>NW_028274819.1:56147001-56452289 GCF_037043125.1 Eumetopias jubatus
TATTTCCAGTTTTGGTTTGGTTTTTATTTTTCTGAATAGCCGTGCACTTATTTTCCCTTTACTTCTGTTTTGCCATTTCTCTTGTGTTTTGTCCGGTGTTTGGTTCTAGAAAACTATTATAATAAAAACCTCAAAAGATTGGACTCTGTTGAAGTTTACCTTTGCCTTAATTATAAAGAAAACCTTTACTACAACTCCCTTCAGACAACAAATTCTTTGAAAGACTTTAGTATGAACTGGTGCTAATAGTATTAAAGATCTTTCTCATTATTAGTTCATTCAACAAAAATTTTTTAAGCCACTGTCTTACACTAAGACACATACCTAGAGATCATCCGTGTCTTCAAGGAAATCTCCTAGTTTGGGGAGGCAGAGGCAGAGACAAGTAATTATAACACAGGTAATAAATGCTACTATCAATGAGATAAGTGCAGAATGTTACCAGGGCCTACAGGAAGCTAATGCCATTCTCTCTGGGTTAGTGGGAAAAGCTTCACAAAGGAGAGGGCAATAGGCAGGGTTTTGAAGTAATTAGTCATCATACAGTGAGAAGGAGAAAAACCATTTTAGGAAGAAGAAGTGGCATATATAAAGTCATAGAGGAGACAGGATATGGCATATCTAGGTATAGTGAGATGTGTTAAGGCTAGGGAGGGGAGCAGTGTTGCAGGAATGGAAAAATGTGGCTGGAATGGTAGATTGGGTCCCAGAGAGAAGCCAATAAAAGTAAGCAGGAGAGGGCGCCGGGGTGGCTCAGTTGGTTAAGTGACTGCCTTCGGCTCAGGTCATGATCCTGGAGTCGCGGGATTGAGTCCCGCATCGGGCTCCCTGCTCAGCGGGGAGTCTGCTTCTCCCTCTGACCCTCCCCCCTCTCATGCTTTCTCTCTCTCTCATTCTCTCTCTCAAATAAATAAATAAATAAATAAATAAATAAATAAATAAATAAATAAAATCTTAAAAAAAAAAAAGGTAAGCAGGAGGACGATAGGGTCGGGACTTCGTTTTATAAAGAACCAAGGGAGCAGTGTTGATGGAAAGACAAAAATGAGTCCAACGGGTCAGTTAGGCTACCATTTAATACACACAGAATCTGTACCAAGAGGTATTGGAGGATTTGATGAGAAAAACAACCCTGTTAAGGTAGATATGAATCCCGTTTTATGGATGAAGAAACACAGACCTCGCAAGAGTAAAGACCATTAGTATTTATCCAGTGGGTGGTAGATTTGAATGCATGTGGTATGGTTCCAAATCCTGCACTCTTTCTAATTTGGTATCATTTCACCTTGTGGACTAGTGTGAATGATTCGTTGCCTCAAACAGCAGAAATTAAGTCCAAAGGATATGGTGGGGGCAACCATATGGTGGTCTTGTTCTGCCTAAATCTACAGGGCCTTCACCTCTGCAGCATTCCTATACCTGGTGTTTGCTTCTGTGACCTCTTTTATTGTGTGTCTCCTGTTGCTTGTGACTGCTGATCCAATGCAGGCTGCCTAACTGTGTCTTACTCTTTGGGCCATTTCTGGATTCAACAAGGAAACTTATTGCTTTCACTCTACTCTTATTTAATACCTGCTTTTGCAAATCCTGTGGATCTCCACTCTCTTACTTTGCCTTTTTCCAGTCCATGTGTCTTAGTCAATTTGGGCCACTCTAACAGAATACCACAGATTGGGGGGCTTATAAACAACAGAAATTTGGGTGCCTGGGTGGCTCAGTCAGTTAAGCGTCTGCCTTCGGCTCTGGTCCTGATCTCAGGGTCCTGGGATCGAGCCCCACATCGGGCTCCCTGCTCAGTGGGGAGCCTGCTTCTCCCCCTCCTCCCCATTTGCTCTCTCTCTCTCTCTCAAATAAATAAAATCTTTAAAGATAAAATAACAGAAATTTGTTTCTCATGTTCCCAGAGGCTGGAAGGTCAAAGATCAAGATGCTTATAGATGTGGTGTCTCATGAGGGCCCACCTCCTATTCTAAATTCATAGACTGTCATCTTGCTGTGTTCTCACTTGGTAGAAGGGGCGAGGGAACTCTCTAGGGTCCTTCATAAGGACACTAATCCCATTCATGAAGGCTTTGCTCTCATTACCTAATCACCTTTCCAAGGCCCCATCTCTAAATAGCATCACATTGGGGATTAAGTTTCAACATATAAATTTGGGGGGGGGATGCAAACATTTAGCACCAGGGGTTGATAACTAGAGTCAGCAGGTCAGATCCAGACTGCTGCTAATTTTTGTAAATAAAGGTTTTTCTTGGAACATAGCTATATTCTATTGTCCATTGTCCATGACTGCTTTTATGCTACAACAGCAGAGTGGACAGTTGTGACAGAGACCTTATGATCTGCAAAGCCTAAAATATTTTGTATCTGGCCATGAGTTTACAGCCTCAGGCTGCTCATTATTCTTTCCAGATCAAGGTACAAATCAGATTAAATCTTTAAGCAAAGGAGCAAGATGCAATGTGAAATTTGAGTATTATCATTAATTTTTTTTTAGCATTTAATTTAGTAAGTACTTTTGAGTTGCCCCACTAATATATATATATATATACATATATATATGTATATAAATCTTTGGTGACATTTTTTTTCATTGAATTCCTTATACTTTCCTACAATTGTTAAGAAATTTCTATCCCTGAAAAATGTTAAGTAGAATTTTTCTTTCTCCTTATGGGGAAGTTTCTAACATATAATGAATATTAGTTATATAGCCAACACTGTACCAGACAGATTACATTAAATCATGTTTAATCGTTCATAATGGTTCATTTGAGGGAGGTGTTATTATCCTTTGGGGAATGGGGAAACTGAGAGCTAGAGAAGTTGTAGGGTGTCCAGTGTCACACTGGTGGGTGATAGTGTCTAAGTGTTCTCAGCCCAGGATCTTTGTGTTTGTGGAAGTTATCAGGCATACTCATGTGGCTGGTAATGTGCTATATTTAAAGAAAACAAACACTTAACTGAGTGACCAACACAGGTAGGCGTTCTTGATAGAGTCCCAAAAGTAGCCCCTTCATACTGTATGTGGGGGAGATTCTGCCCGAATTTGGCATTGTTTTCCCATAAAAGTAAAGAACACCCTATTCCCCAGCTTACCTATCTGACTTGTGTAACTCTTCCAAGCAACCTTTCTGCTCTAGCAAATCACATTGATTCACTGTCCAGCCTTCATACTTCATGCTTTGTTATTCACATGCATTTCTCTTTCTCCGTCTCTTGACTTCCCTAAGTTTTACCAGTTAGTCTCTGCTTCGTCCCATCTTCTTAAAGCCTGCCTCTCCCTCCCAGCCCTGGTTCTCTTCCTTCTGGGGTTGGTTGGGGGAACACCTCACCTATTGATGCAGTGTTTGCTTGTAAGCTTCATTTAGCAATTGCTTACTTTGTGATATTCCATTTGTCATTGTCTCTGTTGTTATTTAAATCTTTCAAAAAACTTTTTATAAATTTGTCTTCACTAATAAGCTTGGGGAAAGGGTCTCGTGCCTTATTTTGTGTGTATTTTCTCTTCCCATAGCAACTCCCTTCTTCTTCATTGATCATTCCTGCTTTAATTTCTTAATCTCTGGAAATTTTTTTTCCTCATTCTTACATACTTTTATGGGATAACTTGATATCTAATCACTAACATTTTTTTTCCTTTTGTGACTTCTACAATTATATTGCTGTTCTTTTTCCATTTGTTATTGCCATTTCTGTGTTTGATGTTTTTTTTTTTAAGCAGGCTCTATGTCCAGTATGGGGCTCAAACTTACCACCCCAAGATTGAGAGTCGCATACTCTACCGACTGAGCCAGCTAGGCACCCCTGTTTAATGTTGGTTTTTTTTTTTTTTAATGTTTGAGATTATAAGGCATTCAGTCTGGCAACTTGCATCTCTCATTTAACCTAAACGGTTTCCTATCTTATTAAAGCAATAGCTCGCATTATTCTAAAAAGTCTTTCTATATATTTTTAATGGCAGAATGATCATACATTGTATAGAATGTCCATAATTAGCCTAACCATTCCCTCAAAATTGGACTTTTAGGCTATTCTCAGTCTTTGTTTTTACAATTATGAACAAGGTTGCAATGAAAATCTTTTTTTTAAAGATTATTTATTTATTTGAAAAAGAGAGAGAGAGAAAGCGCACGCACGAGGTGGGTGAGTGGGCAGAGAGAGTGGGAGAAACAGACTCCCCACTGAATATGGAGCCTGATGCAGGGCCCAATCCCAGGACCCTGAGATCATTGACCTGAGCTGAAGTCAGACACTTGGCTGACTGAGCCAATAAAAATCTTTTTATGTAAAAGTTCTTCTATATTTTAGATTATTTTCTTAGATAGATTTCTGGAAATTAATTATTAGGTCAAAAGTTATAAGCATTTTATATGTTCTTCGTATGTGGGCTATGACACTTTGATTTGGTTAGTTCTTTGCTGAAGGATAGTTTTTTAAAATACAAGCAGGGTACGCTCATGTAGTAGTAATATGTGGTGTTAATTATTGGCACTTAAGTAAGCAGCCTTAAAGTTTGGTATTAACATCCTATTAGCTTTTTAACTTTTTCTCTGTGCCTTTCTTCTTCCCAGGTAACCACTCTTTATATTGCCTGCTGTAAAGTTTTACTTGTCTTGGGCAAAGGGGTAAATGAGCCGTTGCATTAGTTTAAGACAGTACTTGGCTGTCATCTGCACTCTTAGAAAGAGTAAACCAAAAAATAGATAAAGTAGAAACCACTTTAGTTTGGTTTTAGAACACATTTGTGGTTCGCTCCCCATGTCTTCACCTTCCTAATTCTAAATGGTATGCTTAATTTAACATTAAGATTTCTCCTTTCACATATTCCGTTTGATAGTGGTTGTGTGGTGAGTAGTATAAGCAGGTAACCTTGAGATTAGTATGGATAATGGTTTCTTATTTCCTATGTATCTCTGTGCTTACATATGTTTTGTTGTAGAAGATGGACTTGGATTCACTGTCTTCCTTTTGTTCTTACGCATGTCTACCTCTTGCTGTTCTATGCAGTTCTTCTTCTTCTTCTTCTTTTTTTTTTAAGATTTCATTTTTAAGTAATCTCTACACCCCCAACATGGGGCTTGAACTTACAACCTCAAGATCAAGAGTCACATGCTTTACCGACTGAGCCAGTGAGGCACCCCTGTTCTGTGCAGCTCTTAAATGTTTAGTTTTATAATTCTGACATTCTATAATTGTCTCACTCAAGTATGTTTTTCCTTCCCTAGTAAGATTTTAAGTTTCTTTAGGACTTGGACCACACACGTTCTACCTTTATTAGTAACCCTTTCTTGATTTTCTCAAAGGAATATTCTCCACTTTTGTCTTCTTCCTCACTGCTCATTCCCTCTTTACTAATAGTCTGTGATTTCATGATGAAAAAAATTGTCTTCTCCACTTCTCCACTGCTTCTGAAAAATGTAGATCTTGCTTCTGGCTATGGTGGAGCAAATTGTAGTGGACCCAAACTCCTGCTGAGAATAACTAGAAAAGCCTGATATAAAAAAAAAAATTATATGAAGGCATTGTTAAGTTGCCAAGGCAGCCAGGACTTCAGACATTTGTGGTTTCTTGGTTAATGGAGAGTACAACTTTAAGAGGTGGAAAAGCCAGCAAAGTTTGCTTCATAGGGCTGGGGATACAAACACTGTAGTTCAGGGCTGCCAGAGCAACAAGAACTTGAGAGGCCAAGATCCCAGAGAGAAGGGGGGTGCATCCCCACCCCCTTCTTCCTCTCTACCTGCTTTTTTTTCTCTTGAGGATTTGTTGATTCTTAAACTGTGCTGGGTAAAAAACAAACAAACAAAAAAGGCTAAGAACCTTCTCAGAAAGCTGTTGAAAAGCAAAGCACTCTTGTAACAGTTCTTTAGTGGAGAGGAAAGTTCAGGACTTCCTCCAAGGAAGGTAGTCTTGGTAAACACCCAGACTCTGAATTGAACCCTTGGAGGTCTACAAACCAGGCTAGGCTTTACAAGCATTAACAAAGATTACAGCCAGCCTTGAATCAGCTCATGTCCTGATTGCATTGTGAGGTGATCTGCCTTCGTTCTATTTGCTTGTGGAGAATATGATGAATCCTCTGTAGGAATATATCATCCAGAGTCTCTACAGCCTTTCATACACAATGAATGACATACTAACAAAAATTATCAGGTAAACCAGGAAACCAGACCAGTAATAAAAACAGACAGTATAGAAAAAGATTTGTGAGGGATGTCTGGGTGGCTCAGTCGTTAAGCGTCTGCCTTCAGCTCAGGTCATGATCCCAGGGTCCTGGGATCGAGCCCCATGTCAGGCTCCCTGCTCAGTGGAAAGCCTGCTTCTCCCTCTCCTATTCCCCCTGCTTGTGTTCCCTCTCTCGCTGTGTCTCTCTCTGTCAAACAAATAAAATCTTAAAAAAAAAGATTTGTGGTATCCCAGTCGTCTAATAATTTATTCAGTCAGTCTCTAATTGAAGGATATTTAGGTTGTTTCCTGTCTTTAGTATTGTGATGATCCACAGTGAACATTTTTGTACGTACATCTTTGTATGTGTGTACGATTTATCTTTAAGGTAAAGGATACCCTTGCTAACTCTTGTCTTTGTCAAACTCTTTGATCTATGCTAATCTGATACAAAGAAGTATTTTGTTTTAAGTTTTTAATATCTTAAAATGTGAGTGAAATTGAACACATTTTAATAGGTTTGTAAGTCATCTGAATTTATTTTTTCCAAAAGCTGCCTGTTCATGTTATTTGCCTATTGTTTTATAGGATTGTTCGGCTTTTTTTTTTTCTTTTTAAAAAATTATTATTAAATAGTAATAAGGCATCGTAGGGTAAGAGCACAGATTCTGGAGCCAGATTGCTTGGGTTTAAGTCATAGCTCTTTCACTGATAGCAGTATAGCCTTGGGCAAAGTAAATGCTCTGTGCCTCAGTTTCCTTATCTGTAAAATGGGGATAATAGTACCTTCCCTTTGGGTCATTATGAAGATTAGATAAATTAATAAATACAAAGTGCTTAGAAATGAGCCTGGCATAATTTAAGTGCTACATAACTGCCAGCCACCATAATGGTCCTGCGGGTGGTGATAGAGATGGAAATTACCCAAAGAGATTTTTTTCTTTTTTCTTTCCTTCCTTTTCTGACATTTCATTTCATTTTTTTTTTTTAAGTAGGTTCCATGCCCAACGTGGGGCTTGAACTCAGGACCCTGAGATCAAGAATTGCGTGCTCTACCAACTGAACCAGCCAGGTGCCCCACCCAAAGAGTTTTTTTATTTGCCTAAGGACAAGTAGCTAGAAAGTAGGAGTATTCAGATTAGGATCTATGTCTTGGGACCCGAGTCCAAAGTTCTTATTCATCCTGATGTACTGATGAGATATGGAATCTGGGTGGGGTGGTGTGAAAACTCAAGCACAGTCAGGTACAAGGGATGATTATCTCTGGCTTTGGGAGTTGTTAGGGTTGACATCTTCCCAGTACAGTCGAGTGAGGTTCTCTTTCTAATTTTGTATTGAGTATGCTTTGACAATGATACTTCATTCCTGAGGTTTGGTGCAATTAGAAAAATGCCTGTCTTATATTTTGTTTTGTTTGTTTGCCTTTACTAATAAGCAGTCGCCCTACCCCAGAGAAAATCCTTTTCAGGAAGGACCTTCGAGGAAGTACAGCTGCTCCTACAGGTCACATTAGACTGAATGCAATGCTCAGCTTAGGTCACCAGCCACAGGTGGTGTCATTCTTTAAGGCATCATATCCTTAGAGAGTTTCTCTTCCTGTTAAACATAGTAGTAGTTGGATAGGCATTAAGAAAGTACTACAACCATTGGATTCATTTACAAATACCAAGATATTTAGCATCTCAGTGACACCTGAAGGAGTTTCTAGCATGTCTTTTCTGTAGTGAAGGAAGAAGGGCGAGTAGTTGTTTCTGAGCTGCCGAAACACTTGAAAAGCCCTATAGAAGGTGGTGGAGGAATTGGGTTTGGGACTAACTCCTCTGGACTAAGGAGGGTGGTGGTGTTTTTAGTCTCCCCCATTATCGATATCATTCACCAAATAGATTTGTAACCAAGGATGAACCTACAATGACACATTGTAATCACCCAAAGTCTATAGTTTACCTTACGGTTCACTCTTGTTGTATATGCTCTGGGTTTGGACAAACACATAATGACATATATCCATCACTGTAATATCGTACAGAGTATTTTTATTGCTCTAAGAATCCTCTGAACTCTGCCACCTCATCCCCACCCCCCCCTCCATTCCTGGCAACCACTGATCTTTTTATTGTTTCCATAATTTTGTCTTTTCTAGAATGTCATATGGTTAGAATCATTCAGTATGTAGCTTTTTCAGAGTGGCTTCTTTGACTAAGTAATACGCATTTAAGTTTCCTCCATGTCATTTCATGTCTTTAATAGCTCATTTCTTTTTAACGCTAAATAATATTCCATTTTCTGGATGTACCACAATTTATCTATTTACCTACTAAAGGATATCTTGGTTGCTTCCAAGTTTTGGCAATTATGAATAAAGCAGATAAAAATATCTTTGTGCACGGTTTTGTATGGACATAAGTTTTCATCTCATTTGGGTAAATATGAAGGAGTGCAGTTGCTGGATCATATGGTGAGACTATGTTTAGTTTTCTAAGAAACTGCCAGATACGTCTTCCAAAGTGGTTGTACCATTTTGCATTCCCACCAGCAATGAATGAGTTCCTTTTGCTCCACATCCTCCCCAGCATTTAGTGTTGTCAGTGTTTTGGATTTTGGCAATTCTAATAGGTATGAGTGGTATCTTGTTTTAATCTGTAATTCTTTAATGACATATGATATGGAGTATCTTTTTATGTGCTTATTTGCCATGTGTATATCTTTGGTGAGGTGTCTGTTAAGGTCTATTGCCCATTTTTAAAAATCAGGTTGTTTTCTTACTTTTGAGTTTTAATAGTTCTTTGTATATTTTATTTTATTTTATTAACATTTCTTTTTTTTTTTAGTAATCTCTACACCCAACATGGGGCTCAAACTCACCACCCTGAGATCAAGAGTTGCATGCTCTCCAGTTGAGCCAGCCAGTCACCCCTAATTCTTTATACATTTTAGATAACAGTCTTAAGTCAGCTATGTCTATTGCAGATATTTTCTCCAGTCTGTGGTTTGCCTTCTCATTCTCTTGTCATTGTCTTTGCTGAGCAGAAATTTTTAATTTTAATGATGTACACGGATCATGTTTTTGATCGTGTATCTAAAAAGGCATCTCCATACCAAGGTCATCTGGGTTTTTTCCTGTTTCTCTGCTTTAGCAGTAGTATTGCATGTGTTTGAACCACAATTTCATCTTTTGGAGAGGAGGAATCTGACATATGACCCTAGAAAGGCAGAAGAAAATAAAGAGGAAAGTCCCACATCAGCATGCAACAACTATTTTATTACAAATGATTATTTTTTCTTCATTAAAAAGCAGGGAACTTGAAAGGTTAATAATGTTTGATAAATAATTTGCACAATTAATAATGTTGATTGTATACATATTCCCCAGTCAGTTTTAAGAGACATCGTAGAAGACTCTGATTTAAAAGGGGAGATTTTGGGGGGCGCCTGGGTGGCTCAGTTGTTAAGCGTCTGCCTTTGGCTCAGGTCATGATCCCAGGGTCCTGGGATCGAGCCCCGCATCGGGCTCCCTGCTCGGTGGGGAGCCTGCTTCTCCCTCTCCCACTCCCCCTGCTTGTGTTCCCTCTGTCGCTATCTCTCTCTGTCAAATAAATAAAATCTTTAAAAAAAGAAAGGGGGGGGAGATTTTGGGGCCCCTGGGTGGCTCAGTCAGTTAAGTGGCCTGCCTCTTGATTTCGGCTCAGGTCATGATCTCAGGGTTGTGAGATTGAGCCCTGCATCAGGCTTTGTGCTGGAGCCTGCTTAAGATTTTCTCTCTCTCCCTCTCCCTCTGTACCCCCACCCCAGCTCACACACACTCTCTCTCTAAAATAAATAAATAAATAGGGAGATTTTCATTTTTCTAGCCTTTTTCTGTTCCATTTGTCAATAGTCTAAATGGATTGAAACACCATGTTTCATAAAGATTCGAAGAAATTATTTGATATAATAGCTACTCTATATAAGTTTAAAATCCTAAGAGCATTTTCACCCATCATGTTAGACTTTAATAGAGTATTTCAGAATTTAGGGAAACCTATTGAGTGGTAAATTAAAATTAAATAAAAATATTGTTAATGAATCATTAACTTTAGGAGTTATCTAGCAAGTTGCCTTCGTGTCTCAGGTAGAAACTGAGATCTAAAGATATTTTAATTTTAGTGCATGGTGTGTGTGTGTGTGTGTGTGTGTGTGTGTGTGTGTGTGTGTGTGTTAGGAAAGCTTCCAGACCACCCAGTTAGGATGATTTGCTAGGAGTACTAATAGGACACAGCATATAGTTGTACTAATGGCTATGATTTATTATAGTGAAAGGATCCAAATCAAAATCAGCAAAGGGAAAAGGCACATGGGACAAAGTTCAGGGGGAAACCAGGTGTAAGCTTTCAGAGTCCTGTTTCAGTTGAATCACACCAAAAGTGCTTAATTCCCCTAGCCATAAGTTGTGACAACACATGTGCAATGTTGCCTCTAGGGAAGCTCATTAGAAGGGGTTTTTATTAGGGATTGATGATCCCTCTGCCTAGCATGTGCCAAAGTTTCAGACTCCCAGCAGGAAAGAAGGTAGTCAGCATAACTGGATTGTTTCTATGAACAGTTTAGGTGCGGTAATCTGTACCTGATCAGTTAGGGAGGGTGGGAACTCTCCTGAAATCCAACTTCCTAGGCACCAGCCAGCCAAGGGCCACGTTGCTAGTGGGCCTTTTAAGATAGTCAGTTAGGCCTGCTATGTTAACTCTTTTCTGCATTCTCCATGTGTGTGTGTGTGTGTGTGTGTGTGTATAACACTTAGCATGTAGTGTGCTTTTATTAAATGTTAGCTGTTTTTATTATAGGGATTCTTCATTGATTACTACTGCTTCTGTTAATTGTGATCTTCTGCATTCCTAGGAGGTAGGTTGGCCAGTATTTTGATCTTCATTTGATCAATGAGGAGGCCAAGGCAAAGAGAAGCCTTGACACTTAATTGACAGAGCAGGTATCAGAATCTAATATGTTCTTTTTGAAAGTCCATAGGAAAAAGATGGAATTTTTTTTTTTTTGCCTTGTTGACATTTCTGGAGGGTATTAGTAAAATAGGAAATAGGATTAAATATTTAAGTTAATGTCATGTTGGACCAATTCATGTTTTATATTTAGCTATATAATTTTTGAACTTTTGGGCACAATGTCATTTAATGTAGCACAGTTCTGTTGGGGCAAAAAGTGATCTTGACTATTTAGCATTTTGTATTCTTTATGAATTAAACATTATTAATCTTAATCCAAGATTAAGCTAATCTATATCAGTACTGATTTTGCTGAATGTAAATTGGTACTTTACCTCTACCCTTTACTCTCAAATTACGTTACATTTACTCTCAAATAAGTCAAGGCGTAGTAAGATTTCAGTCACTATGCTGAGTTCCATTTGGCCTTATATATGAACTTTGAGATTTCTTAATAGGTATCCCAAAGTGAATTTAACTTTTCATGTAATATACCTATCAAAGCAGTTGGATCATTATCTTTGTTTCCTGTAAGTTGTACTTGCAAGTAAATCAGACCAAACCACAATTTCTTTATCTCTCCAACACCAGAGACAATTTTATAGTTATTAAATTCTATTGTATGCCACTGTACTGGCTGAAATAGTATATAGTATATTCACTGTCAATACACTCATTTGATGCTCATAATGGCCTGTCATGATAGGTATTAGTCTGATTTTACAGAAGAGGATATAAGTCATAAGTCAGTCTTAACTTATCCAAGGCTCTGGAAACTTCTAAGTTGGGGATCAGGCTTTTAACTTTGTATTATTTACATGATATAATGAAGATGGTAAGGTCTTTGGACATTTTTGTTCTAAATGTTAGCAAGAACCATTTTAGAGAAAGCAAATTATCCAACAGTAATTAAAATTTTCATAGGGGCGCCTGGGTAGCTCAATCGGTTAAGCGTCCGACTCTTGGTTTTGGCTCAGGTCATGATCCCAAGGGTTGTACGACTGAGCCCCGTGTCGGGCTCCACACTCAATGGGGAGTTTGCTTGAAGATTCTCTCCCTCTGCCCTGCTCCCCCCTTCTCTCTCTCAAATACATAAATCTTTAAAAAATTTTTTTTCGTAATTTCTACGAGGCCATCACTAAAAGATTTTTGGTACCTTGTAAATTTATAAGCCTGAATAAGATTATGCTCCTTATGTTGCTCCCCAAATAAAAATATTTAGATTTTTTTAAAGTACGTAGGGGAAGAATCTTATACTTTGTACCAGAAGAAACTATGATACTTGCTATTATATCTTGGCCTGAGGAAGGTCTTTTCAAATATACAAAATACTGAAGCCATGAAAAAGGACTTTGAGTAGTATAACTACATAAAAATAACCACTATGAGGGGCGCCTGGGTGGCTCAGTTGGTTAAGCGACTGCCTTTGGCTCAGGTCATGATCCTGGAGTCCCAGGATCGAGTCCCACATCGGGCTCCCTGCTCAGCAGGGGGTCTGCTTCTCCCTCTGACCCTCTTCCCTCTCGTGCTCTCTCTCTCTCATTCTCTCTCTGTCAAATAAATAAATAAAATCTTGAAAAAGAAAAATAACCACTATGAGCAAAGTCAAGACAAATGATAAACTAGGAAAAGTGTTGGTAGTCATGTGACATAAGGCTAATTTTCCTTATAGAGAGCTTTAACAAATCAAGAAGAAAAAGTTAATATAAGGAATAAAGGAAATGCATAGGCATTTCATTTCAAAGTAAACGCAAATTACTCAAACATGAAAAGTACTCAATTTCACTCATAAAATGTGTATACAAGATACAGAATTTCACCTGTTAGATTGGCAAAGCTAAAAAGTTTCAACACTCATTGTGTTGGAAAAGATATAAGGAGATGACACTCTCTTGCATTGCTGGTGGGGCCTAAGTCAGTATAGGCTACAAAAAGGAAGGGCGACTTGGTATTGTCTACCAAAATTACAAAAGCACATATGCATATATTCTTTGACACAGTAATTCTGATTTCCAGCAATTTAATCTGTGAATACACTTGCAAAATGATATACATGCAAGATCATCCATGAGAGCATTGTTTGAATAGTCTTTGGAGATTTAAACCCCCCTTGATATCTGTATTTTGGTCCTCCTTTTTATTCTTAGTATTACTTCGTCTTCTCTTTTTTTTTTTCTTGGAGGTTGGTTTATGGCCATTTTATAGTTCTGTCTAAAAGATGGAATCAGCCAGCGCTGTTCATTTTAATCAGCAGAAATCTACTCTGGCAAATTTAAACAGAAAAAGAATTTATTGAGAAAGAATATTGGGTAATCCAGAATAATCAGCCAGGTAGCCAGAAAACTTGGCTTGGAAAATAGCAGCTAGGATCCGAGAGCAAAGTCTGTATGATATGAATTCTTTGAAAGTTCTTCATGACCTGGTGTATTTTTAATTGTTCCTTGTTTACTTTAAGGAATATATATTCTATTTATTGGGTGCATACATATATATAAATATATTAGGATCAAATCTGTTAATTTTGTTACTCAGTTTTTCTACATATTTACTACCTTTTGGTCTGCCTGATCTGTTTTTAATTGTGGTGTGTTAAAATTTCTTGCATTATTTTAACACACCACAATTAAATTATCTTAATTAGTTTTTGCTGTGGTATATGTTCATACAAGTTCATGATTATTATATCTCCTTTTTGGATTGCTTTTCTAATCATTATGTAATTTCCCTCTTTATTCCTATTAATGTTTTTGGTTTTGCCATGTACTAGTTTTGTGGCCTTAGGCAAGTCATTATCCTCTCATTTTCCTTATTGTAAAATGGGTATAATACCTACTTTATAAAATTTCTGTGAGAATTTGCTGAGAAAATATGTATGAAGTATTTTACACGTGATAGGTTCTCCATAAATGGATTGAAAGTACTTTTTTGCCTTAAGGGTTCTTTTTCCTCTCTCCTTCTCCTTCTCTATTAAAGTATCAGATTTTAAATACTATTTGCCTATAATTGGAAATGTGCTTAAGGGATATGATTAAAATAGTCATCAGGACTTTTTTTTATAAGTGAGTGAAGGTGGTAGAATGTTTGCCTCCCACACCAGGCATCTGACAATTCTCTAGTACTTGTAGGCCTTTAAGTTACTGTTCCCTGCTTTTGCATTAGAGCCCGTGTTTCTAAGTCTCTTCCACATTTCTCAGGTGTACTAAATAAGAGTCTTCCAGAATAGTTGAGTCAACTGAAAAAGGATAAAAGTCAACTTTTTAAGGAGCCTACTTTTTTACAACAAATATTTGTCAACCTCAGTGGGATATAGAGTTCTTAGTAAGTCTTAAAATTAATACTATATTTTGATCACTACATGTACAAAGAAGTATATAGACGTGTCATGTACATTTAAGGAGGCAGAACTGTGTACTTTCTCCCTCCTTTTTGATCGCATTTAGAACTTGTCTTTTATTCCTATTCTTCATTTGGGTTTTTATCATCTATTTATATTACCAACGTGTGTTGTATGCCTTCTGTGGTCCTGAATATCTTGGATTTAAAAATATGTAGAGATAAGGGAAAAAAGAATGTCAGCTGAGAAAACAGCACAGAAGGTTTAAAAATATATGGCGTGTGTCTATTGTAACTTGATAGTCAGAGTTAAGAGATCCAGTGCTGGAGAAAGAAGAAATTGTGATGAAGTTGTGATTCATCTTTGGAGAGCCTTGAATGACGGGTTGAAGAGTTTTGACTTTATTCTCTAGGCCAGTGAAAACCGCAAAGGCTTTAAGGATAAAAAATCAGGTTATATACCGAAAATGTTTACAGGTTGTATGCAAGAAAATACTCTGCCGGCAATATTGAAAAAGAGGAAAATACAGTATTATGAATAAAACTTTAGCTCGTTTAAAATGTTACTTGGTAACATTGGGCGCTTGGGTGGCTCAGTTGGTTGGGCGACTGCCTTCGGCTCAGGTCATGATCCTGGAGTCCCAGGATCGAGTCCCGCATCGGGCTCCCTGCTTGGCGGGGAGTCTGCTTCTCCCTCTGACCCTCTCCCCTCTCATGCTCTCTCTCTATCTCATTCTCTCTCTCAAATAAAAAAAAATAAAATCTTAAAAAAAATGTTACTTGGTAACGTTGAACTAAGCTTTAAATAGGATTTTTTTCTTAAGGTCCTTTAACATGTGACTTTATCAGTGAGGCTCTTTCAGACCGTTCTTTATAAAATAATCTTTTTCTTTCATTCTACATTTATTTTTCTCTGTAACACTTTGTACTACCAGTTGTATTATATGCACACACTTGTTGGTTTATTGCCTGTAAGATTGTAAACTCCATGAGAGCAAGGGCTTTATTTGTTCAGTGCTTCTCCCCAGTGCTTAGAACTTTAATAAATATTTGTTAATGAGTGAATGAATATTCAAATTAAGATGACCACAATTTTTTATGTGGTTTATAACGTGGGGACAGCAGTAGAGTAGGGTTTTGGGTTCTTTCCTAGAAACTCCTGTTAAAAAGTGTTTTCTTTTCCCTTTCCTCCAGAGTTTATATTCAGAGCACCAATCAAGTTAAGCAAGCCTGGAGAACTTCGTGAGGAATATGAAAGCCTGAGAAAGGTACAGTATAAACGTGATCACACCACTCATTTTCTTAAAGTAAATTGAAATGATGACATTAAAGAATACTTGGTGGGAGTTTTTGAAATTTACAATGCAGAGCCTGTCTCCATACTACCTTATACTGTAGCTTTAATAGAGGTAGAGTAAACCTTAACTAAGAACCCCTTTTTAACTGTCCTTTCATAGATGAAACTGTAGCTCACCTGGCCTGTCTTATACCTGCCACAATAACTGGCCACCAAGAGGGGTATTCTTGGCATTTATTTACTTACTTACTTATTTAGATTTATTAGAGAGAGAGAGAGAGAGAGAGAGAGAGAGAGCACGTGCTCCAGTGTAGGGAGGGGCAGAGAATCTCAAGCAGACTCCCTGCTGAGCCCAGAGCCTGCCCCAAGGTTTGGGGGGAGGGCTCCATGAGGGGCTCCAATCCCACAATCCGTGAGATCATGACCTGACCTGAGCCGAAACCAAAAGTTGGATTTTTAACCGAGGGAGCTACGCAGGTGCCCCTATTCTTGGCATTTAAATCTTGGTTAAAAGCCAGCATTTAAGCTCTAATAATAATAGCTTGTATTATTTTTCCTTATCTTGCAAGGTTCCTCTAATTCCGTGAAACTGATGTTATCTTTTGTTGCTTTTACTCTGTTACGTACTACAGAAGAACTGTAGCTTAGGACAGTAAGGGGGGTAGTAAAATAATTTTCTAGGTAGAGAACATTTACCACTGGGAAAGCTTTTAGCTATGTCCCCATCGTCTTATTTTCAATGTTTTCAAGCTTATTGTCTGTGAATCACTTAGAGAATTAAGCTGTCAAAAAGGCTGGTAATAAGTGTGTTACAGGATTTGTTATCATCCTTCCCCAGCCCTTGCCCTACACCACCATGCCTTACCTACCTTCGTAAATTATGCTACATGTGTATATTTAGTATTTTGTAAAGGTAGTCCACTTAATCTGAATCAGATATCATCATAAAACAGGCGAGACAATAACATTGTGGCACTTTACACTGAATGAAAAAAATCAATGTTTAAAAAGGTCATGTTAAAGAGAAAATAGAGAACTTTGTTTAATTACCGTACATTCTTTGACTTTCTCTTTTAAATGAGAGTGTCAAATGTTAACTTGGGTCCCCATGCTCCTTTTATATTGGAATTGTGAGAGTGTTTTGGTGTTTAAATCACTTACAAAGCTTTTTTCTATGTAGGAAGGAATTCTTTATAGGGACCACATCAAAAGAACCACAGATTCCTCTCAAATGAAATTCCAGAATCTGCAGCTATTTAATTCTGATATACCTTTTTACAAACTTGGAGAATATGGAAATTTTAAAGCTATCAGCTTCAAGATAAAGAGAAGACAGGGAGTTGGAGGTAGAAAAAGGAGGTGAAACAGAATACATAGTAAGAGTAGAGGTTTTTATAAGCTTTGGGAGAGAGAAAGAAACCTTGGGAACTGTGCTTTTACTCCTTTTAGGAGGGAGGGACAGAAAAATGGTCTGAAAAGCATTTTAAATGGCAGAATGATGTTAAGTGAAGTTAGGACAGTCTTACCCTATGTAAACTGGATTGGGTTTGAAAAACATTCACCTATGTTATTTGGGTTAAATGAAGGACATATATAGCTCCTCCCCCCAACTCCAAGTGCCCAAGTTGCTGGCATCCATCGTACAACCTGGAAAATGGAAATTCAAGTCAGAAAATCAAAGGGCACTATATGGCATATCTATACAGTGGAATAATATTCAGCAGTAAAATAGAATGAATTACTGGTACATGCTACCACTTGGGTGAACCTCAGAAAGATGCTAAGTGAAAAGAATCAGATACAAGGGACCACATATTGTATGATTACACTTATAGGAAATGTCCAGAATACGCAAATGTAATGAGACAGACAGGAGACTAAAGGTTGGTTGAGGGGCGCCTGGGTGGCTCAGTGGGTTAAGCGACTGACTGCCTTCGGCTCGGGTCATGATCCCGGGGTCCTGGGATCGAGCCCCATGTTGGGCTCCTTGCCCTGCGGGGAGCCTGCTTCTCCCTCTCCTCCCCACTTGTGCTCTCTCTCACTATCTCTGTCTCTCTCTCTCTCTCTCATATAAATAAATAAAATCTAAAAAGAAAAAAAAATTTAAAGGTTGGTTTAAATAGGGGGTGGGAATGAGGGTTAACAATAAAAGGGCATGAGCGATTTAATTGCAGTGGTGAAGATTTTTAAAACTGATTTATGGTGTGTTCCACAACTTGGTAAATTTACTAAAAGTCACTGAATTATACATTTGAGGTAGATGAATTACATAACATGTAAAATATGCCTCAATAAAGTTGTAGAAAAAAATTAAAAGGCACTAGACATTTGGATGGAGACCTTGATAGAGAAAAGGTGTCTCGTAGAGTATGTATTTTCTAAAACAAAACAAAGTAAATATCTATATTACTGGATGAATATTTAGGGAAGGAAAATCCTTAAAAGTTTCTGTAAGCGGTGCACCTGGGTGCCTTTGGCTCAGGTCATGATCCCAAGGTCCTGGGGTTGAGCCCCATATAGTCCATGCTCTGCTCAGCAGGGAGCCTGCTTCTCCCTCTTCCTCCGCCCCCTCCCCCCTGCTCATGCGCTGTCTCTCACTCTGTCAAATAAATGAATAAAATCTTAAAAAAAAAGTTTCTACAAGCAAGGGTTGGTGAGTGGAAATTAGTTCTACACAATTCATCATTACTATTTTGATGCATAACACATGCTAGTAATATACTTTTTATGTGGTATATTTTATTTTGTTTAAGAGAGAGTAAAAACTTTTGTAAGGGCTATAAAAAGTTAATAAGAATTTTATTCTTCTAATTCTAGTTCTTTTAAAAGATATTTACTTAGTAATCATAGATCCTCCTACCTGCGAGTAGTGTTACACTTACTAAGGTTACTATGAGTTTCTAAATTGTATGATTCTGTGGATTTATATTTCTGAATATGTTTAAAGTTTTCTTCTTGCCATATATCATAGGTAATTTTGTTTTCTTAATAAGAAAAACAAGGCAGGAATATGTAAAGCAAAATGTGAAAGTTCCTCTTTTCCTTATTTCTCATTCTCTTCATCATAGTTAACTAGTATCGGCAGTTTAGTGTATATCTTAGGTCCTTTATATACTTACACACACACACAGACACACACACACACACACACACACACACATATATACACATATGCTTTAGTCTTTTTCAGTATAAATGAGATCATTATGTATATTGATTTATACATCAGATATTTTTTGTGTCCCTACTGTGTGCCAGGCATTGGGGTTATGGTGTCGAAGAAGACACCCAAGGTCTTTGCCCAGGGAGATTCCATTCTAGTGCAGAAGACAGTAAATAATTAGCAAAGAAATACTTACTATATATTAATAAGGTAGGATCAGAAGAGTTACAGGGGAATGGAGAGGAATTCAATTTAAAAAGAGACACAAAAAGACTGTAATCAGGAAGGTCTCTCAGAGAAGGCAATGTTTGAGTTGCTGTCTGGAAGAAGTAAGGTAGCAAGCCAAATGAAGGTATGAGGAAAGAAGATTCCAGGCAAAGGAGCAGCGAATTCAAAGACCCTGAATTGAAACAAGGTCGGCTTGTTCAAGGAACAGTGTGGCTGGAGCTCGAGTGTGCAAGTCGTGGGTGGAAGGGTGGTATGGGGATTTGGTAGGAGATGAGTTGGGAGAAATAGAAGGGCCAGATCAAAGAAGGCCTGGTTGACCTGTTAAGGAACCTAAATTTATTTTAAGTGTGATGGGAAGCCAGTAAGATGATCTGACTCATACTTTTTTTTTCCTTTAAATTTTTTATTGTTATGTTAATCACCATACATTACATCATTCGTTTTGGATGTAGTGTTCCATGATTCATTGTTTGTGCATAACACCCAGTGCTCCACGCAGAACGTGCCCTCTTTAATACCCATCACCAGGCTAACCCATCCCCCCACCCCCCTCCCCTCTAGAACCCTCAGTTTGTTTTTCAGAGCCCATCGTCTCTCATGGTTCATCTCTGACTCATACTTTTAAAGGTCTCTCTGGTTGCGCTGTAGGGAATAAACAGTAATGGGCCTAGGAGTTAGGAATTGTATTTACTGTGAATAGTAGAGACCCAAAAATAATGACCCAAACAAATTAGGAGTTTTATTTTTCTCAAGTAACAAAAACCAGATATAGGCAGCCTAGGGCTGATACGGCAGCTTCATGACATCAGGAAGTCAGGTTCCTTTTGTCTTTCTGTTTAGACATCTTCAAGTGTGCCTGTTTCCTTGTACTGTGGGATGGCTGATCCTTCTCTAGAATCACATCTAGACAGAAGGTAGGGGGAGAAAGGCACATATCAGCGGAATTGTTTTATTTATTTAAACTTTTAAAAATCTTGATTTTATTTTTTTAAGCTTTTATTTATTTGTCAGAGAGAGAGAGAGCACAAGCAGAGGGAGCAACAGGCAGAGGGAGATGGAGAAGTAGGGCCCCCACCGAGCAAGGAGCCCGATGTGGGACTCGATCCCAGGATCCTGGGATCATGACCTGAGCTGAAGGCAGACGCTTAACCAACTGAGCCACCCAGGCATCCCTGGGTTTTTTTTTTTTTTAATTTAATTTTATTATGTTATGTTAATCACCATACATTACATCATTA
Organism: Eumetopias jubatus; assembly: GCF_037043125.1. Taxonomy (NCBI): domain Eukaryota; kingdom Metazoa; phylum Chordata; class Mammalia; order Carnivora; family Otariidae; genus Eumetopias; species Eumetopias jubatus. The sequence goes on from NW_028274819.1 coordinate 56,167,396, forward strand.
GTTTTTGATGTAGTGTTCCATGATTCATTGTTTGTGCATAACACCCAGTGCTCCATGCAGAACGTGCCCTCTTTAATACCCATCACCAGGCTAACCCATCCCCCGACCCCCCTCCCCTCTAGAACCCTCAGTTTGTTTCTCAGAGTCCATAGTCTCTCGTGGTTCGTCTCCCCCTCCGATTCCGCCCCCCTTCATTTTTCCCTTCCTACTATCTTCTTTTTTTTAAACATACACTGTATTATTTGTTTCAGAGGTACAGGTCTGTGATTCATCAGTCCCACACAATTCACAGCGCTCACCATAGCACATACCCTCCCCAATGTCTATCACCCAGCCACCCCATCCCTCCCACCCCCCACCAGTCCAGCAACCCTCAGTTTCTTTCCTGAGATTAAGAATTCCTCATATCAGTGAGATCATATGATACATGTCTTTCCCTGATTGACTTATTTCGCTTAGCATAATACCCTCTAGTTCCATCCACGTCATTGCAAATGGCAAGATTTTGTTTTTTTGATGGCTGCCTAATATTCCATGGTATATATATACCACATCTTCTTTATCCATTCATCTGTTGATGGACATCTTGGCTCTTTCCATAGTTTGGCTGTTGTGGACATTGCTGCTGTAAACATCAGGGTGCACGTATCCCTACATTTGTATCTTTGGGGTAAATACCCAGTAGGGCAGGTGCTGGGAGATACGGTAGCTCTATTTTCAACTGTTTGAGGAACCTCCATACTGTTTTCCAGAGGGGTTGCACCAGCTTGCATTCCCACCAACAGTGTAGGAGGGTTCCCCTTTCTCCACATCCCCGCCAACATCTGTCGTTTCCTGACTTGTTAATTTTAGCCATTCTGACGGGTGTGAGGTGGTATCTCATTGAGGTTTTGATTTGGATTTCCCTGATGCCGAGCGATGTTGAGCACTTTTTCATGTGTCTGTTGGCCATTTGGATGTCTTCTTTGGAAAAATGTCTGTTCATGTCTTCTGCCCATTTCTTGATTAGATTATTTGTTCTTTGGGTGTTGAGTTTGATAAGTTCTTTATAGATTGTGGATACTAGCCATTTATCTGATATGTCATTTGCAAATATCTTCTCCCATTCTGTCGGTTGTCTTTTGGTTTTGTTGACTATTTCCTTTCCTGTGCAAAAGCTTTTTATCTTGATGAAATCCCAATAGTTCATTTTTGCCCTTGCTTCCCTTGCCTTTGGCGATGTTTCTAGGAAGAAGTTGCTGCAGCTGAGGTCGAAGAGGTTGCTGCCTGTGTTCTCCTCTAGGATTTTGATGGACTCCTGTCTCACATTTAGGTCTTTCATCCATTTTGAGTCTGTTTTTGTGTGTGGTGTAAGGAAATGGTCCAGTTTCATTCTTCTGCATGTGGCTATCCCTGGGTTTTCTTTTAAAGAGCTTTCTCCAAAGCCCCACCCAGTGACTTCATGTGTGCTTCATAGTCCAGTGTCATAGATTGTCTCTAGCTGCCAGGGAGTCTGGGAAGCAGTGTTTTAGCTGGGTACATTAACTTCCCAAGTAAAATCTGGGTTCTCTTGGAAAGGAACTAAAGAACGGATAATGGGTTAGGTAGCTAGCAGCCTGTTACTCATGGGACAAGAATGGAAATAAGACCAATTAGGGCACTTTTGGATTAAACAGTATGTTGGGTTTAAGCAGGGTTAGGGCTTTACTTAGAAGTATGATGGAAGGAGAGATGCACTGGACAGGAAATTGTATACAAGGAAGTTGTTTTGTTTTGGACCGTGGTTTTTAAGGAGGTTATTTAAGGAGAGAATTGAGATGATGACATGATGGGCAGTGAAAGCGTGGTAGGGTCAATGGATTGAGGTTTTGATGGTGATAGAGAATTGTAAAAGTAGGATCACTAGCATACCAGTCAAGCTGGGAAGCTAGGGAGTGGTGGTCTAAATGTGAGAGGCTCAAAAGTGAGACCGGGAGGTAGTTTAGTTACTGGACCGGAGAATGTTTATAAGAGTATGATCAGGGAGTAGACAACTGAAGTAGGAAAAAAGAAAAGACTTATTTAGGAGGAAGTAAAGGAACTGAGAGAGTATACTGATACTGAATTCTTTAGGAATGATCATTGGAGTAGTTGGAGAGAAACATAAGTGCTAAGTTTTTCTGTGAATAAGGGGAATTGACAAAGAGATAGGTAGGTGTCTACCGCAAAGAGGGCTTGTGGGTGTTACAGTCTGATGGTAAATGCTTCAGAGAAGCTAGGATTTTTGAGGAATAGTATGATCTCTTCTGTAACTTGCTCTTTTTTTTTTCACTACAATATGTGTTTTTTTTTTTTTTTTTTTTTGTGGGAGGTAAGGCTTTCGTATAGATATTATTCATCCAGGATGGTATTTCATAGTATGGATGAGGCATAATTCACTTAACTATTCCATTATCATTAGTCATTTAAATTCTTTCCAATTTCTCCCAGTTTTAAAGAGATGTTATACTGAATACACATGAATATATGTGAGCAAATACTTCCTTTAGTTTAGATTCCTAGAATTGAAAGTTCAGGGTCAAATGGTATATACACTTCGTATTTTGGTGGATATTAACAAATTGCCTTTTATTTTTTTAATTAAGATTTTATTTATTTATTTAAGAGAGAGAGAGAGCCAGCACAAGTGAGGGGAGGGGCACAGGGAGAGGGAGAAGCAGACTCCCCGCTGAGCAGGGAGTCTGACATATGGCCCTCCATCCCAGGACCCTAGGAAGCCTGTTAACCAACTGAGCCACCCAGGTGCCCCAACAAATTGCCTTTTTAAAAAGACTTTTTCAACTAACACTCTCACCAACAGTAAAAGAGAGTCCCCTTTCTTTAAATCTTTGCCAAACTTTTATCATGATTTTTAATATTTTGCTAATCTGCTAGATAAAAATGATATCTCATTGTTTTAATTTACATTTTCCTGATTACTAGCTAGGAGGAGCATCTTATATTTGCTGGTCATTTATATTTTTTCTGTGCATTGCTTGTTCACAATCTTTGAATGTGAAAACCAGTTCTGTCTTTAGAGCATTTGTAAACTTGACTACTAATGGCATGCTTTTTTTTTCTGTGCTTTTATAGATGTATTATATTGAAAAAAGTTTCTGTCTTCTTTTTTCCCTGACATTTTATGGGGTTTTTAAGTGGAAGGAGAAAATTAGCATGTGCTCAGTCCTCTATCTTGTTACATTGCTTGAGGAAATAATTTTGTTGTATTCATTCTTTAATATGTGTGTGTATGTATATGTATATACGTGTGTGTGTGTATATAGTGTATGTACACATTCTTGTTATATTCTTGTCTACAGTAAATGTTGCAATCAAAAAATAAATTTAGCAAGAAATTATTTCAATATTGATATCTTTGTTTCTATTCTATGTGAGACCATTAGTCATTTTTGTCTTTTGAAAAAATTGATTCATCTCTGTACGTTCTATTTATTGGTTGGATTAAACTTATTATTTACACCATTATTTCTTCTGCTTATATAGTTTGTTAGATGCTTAATTTTGACCACGTGTTTAAATAGTTGCTTTATGTTAGAGTTAGGAAACATAATCCACATGCTCTTGTTTGTCTTCTTTGAATCATTGGACTCTGAAAGGTTGAAAGTAGGGGGAAAAAAACAGCCTCTGCTTCTAGACTGCTTATCTCCCTGGTTTCTGTAGTGGGAAAGGTGAACTGTTCTCGATAATTTTGTGGGTCACATGAGTGGTTTAGGCTTTCTCTGAACTGGTTTACTGACCTATCCATTTTCTTTTTTCTCCCTCCCTAATGGTTCATTTTTGAGGAGTATTTTTCTCCCCATTGCTGGTTGACTTATTCAAGTAGTAAGCATGCAGTTCTTAGTCCTTAGAGCACAGGGTAATCAGATATGGTCAATGGGTTACTGAAGTGAATAATGTCTCTATAAGGCAGACACTAACTTTTGTGAAGGAATTTTTAAAGGTAAGTAAACTTTTAGGATGTAATTGTTTTTGAAATTATATATCTTTAAAGTCTCTTCTGTTGGGGCGCCTGGGTGGCTCAGTTGGTTAAGCGACTGCCTTTGCTCAGGTCATGATCCCCAGGGTCCTGGGACTGAGTTCCGCATCGGGCTCCCTGCTCAGCGGGGGAGCCGGATTCTTCCTCTGCCTGCTGCTCCCCCTGCTTGTGCTCTCTCTCTCTCTGACAGATAAATAAAATAAAATCTTTAAAGTCTCTTTTATTATCTTTATGCCATGAACTTAAAATATAATGCACTTTATTAAAACTAGAACGTTTCATGGAGGGCCTGGGTGGCTCATTCGATTAAGTGTCTCCCGCTCAGGTCATGATCCCAGGGTCCTGATCCGGCTTCCTGCTCATCGAGGAGCCTGCTTCTCCCTTTGCCCCTCCCCCTGCTCATGCTCTCTGTCTCTCTCTCTCTCTCTAGAACATTTCACTTAAATCTGTTTGGCTATTCATTGCATCATGAGCTGAATGTTGAGCTGGCCTTAGGCACCCCCCACCTTTTTAAAAATCCGCTTATTTTAAAAGGAGCTTGTATTTACCTACAAAGTTTAAAATATGTTCTGGCACACTTCAGAAGCAGCAGAGTGCTCGTTTAAATTTTTCTTTCCTATTAGATTGTAAAATCTTTCAAGGTGGATCTGTTTGTTTAGTCTCTTTAACTCTCCACTGCCTGTAGGATACTGTCATCTCTACTGATCCATGGGACGTACGGTCCATGACCCCCAGTGGGTGCCCGAAACTGTGGATGGTACCAAACGTTGTATATACTGTGGTTTTTCCTGCACATACATATTTATGATAAAGTTTAATTTATAAATTAGGCACAGTAAGAGATTAACAATGATACCTGATAATAAAATAGAGCAATTATAACAATATACTGTAATAAAAGTTCTGTGAATGTGGTCTCTCTCTCTCTCTCTCTCAAAATATTGTTCTGTACTTACCCTTCTCATGATAATGTAGATGATAAACTACCTACGTGATGAGATGAAGTGAGGTGAGTAGGCACTGACTGTGATGCAGCATTAGGCTGCTATTGACCTGATGATATGTCAAAAGGAGGATCATTTGCTTCCAGACTGTGGTTGACTGAAACTGCCCACAGCGAAATCTTGGATGGGAAGGGAGTAGGGGTGGTTTACGGTAGTATCTTGCACATAGGTAGTCACTGAATGCTGACTGAATCGATTGGTCAGTCATCTAGTTTGAAAGTTCCTTCTTTTAAGATAAATGACTCGTGTAGGGATATATAGCTGGCACACAATAGAACTAGATATGTTTGAAGATTTCTAGAGTTCTTTTTGCTACAATATTTGTTATTTTTTTCTTATTCCTCGGAAGTGTTATTTTGTAATCTTTGTGGAAATGCCTGCTTTTGGCAGGTGCTGATGTGCCTATTTCTAGAACCAGAAAATAGATACAGTATCTCATAGTACATCTTTAAGGGAAGGTAAGCTATGTGGTATTAAGAAGGAAAAACTCTCAAAACAATAGTTGTAATTTTGACTGCCTGAGGGAAGAACAGTTAGCCATTGCTGAAAATCTAAAAATGTTAAACCTGGTTGTTTTCTTCTTTTGCTACTTGCAACTATTCAGACAAGGTCAGGAGCAACTTTATCAAGGAAAGACTTTTCAAAGAAAATAACATTTGGGAAAGTCAAAGCCTGATCAAATGTAATTAAAATAGCAGGCTATTCAAGTGATTTCTGCCATGTGCTGTCTTTCCTTGTCTCTTTGATTTGTGAGAGAAGATCAGTAGTTATAAGATCATTGAATTAGTATAATAGTTTTTATGGTTTAGAGAATAGTTTAAATAAAGTCATTTTAATGCTACTTGTGAAAACCAAACTAGAGAATTTTGTAGAGCAGTTGCAACTCTTATTTAAAAAAAATATATTTTATGTTGTAAAAATATCTGATTAGTAAAGATTTTAATAAATTTTTTTCCTGCTTATAAAAGTAAACAGAATTGTAAAAAGGAAAGAAGTTTGGGTAATGAACTTCAGTAATCTTGCCACCTAATAACCACATTTACATGTTTATCATAAATTTAAGCTTAAGACTTTTCACAAAAGAGATTTGGAATCATACTATACAAGCCATTTTTTAAAAGTATTTTTACTTATTTTTGCGAGAAAGAGAGAGGGAGAGGGGGAGAGGGAGAGCACGAGCAGAGCGAGGGGCAGAGGGAGAAGCAGACTCCCCGCTGAGCAGGGAGCCCAATGCAGGACTTGGTCCCAGGACCCCGGGATCATGACCTGAGCCGGAGGCAGATGCTTAACCGACTGAGCCACCCAGGCGCCCTATACAAGCCATTTTTACTGATCTTTTTATTCAACATATCATATGAAACTTCCCATATCAATAAATTTAGATCCATGCCAACATTTTTAATGATTATATAGAATAACAAAATATCACTGTAATATATCACATATACGCCAATATTTTCCTTAAGCCAAAACCATTCAAGAATGAGAAATAACTTTTAAAAATGATATTTCAAAAGATTCCACAAGATAATTTTTAAAATTTCTCATCTCTAGCCAGATTTGTGTGAAAATTCACAGGTAATCTGCTTTCAGTGGAATTGCAAGCATGGTTATATTTTTCTAGATACAAATGAGAGTTTAAAGTCTCCTTTGCTGCTGCTTACATCTGAGACTCAATTTTTTTGTTTCTCTTAAACTGAAAAATAATGCATGTGTTCTACAGGTCACAATACAGATGTGGTGTGGATAATTTACACTACGATGAATGACATTATATTATTATGAGTAAGAGCCAACTGTCTGAGTTTAAATCCTGGCTCTGCATGTGAATTCGGGCAAGTTAGCTAGTCTCTCTATGTCATAGTTCTTCATCTGTAAAATGGACACCATAGTACTTAGCTTATAGGGTGATTGTGAAATAGTGCCTGGCACATAGTAATCCATATATAAGGATTATTATTATTCTTTAAAATTTGGAATTCTGAAAAATCTAACACAAAGTAACCCCCTCCATTGCTGCCATGTGTTTGTTTGAGTGAGCAATGACTGACCATCAAAAAGTCATAGTTGGAAGCTGGAAAGTTTAGTGGTATGAACCAAATGAATTCAAATATTCTTGAACTTTTGAAGAAGGCCTGTCTTTGCCTTTTCATAATTGATTACTTAGAGATCTTTCTTTCTACTTCTCATATGTGAGTTCCCTCCCATTCACTCAGTCTTTTAGCTTGGTAAAAATAGAGTATCTGCTGGTTCAATTTATGTGTAAACTTGAATGCCTGCAATTACTTTTATATGCATTTCTGCATAATGCATGTAATTTAAAACCTGTATTGGAGTAATTTTAAATACTTATTACATAAAGGAGAAAATTTGTAAAATGTTATCTTGGCATAAATATATGTGCTTAATTCTAAACATAACATTAAAATTGAAAGGTGTTTGCGAATTTAAAGTGAAGGGAGTATAGTATCATCAATATGATATCTTTAAAATTAGGTAAGAATCATAAGAGCAAATCAGTTGCTCTGGTGCTATTTATGTGATTGCTCAAGTGGAAATCATGGCTTTAGCCTTGTATGCAAGAGATCATTTGCTATGATTCAGGATGCTGTGAAATGGAAACTGCAGGTAGTCCTAGTTTACCCAAAATGCTTTATTTTTGGTGGCAGCATCAGCAATAATCACCAGTTAGACCCTATAGAAGTGGTAACTGTTAGTATCAAATGAGAGTCTAGGAAACAGATAGAAGATACAAAGCATTGACTGCTCTAGACACCGAAGTAAATTAAAATGTTCTGACACTATTTTGATTAACAGGTTCATTATGCTTGAAGTAATGGTTCTGAAGCAGTGGTATTATACTCCTACTTTATCAGCTTATATTCCTTTCATAACCTCCCTAAGAATTTAAAATATTTTTAATACCTTCTATTAAAGAAAAAGCCCTACACATCAACAAAAATGTATTCAACCCATTTATTGAGATGGTGATATTTATTGGGTACAACCTTATGGGCTATAAGTGTATGATTTGTAAAATTGTTAAAAATATGTTGAAAATTAACTTAAAAGATTCCCATTACCACTTGGTGAACGTCGTAGGGGTCTAGGGCCCCAGTTTGAGATGCTTTGGCCCAGAGATAACTAGAAAATGTAGAAAATGAGTTAAATGTCTGTAACCCGTATAATTAACTGAATGTTCTCATATATCATCATCTTAATTTATAGGAAAACTTTGCAGGCAGATGAATGAAACACCATGAAGCTGTAGGGTCCTACAGTTGTCACAAACTATTTTTGTAGTCTGTCATTGGGCAGTGGACCATTTTACCAATTCAGATAAGAAAATGAAAAAATTATGGATGAATGAGCTTCTTGTCTTTAAAGTGCCATCAGGCAGCCCTCCTCCCACCAGCCCTGTGTTCTTGGCACTGTCGGGTTGGTTGGTTACCTTCTGTTGTGGATTTGAGAGAAGCTCCCCGAAAGCATGGGGACTAGTCAGTCACCACAACAGTACAGTTTGTATCACAGAGAGTATTTGTTGGAAGGACCTTTTCAAAATCTTTTAGTCCAACCTTATTGTTCACTTAATTACATTCTACAAGAATGTAAGCCCAATGCGAACCACTTTGTCGTCTTTGATCAGGGCTATATCCTCAGCACTAACAATATGCCTGACATGTAGACTCTAGTGTTCTGTAATTATTTGTGAAACTGAGCTTTCTGAACACAGATACCAGTCTAGAACTCAAGCAGGAGAGGGGAAATCAGGGATGAATAGGACACAGTTCCGTGGTCCCCTTCAAAAGAAGCTCATAGTGTCTAGGGGCCAAGAGATTTGAAAACAAGAAACTAAATGCAAGTAATTTATTTAAAAAATCCATGATGGGGGGTGGGGGGATGGGTTAGCCTGGTGATGGGTATTAAAGAGGGCATGTTCTGCGCGGAGCACTGGGGGTTATGCACAAACAATGAAGCATGCATGGAACACTACATCCAAAACTACTGATGTAATGTATGGTGATTAACATAACAATAAAAATTTAAAGTAAAAAAAGAAAGAGAAGAGAGTCCATCCTAATGATAAAAAAAAAATCCATGATAGAAGTACTTTCTGGATGTTATTAAATATACCTGAAAATATTTCATTTGAAATAGTTTTTGGTGTATATATATATATATATATATATATATGTTTTATTTTATCTCTAAGCATGGCTAGTTAACATTCGAAGTACTCATAGGGAATACACACTTTGATTATGGAGCCCTCGAAAGACTGTAATCAGAACCTTCACTTCATAGACTCTGATAAGCCCTTCTATTATTTCTATAATCATCTAGCGCCTGAGGTTTGTTAACTAGCATAACAGATGTTAGAAATGATTTCAAAATTTTTAATTTTTGTAATATTCAAACAAATATAAAAGTGAAGAGAACAATAAAATGAATGCCTGGATACTGGTTACCCAGATTCTACAATTTTAAAGATAATTTTTCATGGTGAAACGAGTATTGTTCAAGACAGATGGATTAGCTACAAATATTGCACAGGCATGTCCGCCCTTGCATGAGTAGGATTTAAGAATCTCACATTTAGTGAGCTCAGTAGCCTGTTCTATCTATGGAACATTGCCCTGTGGCTAGGAACTTTGTTTGGCTTTGTGTTTAGCTGTTAGTGGAAAATTCACTTACCTGATTCTGACCAGATTAGTTGAATCCTGCTTCTAAAACATTGCCTTGAGTGAACCTATCATGCAAGATATTTATTGTGGTATCTAAGAGGATAGAAAGCTGGCTGGAACTTCATGATACTTACGGAATAGGTTATATGACACTTAACATTTTTTAAGTGCTATAAAATATATATAACATAAAATTTGCCATTTTAACCATTTTAAAGTGTACAGTTCAGTACCCTTAAGTACATTCACAGTGTTGTGCAACCAGTACTGCTATCTTTTTTTCATCACTCCAAACAGAAACCCTGTACCCATTAATCAATATCTCCCCATTTCTCCATCCCCCCTAGCCCCTGGTAACCTCTAACCTAACTTCCTATTTCTACGGATTTGCCTATTCTAGATTTGTAAAGATTTTATTTATTTATTTGTCAGAGAGAGAGAGCACAAAAAGGGGGAGCGGCAGACAGGAGAGGGAGAAGCAGGCTTCCCACCGAGCAGGGAGCCCGATGCAGGGCTCGATCCCAGGACCCTGGGACCGTGACCTGAGCCGAAGGCAGATGCTTAGCAACTGAGCCACCCAGGTGCCCCTTGCCTATTCTAGATTTGTAAATGGAATCATACCGTATTTGTTCTTTTGGTCTGCTTATTTCACATAGCATAATGTTTTGGAGGTTTGTCATGTTGCATGTTTTAGTACTTCATTTCTTCTTATGGCTGAATAACATACCATTTTTGGACATATCACATCTTGTTTATCCAGTCATCTCTTGAACACTTGGGTTGTTCCCACTTTTTGGCAGTTGTGATTAATGCTGCAATACACATTGGTGTATGAGTATTTGTTTTGGGTTTCGGTTTTCAGGTTTTTTGGGTATATACCTAGGAGTAGAATTACTGGGTCATATGGATAATTGTAGTTTCAATTTTTTGAGAAATTGTCAAAACTTTTCCATAGCAGCTGCACCATTTTACATTCCTACCGGCAAAGTCTTAGGGCTCCAATTTCTCCACATCCTTGTTGGTACTTGTTATTTTTTCTTTAAAAATGTTTTTATGATAGTCATTCTGATGGGTATCTCATAACGATTTTGATTTGCATTTCCCTAATGAATAATGATGTTGAGCACCTTGTCGTGTGCTTATTGACCATCTGTATCTCTTTGGAGAAATATCTATTCAAGTCCTTTGCTTACTTTTGAGCTGGGTTGTGTTGTAAGAGCTCTTTATGTATGTTGACTGTTAAATCCTTATCAGTAATATCATTTACAAATATTTTCTCCCACTCTCTAGGTCATCTTTTTACTTTATCGATAATGTCCTTTGCACAAAGTTTTTAATTTGGCTGAAGTCCAGTGTATCTCTTTTTTTCTTTTCTCTTTGGCTTTTTGAATCAGCACAGTTACATTGAGATTCATTCACTTTGTTGCATGCATCAGTACTTTATTTTTTTTTTTTTTTGCTGAGTAGTATTTCATTGTATGGATATGTCACAGTCTGTTTACCTTGTATGCCCATTGATCAACATTTGGGTTATTTCCAGCTCTTGGCCATTACAAATAAAGCTGCTATGAACATTCATGTATGTCTTTGTATAGATAAATCTTTTTCTCTTATAAGGGAAAATATTTAGGTGTGAAATGGCTGGATCATATGGTAGATGTGTGTTTTGTTTTTTAAGAAACTGCCAAACTTTTCCAAAGTGGTTTTACTATTTTAACTCCTACCCTTAGGGTATGAAAGTTCTGGTTTCTGTCAATCTTCACCAACATTTGGTATGGTTAGTTTTTTAATTTTAGCTATTCTAATTGGTGTATAGTGGTATTTCATCGTAGTTTTAAAAATTTGCATTTCCCTAATGACTAAAGATGTTGAACATCTTTTCATGTGTTTAGTTGCTTTCCATGTATTTTCTTTGGTTTAATGTCTGTTCAGATCTTTTGCCTTATTTTTAAAGTCAGTCATGAACTTTCTTGCTTTTCAATTTTGAGTGATCTTTGTATATTCTGGATACAAATCTTTTATCAGGTGTATGCTTTGCAAATGTTTTTCTCAGTCTGTGTCAGTGTTTTCATTCTCTTAGAATCTTTTGAAGAGCAGGAGCTTTTAACGTTCATGAAAGATAGTTTATAAGTTTTTTTCTCTTTGTAGATTGTACTTTTAGTGTTATATTTAAGAATTCTTTGCCCAGCCTGAGTTCACAGAGATTTTCTCCTGTGTTTTTCTCCTGGAAGCTTTTTAGTTTTAGGCTTTACATTTAGGTCTATGATCCATTTCGAGTTAATTTTTATACATGGTGTGAGTATAGATCCAAGTTCCTTTTTGTGCATATGGATATGAAGTCGTTCTAGCAGTGACTATCCCTTCTCCATTGGATTGCCTTTGTACTGTTGTCAAAAATCAGTTATCTATATATTTGTGGGTTTATTTCTAAACTCTGTATTCTATCTGTACCATTGATCTGTTTATTTTTATACCATTACCATGCTGTTTTGATGGAATATTGTAGCTTTATAACAAGTCTTGAAATCTGGTCATACTAATCCTCCAAATTGTTCTTTTCCACTTTTGCAAGTTATCTTGGCTATTCTTCCTTCTCTATATAAGCATCTGAATTTTGGTATCAGCTTGCTAATTCCTACAAAAAAAGCCTTCTGGGATTTTGATTGGGATTGCATTGAATCTATAGATCAATTTGGGGAAAATTGGCATCTCAATAATATTAAGTCTTCAGACCCATCAACATGATATATCCTAATTTTTTAGGTCTTCTTTAATTTCTGTCAACAGTGTTTGTGTTTGCAGTTTCCACATCTTTTGTCAGATTTATCTTAGGTATTTCACATTTTTGACATTATTGTAAATGGTATTTTAAAATTTTCATTTTCTAATTGTTCATGCGAGTACACGAAAATACAATTCATTTTTATATTTTGCTCTTCTATCCATTCTATCTTAGAACCTTGCTAAGACTCATTTAGTAGTTCTAGTAGCTTTTTCGTAGATTCTAGTGGATGTTCTAGATGGAGGATTATGTTGTCTGTGAATAATGAATGTTATTACTGGGGAACTTTACTACCAGATTTCAGGAATTGCTATAATGCTAGTCATTAAGACAGTATGGTATTGGCATAAGGAAAAGACATACAGAGCAATGGAATAGAATAGAATATAGTCCTGGAATAGACCCACTCATATATAGTCAACTGACGTTCATAAAGGCACAAAAGTAATTCAGTGGCAAAAGAATAGTCTTGTCCACAGTTGTGCTGGAACAAACTGAATATCCTCTGAATATGTAAAAGTGAATCTTTTTTTTTTTTTAAGATTTTATTTATTTATTCATGAGAGACAAAGAGAGAGAGAGGCAGAGGCAGAGGGAGAAGCATGTTCCCCGCCGAGCAGGGAGCCCGATGTGGGACTCGATCCCAGGACCCTGGGATCATGACCTGAGCCAAAGGCAGACGCTTAACCGACTGAGCCACCCAGGCGTCCCAATGTAAAAGTGAATCTTGATCTCTATACAATATACGAAAATTAGTTCAAAATAGGTCATAGACTAAACTTAAAAGCTAAAATTATGCAGAAGAAGACATAGAAGAAAAGGTTTTGACTTTGGGGTAGGCAAAGATTTTTAGACAGGAACACAAAAAATCCTAATCACAAAAGAAAAAAATTGATATATTGGACTTTATCAAAGTTAAAATTTTTACTTATTAAGGAAATAAAAATTAAAAAAATCAGAAAATGTTCTCAAAATGTATATCTAATAATGGACTTGTATCAGAATTTGTAAAGAGCTCTTGCACCTGGCAAGCAATAAGGTTAAAAAAAATAGTAAGAGTGAAAGGTTTGGCAAGACACTTCACAAAAGAAGATATGCTTCTAAACACATGAAAAGATGCTCAGCATAATTAGCCAGCAGGTAAATAGTTATTAAAGCCACAATGGGATGGCCCCTTATAACCTCTAGAATGGCTAAAATTAAAAGGCTGACAATTCCATGAGTGAGAATGAATATGAGACTATGAATCAGCTGAAACTCTCATGCATTGCTAGTGGGAGTCTAAAATGGTATGACCACAATGGGAAACATTTTGACAATTGCGTTATAATTTTAAACATATACTCACTATGTAACCCAGCAATTCCACTTGTAGCTGTTTAGCCAGTCAAAATAAAACATCTGTCCACAAAAAGACAGGTGACTTTTTTTTAAATTTTATTTTAGTATGTTATGTTAGTCACCATACAGTACATCATTAGTTTTTGACGTAGTGATCCACGATCCATTGTCTTCATATAACACCCAGTGCTCCATGCAGTCCGTGCCCTCCTTAATACCCATCACCAGGCTGACCCATCACCCCCTCCCCTCTAACACCCTCAGTTTGTTTCTCAGAGTCCACAGTCTCTCATGGTTCGTCTCTCCCTCCGATTTTCCCCCCTTCATTTTTCCCTTCCTTCTCATGTCCTCTGTGCTGTTCCTTATGTTCCACAAATAAGTGAAACCATATGATAATTGACTTATTTCATGTAGCATAATCTCCTCCGGTCCCATCCACGTTGATGTAAAAGTTGGGTATTCATCCTTTCTGATGGCTGAGTGATATTCCATTGTATATATGGACCACATCTTCTTTTTTTTTTTTAAAGATTTTATTTATTTATTTGACAGAGAGAGACACAGCAAGAGAGGGAACACAGGCAGGGGGAGTGGGAGAGGGAGGAGCAGGCTTCCCGCCGAGCAGGGAGCCCGATGCGGGGCTCGATCCCAGGACCCTGGGATCATGACCTGGGCCAAAGGCAGACGCTTAACGACAGCCACCCAGGCGCCCCTGGACCACATCTTCTTTATCCATTCGTCTGTTGAAGGGCATCTCGGCTCTTTCCACAGTTTGGCTATTGCAGACATTGCTGCTATGAACACTGGGGTGCATATGGCCCTTCTTTTCACTACATCTGTAAAAGACATGTTTTTTTTTTTTAGCAGCTTTATTCATAATAGTCCCAAACTAAATACAACCCAAATGTACAACACTTGAATGGATCAACAAATTTTGGTGCCCCCAGGTGCGCTAGTTTTGACAATTGAAGGGGGCACCTGGGTGGCTCAGTCGGTTAAGCGTCTGCCTTTGGCTCAGGTCATGATCTCAGGGTCCTGGGATCGAGTCCCGCATCGGGCTCCCTGCTCAGCGGGGAGCCTGCTTCTCCCTCTGCCTACTTCTCCCCCTGCTTGTGCTCTCTCTCTCTCTCTGACAAATAAATAAAATCTTAAAAAAAACTAGTAGGCAAAGTAAAGATATTTTCAGGAAAAAAATTACATGGTATTTCTTGGTAGTGTGACTGGGTATGAGATGAATGTACAGAAGTCAATAGTTTTTCTCTAATAATTAGCATCTAAAAACGGAAGCAGTAAAAATCATTCCATTTACAGTAGTGGGCAGCTTCACGTTGGTGCAGCTTGAGATCTGGTTTAGCTCTACCGCCTGCCTCTTGCTGTTAGAATTGGGCTCTTCTGTTATTGCTGTGGCAGTGCCCACCACGGGAACTTGCTCAAGTTGTACAAGCCAGCGTGAGGGGTATTTAACACCCTGCAGAGCAAACTTTGGTCCATGGGAGGTAGGAGTCAGTAGATATATGCTTCCCTTTTTTTTCTCACTTCAGACTGGCGGGCTTGAGATGCATTTCATGCAATTTCTCATATTGTCTTCTGTAGCCGATTACTGGACCAACTGTCACACCACTTTTATTGGCTTTCTTTCCTTGTTATGTTACTCTGTTCAGCTCCCCATAACAAAGAATTATGTGGCCCAAAAGTACTGAGGTTGAGAAACCCTGGTATCTGAAGACAGTGGTTTGCTTTAAAATTCAAGCTCTTCAGTATTCAATCTCTGCGACTTTTAACCGCTAAGTGTTAATTTTTGTGTCTACAAAATGATAATGATGGATACATACAGAGTCCTTAATGTTTAAATGAGGGTAGCTCTATAAACTTAATGCCAGGAGCAAAGAAGAGTTCAGTACAGAGCAGCTATTGATATTTCTTTTTCGAGTGTATATGCTATTTTCTGACATACCCTGAGGCATTTTCCCTGAATATGAAAACTCTTTCCTAGAGACCAAGTTCTCAAGTCCTTATAAAAAGCTATCAAAAGGGACAAGAAAATAACTTTTATAGAACCCAGTATAGAGAAGAAAGAAACAGGATTCATGTGAAGATTTAAATGCATATGTGGGTTTTTCAATTTTGTAAATTTTTAGCTGTGTTAAGATGACAGTGGGTTAGAGACTCAACATTGCAATGGAAAAAGTGGTTTTACCAGCCGTAGTTGTTGTCAGAGTTCATTGTCAAAAATTTTGAGAGCAGCAATAAGTATTATTAGGAAGCAGAAGGATACACTTTAAAACACTGGAAAAAGCAGAGGACATAGTATGTAAACACCATTAAGCACTAAACAAAACACTAAAATATATACAATAGGAAATTTAATAGTTTAAAACAATAGCCGCACGTGTGTGTGTGTGTGTGTGTGTGTGTGTGTGTGTGTGTTGTTGTTGGGGGCTATATGGTGCATTTAGGAGGTTAAGTAGCAATCCCTGGCCTCCACCCACTGTCTACCAGTAGTACCCACCCCCCACACCCTCAGCTGTGACAACCAAAGGTTGTGTCCAGGCATTGTTAGATGTACCCTGGGACTAAAGTCATCTTCGGATGAGAACCACTGAGATAAGCCTAGATTTGAATTCTTGCTCCAGGACTATGGCTCTGTGAATTTGAACACATTACCTAACTCCTAGAACTTAGTTTTCTCACATGAGGCAATGTATATACAATGCTTAGCTCAGCACCTGACACCAAGGACTTCGATAAATGATAGCAATTCTTATGAAGCTAAAACGTGTTCTCTTTTTTGCCACTCTGCCTCCTTATGCTCTGAAAAGAAATGCCCCTTTGTGTAGCCTGTGGTCAATTTGTTGAACAAGAATTTCTCATCTAATATCATCAAAAGTCATTGAGTTTTCACGTGGGCAGTTAGCATAGATTTTAGGTTTGCTTTCTCCCTGGCTATGGATTTGCTTTTGTTCCTTTTGTGTTCTTGTTTGACTTGGGCCGAGTTGGGAGTACATTGTTTCATTTGAGCCTCTTCCTGACATAACATTGTGTATGGTGTTCTTTGTATATTCGTAACCTCTCGAATTAGACTCAGTGTATTAAAGACTAATTCAGGTCTGTAGGAATCAAACCTATAGAAACTGGAAAGATAAGACTAAATCTTAATTGTTGTTTATTGTTATTGTTTTTGCTTTTTAACCCTGAGGCAACAGCCAATGAAAAATATTTGTTCTTTAGCTTTATTTTTTTTTTTGCAAATATGATTAAAAATATTAGTAGCCTGTAATTGCTTTGATATACGTTATGACATTTAAGTTTTATTAAAACCCCAGGCAGTGAAAAGAGAATAAAACAAGATTAAGAAAGGAAACTCTTAATGTACTATAAGTACACAGCAAGACACCACATTAAGTACTTCATATTATTATCTCATTTATTTCTTAAAACTATCTGCAAAGTAAGTAGCATTATCCCTATTTTGTAGGTGAGCATCTGATCCGTTCTGATGCTTCATCTGCCCAAGATCATATAGCTGTTAACTAAATGACAGAACCACCAGAACCCAGGTTTTTATTCCAAAGTTCATCTTATTTTCATACCGCCCTGCTGCCTCCCCCAATTTAGGAGCATAGGCCTGTGCCTTAAATTTCTTTGTAAACCATGTATTTTGACCTGCCCTCTGGACCACAAGATAATAGCATAAACTGCAGAACATTGGAACTGTGATAATTTTTTTCTGTTGCCTCTAGGACTGAAGACCTGTCTTGCCTCGCCCAGCTTCTCTGGCCTCCTATGGCCTACATCTCGGCTCTTCTCCTCACTTGATACAGTTATATCTGGTTTATGGGAATAAGGAACGTTTTTAGGTTCAACCTTCTTTGGCTAAGTGAATAAATCTTATTTTTTGATTATGTGTATTATCTTAGCTTTTACCATTTCATATTGCTCAAGAATGCAGAGCATTTAAATCTTAAGCCCTGCTGCAGTATATGTTCGGCAAGAGTCAAGCAAGTAAAAGCAGACTTACTTAAAAATTAAGAGGGCTTTATATCTAGTAAGAAAAATAGTCTGAAACTGCCATGTGATCTGTTCGTTCTGATAGACTACTGAGTAAAAGATGTTTTGAAGTCTGCCTAAAACTCTCCTTCTCGGTGTGATTTGTATTTTTAGCTGAGAGAGGAGAAGTTACAAGAGGAGAAAACCTCTGAAGATCAAATCCACAAGCTGTTATCGGAGGATACGGAAACAGGGAAAAGGAAAATGGATGACCAGAAAAAGAGAGATGAGCCATTAGTACTGAAGACAGATCTGGAACATGTAAGTACATCACTGTTCTGATGGACAGCTGGCTCAAAATCAGTCATTAGCACAGGTGACACGGGTCTGAAAACCTGTGCTGGTGAGCTGTGAGAGCAGTAATAGTCGCTGACTGTGTAGTGTACCAGGAGTGAAGAACTTAGGGTCCAGATGGGAACTGGAGAGAATGACATGAATGGGACAATAGAGTTGTGTGGGAAGATTAAGGGAACAGTTGGGGAAAAACGTGAGTGAGGGGAAATACCTAGTATAGAATACTACTTGTGGAAATTTGTTACGTATGTTGTCATTTTGACTTATGTGTTGTTACTTGACATTTGAGTTTTGTACATCTTATATCCTCAACTAGGTTTCCTTAAAGCTTGTATTTGATTTCCCTCTATTCTTTTTAATGCCTTAAGCAACACAGTGCTAGATACAAAGTAGGTCTTCAATATTAGATTACTTAGTTTAAACTAACTCTAATTAGGCTTCTAATCTTGCCAAATTTTGCCCGAAGTTTTTTCATTACTTATTTACCAAGCGAATTACTGGAAAAGGTTATAAGTGGTATATTTAATGTATGTAAGAAAGCATTTTTGGAAGGCCCCCTGGATACTCAAATGGATAATTACAGTTGAGTTTTTTTCTTTAGTACATCATATTGGATCAGACATTTTCTATGGCTTGCTGTGTGTACTTAAGATAGCTTTAGAGTCATTATCTTTTAAACTAGTTTGTGATTTAGACTTGTTAGTATTTCAGGTTAACTTTCTAATTAGCTGGGATTAATAAAGCTTTACTGTATATAAGACGGACAACATAGAATAGGGGAAAACCAAATCTCTGCACCAGGATTCGGCCCCTTAAACAGGTCCCAGCATTGTAACAGACTGTACAACTTGGGCCAGGTTAGTTAATTTCACTGTGCTTTTGCTTCACTCTTTGCAAAGGCATTTTTCCTGAACTTGAGGAAATGAAATTATTTAAGCTTTCTTGGATCCATGGTATTTGCGGCTGTCAATTGTGTATTTTTGATCCCAGTTATAACAATAATAATTGTTATTATTTAATTCTTGTTAAAAGTAACCACTTGCATTTTGGAGGGTTTCACCCTTCTAAAAGATTCAACTTAACAAACATGAAATGCTTGCGTACTCTTAATGCTCTGTTCATTGGGAACTACAAAAGGAAAAAGACTGGAGAGGATGCAATTTAGCTAAGAAGACAAGAGTAAAATGTGATAACTTTGTGCATACAGTGTGTTTTCTGACTAATAGCCCCAACTGTGGTCTGTGATCTCTAGACTACAACTCTGCCTCTTCACCCCAACAGGGCTGTGCTTTAGATCCCTTAGGCAGAATGACCCAGAAGGACCTTTCTCTTTAGAACAAGCCGATCTTGACAAAGAGAGCTTACCCTCCGCTGGGGTCCTTTGATAGAAAGAACCTGCTGTTTTTGGCCTTGCCAGATCCAAGTTTCCTCTAGGAAATGATCTCTAGTATTAATTCATGTCAAGGCCAGGAAATGGCTCTAATTATTTTTTCTTTTGCCACTACCAGCATTTTATAATCTTGAAAGGAATGGTAACCTAATTGTAATCTTTTTTTTAAATTTAATTTTATTATGTTATGTTGGTCACCATACAATACATCATTAGTTTTTGATGTAGTGATCCACGATTCATTGTTTTCGTAATTGTAATCTTAAAAGGAATCAGGAAGTATAAATCCTCAGACTTTTTTTTTTTGCAGTAGTTTCACAAAATTTTATATGCAAAAACACATTGAATGAAGTTTTAGATTTTTGTGATTGTACCTCTTTTTCTGTTTGCTTTTGTCTTTTTTGAGGACTTTTAAAGGGCTCTGATTTTGCTTTAAATATGTCTTAAGAGTTTTTGGTATTGGAAAAATAATTTCATTTAGTCTGCCAAGACTACATTCAAATTGGGACCAAAGAGAGCCTCCAAGAGAGGCTCAGTGGAAAGCCAGCTGAAGGATTGTATTTTATATAGAGAACAATATGATTAGAGCTGAAGTGATCATTTTACTCTCCTGCATCAAAAGACTTGGTGATTCCCCATTTCCTATGGAATTAAATGGAAATTCTTTACCCCAACATTCAGGTCCTTAGTATTGTTCTAACTGATCTTCCCATCCTTACTCATGCCCCTAAATTCTAGGGAACAGAGCTGTTTGTGTTCCCCCAAATATATAACTTTATGCTTTTCCTCCTTAGAGACTTCGCTGTTGCATTTTCATCTAATTAAAATGCCACTCTGCTTACCTGTTGAAAGGCTACTCATCCCTCCGTAGCCAGGGCAAAAGCAGCCACCGTCCTGGAACCTGTAGGGATTCCTCACTTGTTTCTCCACTCCTTCCATCTACTCTCTCCCCTCCCAACTTTGTAAACTTGCAGGACTTATTTCATTCTCCATTACATTATGCTTGTGTATTTGTGTTTATCTACTAGATTTATAAGTTTGTTGAGTAAGGGAAATGTGTCCTAGCTATTTTAAAATCTCCCACAGTATCTTGTATATCACAAGTGTTTGATTCATGTTTATCAAGTTGAATTCAAATGGAGGGAGGAAAGTGCTTGTTCTAGAGGAAGATACTACCATCTGTTGTTATCAGTTTGGAGTGGAAATAAAAGACATGACAACTTATGATTTATTTTGGTACAGTTAATACCAGTAACAGTGTGAATTATTGGAAAACAATTTGGTATAACAGTTAGAGTCATAGCAAAGAGAAAGTGAAAAATTGCTCATCATCCAACAACTTAGAGATAACCCTTATGAACATTTTGGTAACTGTCCTTCTAGACTTCTTTTCTAAGTACGTATAAAGAAACTTCAAATGTAAATTGAAAGACTCAAAAAGAGTCTAAAATAAAATGAAGGTAACTGAATGAGTATCGACAAGATGGAAAAAGCTGACTCTAGGGGTATTTAGAAGCCCTTGCAGAGAAAGTGGCATATAAGTTGCCCCTGAAGGGCCAATGACTATTTTTTAGGCAAAGAATGTGGAATAGGAGTTACAGGCAAAGGGAATAGCGTGCCCAGAAGAGAGGCTTTGAAAGGCTATGATGGTACACGGAGAGTAGAGTAACAGGATTCTCTATCTGTGTGCTTGGTAGTGCGGTAGGATTAGAGGGAAGGAAGGCTGGCGAGAGCAAGACCAGTAAGTGGGTGATTGCAGCAGTCCAGGCGCAAGAGGATGAGAATCTAAGGAGAGGCGGTGGCAGTGAGTATACCTGGGAAGGCGTTAGATCTGAACGCATTTTAGGAGTAGAGTGGAACCGCCATGGAGGCAGCTTGGAGATGGACACTCTGGATTGAAGTGTTTCTTGATCCCTAGTGTTAGCTACTTATTAACTCTACAGTCTTAGGCACATTAACTATTCTGAGCCTCAGTTTGCCACCGGAAGACAGGTCATCCTTTCTTAATAGAGCTGATATTAAGCGCAAATGAAATAAAGTATCGAGAAGTATTGGGTGTGTTCAGAACCTCCATACAGTGTTATTGTGACTTTGAAGAAAGGGAAAGGAGAGAGTCAGAGATGACATTGAGGCTTCCAGCCGGGTTGGTAGCGGGGCTTAGAGAAGAAAAGAGTGAATTGAATTTTGGATATATTAAGTTTGAGCTACATTTGGGATGCCCCGATCGGGATCTCCAAGAGGCAGTTGGAAACAGGGGTGCTCCGTGAGAGACAGGGCCTACAGTAGCTGTGAAACAATAGACAAACAGACAGTGGTGTCTCCCTTGTCTCCTGCCAGTGTCCTGCGCGCCTCTCAGATTCAGAGAACGAAGAACCTTCCCGAGGAAAGATGACACAGACCCATCGCTCGGCATTTGTTTCCAAGAACAACTCCTACTCCTTAGCTTTCCTGGCAGGGTAAGAGACTGATACTGAATTCAGTCGCGTTCTTTCGTTTTGGAGTATGAGACTAAAGGGACTCGGGTGGGGAGCAAAAGTATTTGTTGCAGCCACTTTGCGGGGAGGTGGGAAAGGGGGAACGACGTGGGGATCGGTTTTCAAATATCCATTAGGAACAAGGGGCTGATCTAAAAGTGATTTTTACCTATTTCTGGCGTCCTCAGGGTAGGAATATGCTAATTCCTGTGCTGCGAAGTGTGACCTTTCTGTCCTTGGAGGGAACCACAAAGACAGCTTCTGCTAACAATATCCATCCATTCTCTCTGTGGACTTTTTTCTCTTAGTAGGAAGTGAGGCCAGAGTTCATTTTATTTTCAACGCCTAGAACTAAAATATATCTTGAATAGGTTTCAAGAGGACAAACTGAAAGGTTTGTAAGACCCTTGTCAAGGAATTTCTTGATCCTTTAGACTTTGCAGGCTGTGGGGAGGAAAAGAGGGAGAGGAAATGGAGGGATGTTGGATGACGGAGGGAATAATGAAGGGACTGGGGGAAGGAAAAGGAAGGATGGAAGGAAAAACAGGAGAGAGGGAAGGAAGGAAGGAAGAGGGGTACATAAATAGGAGGAAGGGAAGAAGAAGTGGAGGAGGGATGGTAGGAAGGAATCGTTCATTCAGCAGACATTCTGTGAACAGCTACTGTGTGCCATGCTCTCTGTTTCAATATAAAATGAAAAAACATCATCTTATGCCATTGTGTTGTCTGTTTCTGGTTAAAGCTGGCTTTACTCACCCTTATATCTGGGGTTCCTTTCCCCCTTCCCAGCAGTCCCATAAGGTAGATCTCTCTTTTTTGCTGCCCCTGTGGCCATACAGCTATTTATTTTATTCTTTTATTTTGAGGCTTTTTATTGCTAATCACTAATAAATGTGACCCCAAACAGCTTCCAACTCAAGAATGTTATAAAGTACGAACTATTGTGATCCCTGATGCAGTTTTTATATCTGGATCTTTTTTGTATGTGTTCTTTTGGAGCAGTCTGATTTTCCTGTTATTTCTGAGAGTAACATACACTAACCGCCCACCTTCCCTTAAATGCCTCCCCTTCTCCAGGTAATGGTAATTCCTTCTTCCAGGAAGGCTCTTTCCTGGAGTATTTATTCATTCATTTGACATTTGTTTAATGGTCACTGTATTGTAGCCACTTAGGTTTGATTGATGTAATCAGAACCCAATAAGTAAGATGTAAGCCAGCATACTTTCCATTTATGGTAAAGATGAAACTCTTACCTTGTGCATGTGAGCTTGAACTGAAGATGCCCTCTAAAGTTAAAAAATTCAAGATTGCTTGACTAAGAATTTTTCAGCTGCTGATTGTATATATGGAGTTCCCCCCATTTATAGCAGGCATATTTTAATGATTACGAGAGAGATCTGCTGACAAGAGAAAAAGATCATATCATTCATTCCAATGAAGTCACAATAAATACTCCCTAAAACAAATAAATGTTGCTTTTAGACAGTCTGTGATTAATTAATATCTCATAATTTGAAATGACTTGGAAAAAAGAGAGATTTTTATTAAAATCCAAATATGATGCCGAGGCCAAATTGCCCCAATTAGCTATCACCAATTCCAATCTCTACTCTACTCTTATAAATTCATTCTTATAAAGGAGGTAGCAGGTTAATATCTCATTACTTAGAAATGCCTAGCAAGGAACTTAGAAAATTCTTTCTAAAGGGTAAAACATAAAGCCTTTACGGAGGGGTTTGCTTTTTTAAATTTAAAGTTTTAAAAAAGATTTATTTATTTATTTGAGAGAGAGAGAGAGCACGAGCAGGAGGGACAGAGGGAGAGGGAGAGAGAATCACAAGCAGACTCTGTGCTGAGCACAGAGCCTGATGCAGGGCTTAATTCCACGATCTTGAGATCACGACCTAAGCCAAAACCAAGAGTTGGATGCCCAACCGACTGTGCCACCCAGGTGCCCTGGGGTTTGCTTTTAATTATGTGTGGTTCTGGAATCTCTATAATACATCTTCTTTCCCTGCTCCTTGGCCCACTCTTGCCCTTACTCGGTGTCATTGAGCCACAATGGGACTACTTTATAGGAAAAGAGTCGCATAACATTGTACTGTTAATAAGTGTTCGCAATTTATCTTACACATTTCAGCATTTTTTCCAAATATCCAAGGTTGTGGACTGAGTTCAGTTATTAGTACAGTTATTAGAACAACTCATTGGATTTGGTTGGTAGGCATATCTTTTTAGGACATAGTTTGCTGATGTCATGGAAACCTTAGGTCGGAAAATCGATTATGGTAATACGGTGAATTGCCTCTCTTATGTAGTCAACAGGTTTTTTCCTTAGATAAGAAAATATTTAAATTTCAGTTCTAGAGAATACTTAGAAAAACAATATGGGCTTGTTTTTGTTTTGTTGTTGTTTTAAAGATTTGTTTCTTTATTTGAGAGAGAGAGAGATAGGGAGCACAAGCAGAGGGAGAGGCAGAGGGAGAGGGAGAAGCAGACTCCCTGCTGAACAGGGAGCCCGACGCGGGGCTCAATCCCAGGACCTGGAGATCATGACCTGAGCCGAAGGCAGATGCTCAACCATCTGAGCCATCCAGGTGCCCCCAATATGGACTTGTTAATGCTGAAATTGTTGCCAGGTGAATTGGGGAGACTCCGGGGCCCTAAGGCCTTGACCCAGCCCATCCCAAAGATGTTGCTGAAGGCTCTTGGTCTCCTTGCAAGAAAGCATTCAAGGATAGACCGGACACAACAGTTGAGTGTGCAAGTAGGAAAGTTTATGAAAGTGAGAGTCCACTCTTGAGATATGAGAGCAGGCAAGCTCAGGGAGAGTGCATCCTGGGTTTGGGTTTCTGTCTTTTATTGACAGTTGTTCACTACGGGGTGGAATACTTATTCCTTGGGGAGGGAATTTCTTGGGAGCAGTGTTTCATACCTTTTCTCTTTACTTGGTCAGGATCTCTGGCCTTCTTTGTCTTGGGTCCATCTGGTTTGATCTGGCTTCTATGGCTTTGTTTTTGGAGCGCAGCCAGGATGGGTCTCTAATAGTGGTAGTGAGCCATGATGCGTGCGTCCACACACACACACACACACACACCGACACACACACCCCCTCTTGGCTGACCTGTTAAAGCCTGACTAACTGCCTACTCTAACACAATGGGATGTAGCTTATGGATATATTAAAAAATAATTAGTATGGTGATGGTTGCACAACAATGTGACTGTAAACTTCAAATGGTTAAAATGATGTCTTTTATGTTATATATATTTTACCACATTAAAAAAAAAGTCTTAGCATTTTTAATAGTTTTTGGATATTTCAAATGCATTTTTTTCCATGTGTTAAGCAACAACAGAAGAATAGGTTTTCTCGTAAGTTCTTTTCCTCAAGAGAGGTCATATGTAAAAGCTTTGGAAGTTGTTACAACTGTATTTAAATCAAATCAATCTGCATTTGTTTTACTTATCTACTTCATAAATGTTTCTTTCTTAAGCCCAAAGGCATGGAGGTAAGAGTGAGTAGGCCTGATAGGATGGTTATTTTGGAAGGAATCCATTAATCGACTCTGGCTATGAGTCTTGCCAACAACCCAGTCTCTCTTTGTGTGAAAAATTCAAAGCAAAGAGGGCTTTAAAGCACTATTCCTAAAATTGTACAGTCCTATTGAAAATGAAACGCCTCTTGAGTAGGCAGATAGAGTAATAGTTAATCCAAGATCATTCCTAAGTTAATCACAAAGTATATGTTAATTGAAAAAAGTGAACTTGAACCATAAGATATATCATTGTAAAGTTAAACTTTTATTTGATATATTGAGAAACTGGTTTGTTTGTTCACATTTATTTCCCTTCACCCCTCATTCCCTTCTTCCTCACTAGAATCAAACAAAAAACCTGGTTGCAAATTCTTCCAAAAGCTCAGCCTGGAAAAACTTTCTCTGTTGAGGTAGTGTCTTTTCAAAAGGCTACATGTCCACTTGCATTTTCCTCTTTGCTTTCGCTATCAGGAGGTTTACAATTAGGGTTTTTAGTTCAGTCATCATGACTTTCCAACATGGCCTATAATTTAAAAAACAACAACAACAAACCTTGGTTTACTTTTCCCATACTTATTACTTAATGTGATCTCTATCCTCCGTTAAGGCTGAGTCTTTATGTATTTTTGCAGTAAGTCACTATGGATTTTTCTTGGAAATAGGGCATAATCATAAAAAGGGATATAATTCAACCATCTGTCCTCTTTCCAGTTTAAAAAATGAAGAACAAAAAAATAGTAATGCAGTATTGCCCGTATTGCCATTCCATACAAAATCATATCTTACGTAAATGGCGCCTAGCAAGATTACTGGCACATGATAAGTTCAGTGACTATTACTGCCACTCTTTTGTTATATTCTTTTAAAATGTGGACTCTTAGAGCTGAAAAGGATCTTAAATATTATCTAATTCTTTTGTTTTATTGATGAGAAGACTAAAGCCTGGAGAGAGAAGATGGTTTGCCAAATCGTAGATAGCTAGAATAGTAGGGATCTGAGTTAGAATAGTTAGGGGCTCTTTCCACTCTTACCCCATTGTCCCCCATCTCCTTCGTATAGACCCCTCTGCCGCCTCTGCCTGTCTTCCCGCTGGACTTTATATTCTTTGCCAGCAGGGACAGCATCTTTCACCTTGATAGTTGCAGTGCTTAGGGAGGCGCCTGGCCTATAGTGGAGGCTCAATAAATACTTGGGGAATGTTTGAATAAGATAGGTCTTGTGCCTGTGGGTGGGTTAAACTGGAGTTTTGTCAGAATCCATTGTCAAGGGGCCCCTGGGTGGCTCAGTCGTTAAACGTCTGCCTTCGGCTCAGGTCATGATCCCGGGGTCCTGGGATCGAGCCCCGCATCGGGCTCCCTGCTCAGTGGGAAGCCTGCTTCTCCCTCTCCCACTCCCCCTGCTTGTGTTCCTGCTCTCGCTGTGTCTCTCTCTATCAGATAAATAAATAAAATCTAAAAAAAAAAGAATCCATTGTCAAACTTGCAGCATAGGAGGGCGGGCTCTGGGAGCTATATAGAGGAACAGACTGGCAGGTGGCTGTTTTATGGACTAGATTCCATAGGATTAATTTGGGATATGGGGAGTCTAGTGACCACAGTGATAAGGCTCATATATTATAAAGTTGCTTTTAGCCTTCTAATGCATTAACAACAGCTTATGGTGATACTTTTTATAGATTCTATAAGAGAAAAATGTTTCCCACTGAGTAGTAATTAAGTCTTAAGTAGAAATGAACTACATTATTTTGTCCAAATACTTTTAGCCTGAGGCTCTGGTTCAGAGTGGGACACATCAAAAGAGACCTAAGGTGTTTACTATAAGGTGTGTTGGAGGAGAGAGAGAGAGACAGCGACTGACAGACTCAGCAATATTAAATGCATGCCCAGTCAGTGTTGGAGTAAATTAAAATATGCAGACTTGTCCCTCTTCCTTAAAATGAACAAATGAAAATACAGATGCTTTCAGGTAACAGATACCAAACAGACACAGGAGTGATATGATATTGGAGGACTAGCTCTAGAATTGATGAAAGGAGGCAAAGCCAGAGAGGTGGGGGTGGGGAGGCTAGTCTAGGGAGATGGTGGGGAAGTTGTAGTGTGAGCTCCGGTAAACTCAGTTGATCCCCTTCTGTCTCATCTGTGTAAAATGCAGGTTTATTATGGCGATCTGCTGGGCAGGGATTTTTACTGGGTGGTTTCTTAGGATTTTTTCGACCTCTAAAAGTGAAGCATCTAGAAGTGGCTTAAAGCACAGTTTTAAGGAGTGGAGAGAATGAAGCCATGGCATGAAAAGAAAGGGGGTGAGGGTAGTTGGAAAGTTCTGTAAAAATCTAAGGATTAGACTTAGCAAGTTGTATGTGGGAAGTAGTCCAACAGTAGCCATGAGGGAGAGGAGACTGTGAGAGAAAGATGAGGTAGTGAGTTATAAGAAGCCACAGACTTGGTGATGGCCTGGGGCATGTCCTTTGCGCGCGTGCGTGCGCGCGCGTGTGTCTGTGTGTATTGGGGAGGGATAAAGGAATTGAAACAAATCAAGCAGATGGCCTTGTTATTAAGAGGACAAATCTTGTTAAAAGTCGTGGAATCTGGTTGAAAAAGGAAGCCAGCTTAAGGAGAAGTGATGTGGAACTTAAGGAGAGGGGCAGGATTTATAGGTGTCAGTAATCTCTCTGCTATACCAGGACAGAGGGCGGGTTGGTGAGTTGTCGGGCTCTGCGTCAGGGGAACTAGCTTTTTTCTAGTGCTTCCTGTCATGTTGAGTACTTTACATTCCTCATTTCATTTAGTTCTCACATTAATCCTCCAAGTTTTATAATACTGTTCCCATTTTGCAGCTAAGGAAAATGCAGTTCAAAGACGTTAAGTCACTCACCCAAGAGCTTCTCACCTCATTAGAGTGACAGAGATGGAACTGAACTCAGGTCTCTCTTTATTTCAAACCTATGTGCTTTCTCATCAAACCATTGTCAGAACCCCTTGTGACCAAAGGCTCTGCACTTGGAACCTGGTCTTGAAATGATCTACCTTTGCAAAGGAAAACTGCCTTCCTTCTGTTTGTTTAATTTATACCCTGCCTTGTTCTAACAGAGGTAAGTAAGAACCTGTCCAGTTACCCTGCCATTTGAGGGGACTGAAGTGATGGAAATGTTCTAAAATTGATTGTGGTAATGATTATAACTGTGAATTAAAAACCATTAAACTGTACACTTAAAAAAAAAAAGAATACACAAGGCAGATAACCCGGATCATAAATATATAAAGGAAGGATTATAACAAAATCTCACCTATTTCTGGGTGCATGGCAACTACAATTGGCCCTAAGGAGGCTCCTGGCTTCATTCAAGTATGTGTGTATGTGGTGGTGGTTGGGAGGGCTCATACACGCAGGCTAGGGGCTAGAAGGAGGCTCCTCTCCAGCCTTTAGCTTCTTGATGGAACTTGGCTCTACCTGACCTGAGAGTTTAATTAAAAAACTAATGTGGTTTGGATATGTGAGAGTGATGATTGAACAGTTGAGAGCATGAGCTAGCTAATGTTTTGTATCATGTATTGCCATTTGAAAACCCTTTAAGCAGTGTTTTATAAGCATTAAATCTTCTTGCTTTCCAGCTGCATGTTTATACTGGTTGCCCCTCCTTTTCTTTGTTTTTAAGTCAGATTCATTGTGGTTGTGGGTATTTTTAGCCTAACTCTACATCCCAGAAACCATCTGGTCTCTTGGCAATGGAAATTTTAAGCCGGTTGCCTTTCAGACAATGCTGCTTTCTCTTGTTTATGACTTCATTATGTGTTTGGAAGAGAGAGCTTCCCTAGATGTGCTGGGTCTGTTCTATGGCAGAGTAGAGTAGAATGATGTAAGATCAGTATGCTGTGATAGAAAGAGCACAGGCTTAGAATCAGAGAGGTACGGGTTTAAATCTTGGCTTCACAACTGTGTGACCTTGAAAGATCACGTCCCTCAGTTCTTTGTAAAATGAGAATGATGATGCTTATTTCATAGGGTTTCTGTATGTATTAAATGAGATATAATATATTTAAAGCAGCTCAGTGCCTGACAGATATTACATTCCTAATAAATGTTGAAGTTTTCTCTTTTTTTCATAAGGAGGAGAGAAGTGTTTCTGTGCCTATTTTTGTTCATTTATAAGAAATTTATTAAACATATCCACTATGTCTTATAGTACAAGGGTTTGGGGGGTACAGAAGTAGATGTGCACAAAGTAGTGAGAGTAGTTACTTCTTTTATTTTTGCGTGAAGATGTTGTTTGAGTTCTTCCAACCCTAAAAATATTATCAAGTTCTCTAGTCTTGACTATTCTCAGCCAGTATTTTGAAGCCTCTTCTCTTGACCAAATACTACAATAATAATATGTTTATGGCTATAAGATGTTTTTACCATCATGATTTTTGTGGCTTTTCATGTAACAATAATGACGTAAAAGGGAGAGAATAGAATTATATAGAAGAAAGCTTTTGTATGCTATTGAAATGGAATTGATACTAATTTTAAAATAGATTGTTGTAAATTAAGATGTTAATTGTAATCCCCATAGCAATCACTAGGAAGTAACTACAACATATTTAGTAAAGGAATAAGAAGAGACTCAAAATGGTACACATTTGTGAAATGTCTAACACAAAAGGCATTAATGGAGAACTGAGGAACAAAAAAGGTATAGGACATATAGAAAACAGATGGTGAAATGGCAGAAGTAAGTCCTTCCTTATCAGTAATTACATTAAATGTAAATAACTTAAACTATCCAAATTAAAGAGAGATTGGTAGAATGGATTTAAAAAAAAAATATCCAAATAGGGGCGTGTGGGTGGCTCGGTTTGTTAAGTGTCTGACTCTTGGTTTGGGCTCAGGTCATGATCAGGGTTGTGAGATTGAGCCCTGTGTCGGGCTCTGCACTGAGCGTGAAGCCTGCTTAAGATTCTCTCCCTCTGCCTCTCCCCCTCACTCTGTCTCTCAAAAAAAGAAAAAAATCCAACTATATGCTGAGACTCCCTTTAGATCCAAAGACAAAAATAGGTTGAAAATGAAAGGATAGCGAAAGAGATTCTATGCACACAGTAACCAAAAGAGAACTGGCTGGAGTAGCTAAACTAATAGCAGACAATGTAGACTTTAGGACAAAATTATTACAAGAGACAAGACAGGCATTGCATAATGATAAAAATGTCAATCTCTTAATAAGATATAACCATTATATGGGGCACCTGGCTAACTCAGTCAGTAGAGCATGTGACTCTTGATTTCTGGGTCGTGAGTTTGAGTCCCACGTTGGGTGTAGAGATTACTTAAAAAAAGAAGAAGATATAATCATTGTAAACACATATACACCTAATAATAGATGCACAAAATATATGAAGCAAAAACTGACAGAATTGAAGGGAATAGTAGACATTTTAATGATAATAGTTGGAGACTTTAATACCCACTTTCAATAATGGATGTAATGTACAGATGAAAGGTAAACAAGGATATAGAAGACTTGCACAATACTGTACATCAAATAGACTTGCCATATAGAAAGCACCCTAGCCCACAACAGCAGAACACACACTTTATTATAGTACACATGGAACATTCTCCAGAATAGTCCATACGTTATACCATAAAATAAGTCTCAATAAATTTTAAGAGATTGGGATAATACAAAATATCTTTTTTTGACCACAGTAGAATGAAGCTATAAGTCAATAACAGAAGGAAAATTGAAAAATTCACAAATATGTCGATATTAAACAATACATTTTAAAAAAACCAATGGATCAAAACAGAAATCACAAGAGAAATTAGAAAATACCTTGAGAGGAATGAAAATGAAACCCATCATACTAAAACTGTTGGAATGCAGTAAAAGTAGTTCTTAGAGGGAAATTTATAGCTTTAAAGGCCTGCATTTAAAATGAAGAAAAATCTCAAGTAAATAACCAGATCTTCATCTGTGGATCCTCCCACCTGACCCACAGGCACTCCCAGCACTTCACACACTTCATTCACACCTCCACCCTGTAGCCCACTTCCTGTACATATTCCCAGTGGCTGTGAGAACGAGTATTGATGACTAGTGAGCATGTGTAGAAGGCCAGTCAGACTGTGTGGGCAAAGGAGAGACCACAAACTTGAGCTTTAGTGCCACCCTTGGAAAAGCAAAAAGGAGGCTGTCAGCACTTGACCTGGTATGTTGCAGATCAAGAGAAGTCATACAAGCTTAAGAATTCTGCCACAAGAGGGAGCAAGAAGCAAGGAGCAAGCCTCAGAATCCCTACCAAGGCTGATGGAAGATATTTCTCTCCCAAAGGCAATTAATGAAGACTGGAGGAAGTGACTGCTACTTCAGATGTGAAGATAGCAATGCAAAATGTCAAGGAACATGAAAAATCAAGGAAATATGACACCATCAAAAGATCATAATAATTTTCCAGTAATGGATCCTAAAGACATGAAGATCTGTGATATACCCAATAAAGAGTTCAAAATAGCTGTTTTCGGGAAGCTCAGTGAGCTGCAAGGAAACACAGAAAGACAATTCAACTAAATCAGGACAACAGTATAGTAAAAAAAGAAATATAAGTGTAACAAAGAGAAATCTTAAGGAAGAACCAGATGAAAATTCTTGAGCTGAAGAATACAGTGAATAAAAAGAAAAACGCAATGGAGGTCATCAGTAGCAGAATGGGGGGCACCTGGGTGGCTCAGTCGTTAAGTGTCTGTCTTCGGCTCAGGTCATGATCCCAGGGTCCTGGGATCGAGCCCCGCATCGGGCTCCCTGCTCGGCTGGGAAGCCTGCTTCTCCCTCTCCCACTCCCCCTGCTTGTGTTCCCTCTCTCGCTGTGTCTCTCTCTGTCAAATAAATAAATAAAAAATCTTTAAAAAAGAAATAGCAGAATGGATCAAGCAGAAGAAAGGAGAATGAGAAACAGTGAAGAAAGCCAATATGATCTGTGGGTTACCATCAAAAGAAACAATTTGTGAATTATTAGAGTTCTAGAAGGAGAAGAGTAGGAGAGGGAGAAGGG
This sequence comes from Eumetopias jubatus, assembly GCF_037043125.1. NCBI lineage: Eukaryota > Metazoa > Chordata > Mammalia > Carnivora > Otariidae > Eumetopias > Eumetopias jubatus. The sequence goes on from NW_028274819.1 coordinate 56,199,975, forward strand.
AGTAGAAAAGTTATTTAAAGAAGTAAGAACTGCTCAAATTTGGGGGAGAGGTTTGGATATCTATGCTTAGGAAGCCCATAGGTCACCAAACAAACTCAGAGAAATTCTCACCAAATTAGAAGGCAAGAAGTACAGTTGTCTTTGTTTGCAGATGATATGATCTTATATATAGAAAATCCTAAAGATCACTGAAAAACTGTTAGAGCTAATCAATGAATTCAGTAATGTTGCTGGATACAAAATTAGTATACAGAAGTCACTTATGTTTCTACACACTAACAATGGAATATCTGAAAAAGAAAGAAAACAGCCCCAGGACACCTGGGTGGCTAGTCAGTTAGGCATCTGACTCTTGATTTTGGCTCAGGTCATGATCTCAGGGTTGTGAGATCAAGCTCCGCCTTGGGTTTCACGCTCAGCGGGGAGTCTGCTTGAGAATCTCTCTCCCCCTCTCCCTCTGCCCCTCCCCCAACTCTCTCTCTCTCAAATAAATCTTAAGAAAAAGAAATAAAACAGCCCTATTCACCATAGCATCCAAAAAATAAAATACGTGGGAATAAATTTAGCCAAGAAGGTGAAAGATCTGTATATTGAAAACTGTAAGATGTTGATGGAAGAAATTGCAGACACAAATAAATGGAGAGCTAGCCTGTGTTTATGGAGCAGAGGAATTAATAATAAAAAATCCATACTACTCAAAACCGTCTATATCAATGCAATCCCTATGAATATTCCAATGACCTTTTGCATAGAAATAGCAAAAACAACCCTAAAATTTGTATGGAACCATGAAAGACCCCAAATAGCCTTTGTTCTTGAGAAGAAACAAAGTTGAGGGCATCACACTTCCTGACTTGAGACTATATTACAAAGCTATATTAATCAAAACAGTATGGTATGGCATAAAAATCGACCAAAGAAATAGAATTGAGAGCCCTGAAATAAACCAGTGCATGTATGGTCAGCTAATATTAGACAGGGGAGCCAAAAATATTCAATGGAGAAAGCACAGTCTCTTCAATAAATGGTATGGGGAAACCTGCATAATTACATGCAGAAGAATGATATTGGACCCCTATTTTACACCACTCACAAAAACTAACTTGTAATAGATTAAATACTTAAACATGAGACCTGAAAGTGTAAAACTCCTAGAAGAAAACATAGGTGAAGAGCTCCTTGACATTGGTCTTGGCAATGATTTTTTGGATATGACACTAAAAGCACAAGCAACAAAAGCAAAAAAGGAAATAAGTGGGGCTACTTCAAACTAAAAGTCATTTTTACAGCAAAAATCAACAAAATGAAAAGGCAGCCTGAGGGATGGGAGAGAATATTTGTCAGTCATCTGTCAGATAAGGGGTTAATATCCAAAATATTTAAGGAACTCACACAATTCAATAGCATACACACACACACACACACGAAAACCCAAACAACAATAACAAAAATCCCCTAAACAACCCATTTGAAAAATCAATAGAGGAACTAAACCGACATTTTTCCAAAGAAGACATATACATGGCCAACAGGGGGCGCCTGGGTGGCTCAGTCGGTTGAACATCTGCCTTCAGCTCAGGTCATGATCCTAGGGTCCTGGGATCGAGCCCCACATACGGCTCCCTGCTCAGAAGGGAGCCTGATTCTCCCTCTCCCTTTGCTACTCCTCCTGCTTGGGCTCTCACATTCTCTCTCAAATAAAATGTTAAAAAAAAAAAAGATAAATGGCCAACAGGTACATGAAGAGATGCTCAATATCACTAATCATCAGGGAAATGCAAATCAAAATCACAGTGAGGTATTACCTCACACCTGTTAGAATGGCTATTATCCTCAAGAGAATAAGAGATAAGTGTTGGTGAGGATGTGGAGAAAAGGGAACCCATGTGTACTGCTGGTGGGAATGCAAACTGGTACAGTCAGGATGGAAAACAGTATGGAGTTTCCTCAAAAAATGAAAATAGAGCTACCATATGATCCAGCAATCCCACTACTGGGTATATATCCAAAGGAATGAAATGAGGATCTCCAAGAGCTATATGCACTCCCATGTTAATTGCAACATTATTCACAATAGCTAAGCTATGGAAACACTCAAAGTGTCCTTCTGTGGATGGATAGATAAGGAAAATGTGGTATCTACACACACACACACACACGCACACACGCACACAGTGGAATATTATTCAGCTATGAGAAAGAAGGAAATTCTGCCATTTGTAGCAACATGGATGGACCTTGAGGACATTATGCTAAGTGAGATAAGAGAGAAGATGCACACTGTATGATATCACTTACATGTGGAATCTTAAAAAATTCAAATAATAAAAACAGAAAGGAGAAACATGGTTGCCAGAGGGTGGAGGAAATGGGGAGATGTTGGTCAAAGGATTCAAACTTCCAGTTGTAAGTTCTGGGCATCTTATGTGCAGCATGGTAATTACAGTTAACAATACTGTATTATATACTTGAAAGCTGCTTTCAAGTATACTTGGAAGTTAAATGATCTCACCACAAAAAAGAAATGGTAATTATGTGAGGTGATGGAGGTGTTAACCCTACTATGGTAATCATCTCAAAATACATGAGTATATCAGAACAACATATTGTACACTTTATGTGTATACAATATTATGTGTCAATTATATCTCATAAAGCTGGAAAAAAAGAAAAAGCATCCAGATTGCAAAGGAAGAAGTAAAACTATCTCAGTTCACAGATGACATGATATTATTCATAGGAAATCCTAAAAATAATAGAATTTTGAAAAAACTAAAGCTAATAAATTTAGCAAAGCTGCAGGACACAAATCACCACATAAAAATCAGTTGCATTTCTATACTATTAGCAATGAGCAATCCGAAAATGTAATTAGGAAAGCAGTTCCATTTACAATAGGATCAAAGAGAATGGAATAGTTACGAATAAATTTAACCAAGGAGGTGTAAGACTTATACACTGAAAACTGCAAAACATTGTTGAAATAGTTGAAGAAGACTTAAATGAAGGGAAAGACCCTCTGTGTTCATGGATTAGAAGACTTAACATTGTTGAGATGGCAATATTCCCCAACTTGTTTTACAGATTCACTGCAATACCTATTAAAATTACAGTCTCCTTTTTTGCAGAAATGAGCAAGCTGATACTAAAATTCACATATGGAATTGCAGAGGATCTCAAACAGCCAAAACAATCTTGAAAAAGATCAAGAGTAGAGGACTCACACTTCCTGATGTCAAAATTTATGGCAAAGCAATCAAGAGTGTGATACTGAAATAGGGGTGGATATATCAATCAGTGGAACAGAATTGGGAGTCTAGAAATAAACCCATATGTCAGTTGATTTTCAATAAGGGTACCAAGAAACTATTCAGTCGGGGAAAGAATAGTCTCTTCACATCGGGTGCTGGGACCACAACTGGTTATCCACATGCTAAATAAAGAATGAAGTTGGACCCCAACCTCACACCAAATACAACAGAGAAGTCAAATTGGATCAGATACCTAAATGTAAGGGCTACAACTGTACAGCTCTTAGAAGGAAATGCTTGGAGAGTTTAGCTGTACAATTACTGCTCTCTTAGAGCACTTCTGTGACATGTATGGTGGACTTCAGTGACTGGCTGCTCCCGTGGGTCAAGATTATCTTTCATCAGGGGCGTCTGGGTGGCTCAGTCGTTAAGTGTCTGCCTTCTGCTCAGGTCATGATCCCAGGGTCCTGGGATCGAGGCCCGCATCAGGCTCCCAGGGAGCCTGCTTCTCCCTCTCCCACTCCCCCTACTTGTGTTCCCTCTCTCGCTGTGTCTCTGTCAAATAAATAAAATCTTAAAAAAAAAAAAAAAAGATTATCTTTCATCAGTCTGTCTCTCATGCTTTGCACGGAGTTGGTGTTCAGTAGAGTCGGCTGACCAAGCGAATGGAAGAGACAGTGACAGTGTCAGCCATACCGAGGTTTGCCAGAAAGATTTTAAATGGTCAGAAACTACTTTGGGTGTCCTTGTTGTGTGCTCGAGTCTGCAAGTACAGGTTTCCTCTCTGGGCCTTTCCTTTCTCCTTGCATTTCTCCAAAATGGAGTTTAGGGGGCATGAGAGGAGAAGAGGTTCTCCCCAGCAATAGGTAACTGCTATTTGTACATCCGATAATTTGGGCATGTAGCCAGCATCTTTAAACTTGACTCTGCTCCTGCTGCCAATATGGATATGTAGCCTGTTTTTAAAAATTAAATTAAGCTCATTCTTAATTATGGAATATTTGGACCTTAAAGTATAGGTCCAGCCTCAGTTCGAACACCTCTAATGACATGATGGAGTTCAGTATCTCCCAAGGCAGCTATCTGTGAACTGCTCTCTCTAATGAAAGTTATAAAGTTCTTTCTTATGTTGATCAGAAAGTCTTTTTCTCTAAGTGTCTACTGTTTCTCCAAGGAATGATGCCAAACAAGTCATACATTTGAAATAGAAATGCTTTCTCTTTCAGCCCTATGTTGATTCCTCCTGACCCAAAGTATATGTTGTTCACGCCAGCATTTTAATCTGTTATCCAGTTTGCTTCTGGGTGGTTTACACCACTGACAGTTTGTGTGAGTTCTGGGAATGCAAATGAATTTCAGTACTATTCTAGGTAAAATACAAACCAAGCTGATTTTTAAGCAGCTGCCTTTATAGAGTGATGTTGAAGTTTCTGAACTATTCCAAAATACATTTCCCACTAGATAGTACAATGCTCACATTATTTGCTTAGGTTCAGTGTTGAATTTTCTTGGTAAAGTTCAGACATACGATGCAGGTTGGCCACCATATTCTCCTGTTGATACTGTGGCATAGATTAGATCAGCCGGCTGCAACCCTATCGCAAAGTGATGTGGCCAGGAGACATAGAGGGGATGAGAGGGTTTTGAACGGGAGAAATAGTGCAGAAATGCTGGCTGAGAAGCCACGTGAGCAGGTAGGACAGGCCCTTGCCAGAGACGTGGGGGGAGGAGAGACACCCCGAAACGCACCTTGTTTCCTCCTTTGTAAGTTTTCTGAGCTAATCCTGGCATAGTGAAACTTCAAAAAAAGTAGATCTTTTGCTACAAAAGAGTAGCTATGATGATGTATTTCATTCTAAAGCTAAATAGAATCATTCAAGGAAATAATTTCTGCTTGGGATCACCCGCATCCACCCTGACTTCTGGCAAGTTCTTACTTACCCTTCAAAGTGCACATGCCACAGGGAGGCTTTTCCAACCCTGCTCTCACTCCATCCCAGGTAATTCATAACTCCCTCTTTTATGCCATTCTGTCTCCTAGACGTACTTTGTTATTGTACCATTTCACGGTATTATATTGAATTATTTATTTGTCTGCCCCACTGCACTCTGATTCCTTGACGACCCTAAGCTACATCTCATTTTTCTCCGCATGCCCAGTGCCCAGATGGGGCTCCTCAGTAACCGGCATATGGGCAGTGTATGATAAATGCTTGTTGAATAGAGTGGCAGCACAGGTAAAGTAACAGCTGTACACATTGGTAAAAGCATCATTCTCACTGGACGTGTGTTAGGCACAAATTGGAGAGTAGGAAACAAAGGTGAATAATAAGATAATCACAAATTCAAAAAAAAAATTCCTACAGACCCCGTTGTCAATGGGGTAGGTAACAGTCATCTGCATATAATTCTTACACAGTAAGATTAATGTTATCATATGGGTACTGTGGGTTTGGATTGGGTTATAAAGTTATAATGTTGCATGCATAAACAAAAAAAAAACATGTGTTCTTGAAATCTCTTAAATTACCAGGATTTAGGCCTTTGGAAGCTCAAATGTAATGAGTTAAGGAAGAGACTGCATTTAATTTTGACTCCCTATGTAAAAATTGAGTGCACTGCTATGTATTTCGGAAGTCCTTTTGTTTCATGGCTGACTTAGATTGCTTGAGGAGACATTTGGGCCTAATAAAAGGAAAAAATGTGTTGTTTGTAAAGGTGATTTTAACATGGGATCCAATCTATTAAAGAAGGTGAATTATCCCTACATGTCTCTAAGCATGAGCGAAACAGCTATTGGCCTTTTATCATTTAAGCAGGGTCTAGTTTGGAAACAAAGGCTTAAACCAAATGTCCTCTCTGGAGGGCTTTTCCTCTTTTGACAGGATTTGTTCTTAGAATGAGTTTTGTTAATAAACTAATTCATTTCCTATTGTAGCTGCCCAGGGGAATCATCTTTCTTGGCAGGTGGCTTTGAAAGCACAGAAGAGATTGTCATTCTTTTTCCTTAGTTGGCATATGGGCTACTTTTGACTCTTGGACTTGTGTTTACTTATTTATTTAGGAACCTAAATTCCAAGGTGGAGAGGAGTCAGAGCTGCAGTGACACTGCTCAAGACAGAGTGAAGAGCAGACTCAGAGCAGCCCCGACCAGCAAAACCAAGGTACACCTCAGACACGGGCTTCTGGAGCCCTCCGCTCCCATCCGGTGGCTCCCTGCACACGGCCATGAAAGGACCTATTCCAGATGGGCAGAGGCACAGTGGGTCCTAGGCATTCTAATTATGTTGGAGAAGTTTGCAAATAGATGTGAAGGAAGAGAGTTTGAATTAGTAGCGAAGGGTGGAATGAGGACCAGGAGAAGAACTTCTTTGAAAGTTCTAGATGAGTTTTTTTCCCCTAGAGGTTTTCCTTTCCTTTCCTTTCCTTTCCTTTTTCCTTTCCTTTCCTTTCCTTTCCTTTCCTTTCCTTTCCTTTCCATTCCCTTTCCCTTTCCCTTTCCCTTTCCTTTTCCCTTCTGTTCCCTTCCTATTCTTTCTTTTAAACTTAAATTCAATTAATTAACATGTAGTGTGTTATTAGTTTCAGATGTAGAGTTCAGTGATTTAGCAGTCTTATTCCCTATAGGTTTTCAATTTTATTAATTGTTTCAGGTGTGTAGGAATTTCTGCAGATGGTGTGCATTCTAGGTTAGGGATTTTCCCATTTCTTAGGCTCCCATCACCCTTGATCCCTTTTCTTAGCCTTCCACTGCTGTCCTTCTACCATCTTGAAGGAACTGTGAAGAGAAAAAAATATGTCTGTGTGTATGTCTATAGAATCTTTCTAACCTCTTTTAGGTTACGGCTCTGACCCCAGCCTCCAACCCCATCATCGGCGTCCTCCTGTCCACCCAGAACAATCGTTGCCTCTCCGCCCCTGACTTAACGGTGGAAAAACGTCTCCCCTTCAGCTCCCTCTCATCCTTGGCTTCTCTGCATAAGCCAGAACGCTCCATCAGTCCGGAGAGCAATGATAGCATCTCCGAGGAACTAAACCATTTCAAGCCCATTGTCTGCTCACCGTGTACTCCTCCCAAGAGACTCCCCGATGGCCGAGTGCTCAGTCCCCTCATCATCAAATCAACACCCCGCAACCTCAACAGAAGCCTGCAGAAGCAGACTTCTTACGAGGCTAGTCCAAGGATCCTCAAAAAGTGGGAACAGATCTTTCAGGAGCGGCAGATCAAAAAGACCCTTTCGAAAGCCACCCTCACCTCCCTGGCTCCAGAAACAGGGGAAGACTTAGTAGTGTCTGAGGTGACCCATTCTAGCAAGGAAAAGCCACCTCTGGCTTTACAGGCGAGACTGGCCGGGGGCCAGGCCCTCTCTGAGTGGGCCGGACCCACCCCCACCGACCTCGATTATGTCCCCTCCATTAGCCAAACTAAAGCCGAACAGGGCAGCGAGAGTAAAAGGAGCTCTGAGATCCCGTCGGAAACGTGCTGCTCTTCAGAGCCCCGAGTGGGAGCCAGTGGGACTTCTTTGGAGAGAGAGCAGGAGGAAGGGCCAGGGCCCACCCCAGACGCCAAGTTAGACAAAACCTGTATGAGCAAAACCGTGAACATCCCAGTGGCTAATTCAGTGCTGCCCAAAAATAGTGTTCTGGGGGGGGTCCTCAAAACAAAGAAGCAGCTGAAGACGGCGAATCATTTTGATTTGCCCAATGGTGTGCTGGCGGACAGCCTAGGTGAGGAGCCGCTTCCTTCCTTGCGCCGGGGCCGGAAAAGGCACTGTAAGACCAAGCACTTGGAACAAAACGGCTCCCTTAAGAAGCTGCGGCAAAGCGGTGGGGAGGCGGGCTCGGCCTCCCGGGCCCCGGGCCTGCGGGAGATGGAGCAGAAGCTGCAGCAGGAGGAGGAGGACCGGCGGCTGGCTCTGCAGCTGCAGCGCATGTTCGACAACGAGAGGCGGACCGGGAGTCGGCGGAAAGGAAGCGTGGATCAGTATCTCCTACGGTCCAGCAATGTGGCCGGGGCCAAGTAGCGCCCCAGGAACATGTGGCCTGTTTTTAAGAAGTCTGTGGGCCTGATCATTTATCTTGAAGAGCTGAGTGTTCTCACTTTGGGTTTCTTTTCATGGCAAAACACTGTCTGCTATGGTTCTGAGAGGTTCCAGGGCCTTTGTGGTCTCTGTCCAAGGGCCCTGTGTCTCTGCCTCCCGGTGACCGCGGCCAGAAGCACTCCTCACCCCTAAGTGACCCACCCCTGAGGGCGTCTGGGCCAAGTCTGGCAGCACCCACTTGGAATGAGATTCAGGAGCACAGGGGCCAGAGTTAGAGATGGTAGAGGAGACGGAGGATACCTTCTGAAACTGACAGACCTCCTGACTTCTTTCACCAGGGTCTTATTTTAAATCAGCCTTGCAGATAAAAGGGAGTTCCCTCTTTCTCAGAGAAGTGGGTCAGTGTCGCTCTTTGGCAGATCCAAGAAGATCATGTTCCCCCTTCTCCTTACTTGTGCCACAAGTAAATATACCTAATGAAATCAGTTGAGTTTACCCTCCTAACAAAAGTTAATTTACCTTCCCTGTGTAAAAAGTAACATCGGACCAATGTGCTGTCTAGTCGACAGACCACCTTCACGGTCAGTGTTCAGTTTGGTCTTCCCAGGAGCTCTAACATGTAAGTGGTATCAGCGCCGTTTTCGATGATGTTGGAACTGCAGGGCAGACGTTCAGGTCCTGTCATTCACTAAGTGGCGTAGCCCAGACTGACCGTTAGGGCTCCTGACAACAGATCCCAGAGATTTTCCACACTAACAGGTTGAACAGGTTGCCGTAATGGACAGCAACCCAAGGGCATGCCACGCACGGGAGCCCAGGGAAAGCTGGCTGAGCATTTGAATACTGATTGTGTAAAATCCATAGGCAGATAATTGAGATCGATGGGAACTATAAATAAATACTATGCAGTTATCCACCCTGCTCCCCCCCCCCCACCACCTTTACAGTTTACAGCCTTCTGTTTTCTATGGGGTGGAGGGGGCTTCCGCCCTGTGAGACAAATTACAGTTGAACTTCGTTATTACTCTCCACATGTCCAAGGGTTATCTGCAACGTTGATCTAAAATCCCAGAAATTTGCCCAGAAGTCAGGCAAGAGCAATGCTGAAACTCCATACTATGGAAACAAGGTATCTAGCTGGATGCAGCTGGTAAATTCAGTCCCATGGACCTTTGGGGTTTAATTTCCTTAGGAGCTGACACCATGTGTCTTTTGCATCCCTGGTGGTGCTTGGTGCTTCTGCCCGTCTGGGCTCATTGAGAATAGGGATTAAGAGATGATTTTAGGGAATCTCAGATGGGCTGGCATTCCCTGTGCATGTACGAGCTGTTACTATAAAGTCATGTGACTGGCGTTTCAACAAAGGTTTTAGAGCTTATATATCCCGGTGTACGTTGTCCCCCTTGAGTGGCTCCAGCAGGATACTGCATAGATTTTCCAATGATGTTGCCATTGGCAAAAACATTTCTGGAACTGTCCTCAACATCTAGAAACATCTAGAAGTATAGACTCCTAAAATGTTAGAATTGGAAGGGACCTTAATGGTCATCTTTTCCAACCTCCTCCTCTTACTAAGGCAGAAACTAAGATCCAGAACGGTGACTCACCTGATCACTAGGGATTTACCGTATCACCTTCTTTTGATTCCTCTCAGGAGAATTTTGCCCCCTCTTCTCGGGGCAGATCTTTACTCTTTTGTGGTTACAGGAGGGAGAATTTTAAGTCTGAAACTAGTCAGAAGCTGTTCGAAGCCTCTAGAAGAGAAGGTCGGGCCAGAGGGGTTCAGAGTTACAAACGAGTTGTAGCTGTCAAGCAGTCGTTAGTTGGCATACGGGCCATTTCCTCGTGCTGCTCAGGAACAGCTCCCGGGGAGAGATGTCGTAAGCATTTTGGTCCTCATTGAGCTATGTGGGACCTCCTCGGTGACTGCTTTGGTGGGAGGGTCCCTCACTTGAATGTATGTGTTCTGTGTTCTGTGTGCACACGTGCAGATGTGTATTTAAAACACATGCATCCGTGCCATTCCTCTTTATTCACACCACTTCGGTTCCAGGCCCTGCCAGCCACACAGGCTTCCACAGGCTGCTGGACGGTCGGTCCCCGGGATAGCAGAGCCGGTGCTGGTCTGTGGAGGAAGGGGAGGGTGACTCACCGAAGGCCCTTAGAGAACGCCCGAGGTCCTGCCGTTTCCTAGAGCTGCTCGTTGGTCTGAGCGAACATCCCCGGGAGGCTCGTCTGCTCGGTGGTAGCAAAGAAGCTTCTTTTTTCCACTTGCCATCTTTCGTCTAGGTCTCCAGTCATTTAAAAAACACGTTTCAGTTGGAACTGGTTTTTGGTTTTGGAGAAAAGATAAATATTTTTAATAGAAAAAGATATATATTTTAAATATTTCCCCAAAGTCATACTTTTGTTTTAAGGAGTTGCATAGCAGTAGCAAGGAATTTTAGGTTCGGGTGCAGAGCGCAAAGCTCCCTCCTGTGAAGTGAGTGTTGCAAACGCTGGATCCAGCTTGCTGACTTTCCCGCTTGCACCTCCTGTTGTGTCTAGAGGGTCCCTGACAGTTGTTCTGCAGACTTCCAGCCAAGCAGTAGTCCTTGCTGTGGAGGCAAAGCAGTTTAGGTTAAGGAGCGACAGGGCTTACCCTCTCATCTGCTTGGCTTTGGAGGAGGAAAAAACCACTAAGGTATCATCTGTATTTTAAGATGCTTCCCGTACTTAACTAACACCTGAACACTTTCTCCTTCTGAAAAACGTCTGTGTCCTGTTGCTTGCTTGCTTGCTTGTGAAGTTTATCACAGATGGCATTGTTGACATGAATTATTTGGAGAAAGAGAAAGACAGGAAGGGAAAACAGAGTGATGGGGAGGGTTGGGGAGGGAGAACGAGAGAGACGCTAGTTCACAAAACAGACATTTCTCACAAATCATTGGAATCTGATTCACCATACAAATTTCCCATGTCCTACGAGCTCTGCTCTTTGTGTATATGCATTCTCTGTGTGTGTGGGTTTTGTTTTTTGTTATTAAAGGGGAAGTTAGGAGAGGTTGGAGGATGAAGGTCATTCTGTGGTGCCCTGAGAAGGGGGTTCTCATAGGGTGGGGAAGATCTTTGGCAACATATTCGTGACCTATTGATTGTATCTGCTGGAAGGAGTCATCGGGGCCTGTTGGGTCGGTGTCAAATCAGGGGATTAAGCACCCAGCCCTTGGACCCTTTCATATAATTGCCTCTTTTTAAAAGGTTAATTCATCGTGGCTGAAGCTTCCCAGGAAAACCTTTTGTAAGTGGCTTCATTTCTTATTTTTTTAATTTAAGTTTTAGATTTTTGTCTGGAGGAAGAACTGGTGATGAATGCCTTCTGGTTTTCTTGGTTTGGGGTGTTTTTTTTGTTTTTGTTTTTGTTCATTTTCCCTAAAAGAAAAATGCCCTTAAGAGATTAAAGCTGCTTAATTAATTGCTGTCAGATTACAAAGTGACAAACTGACTAAGATGGGAAGCTGCCACTGTGCTTGACTGGTGAAACTGATGACCGAAGGCTGTGCTGTTCGCCCTTTCTGTTCCATTTAACAGACATTCCTGAGCTTCGAACTTGTGCCAACCCTGTACTGGGTCGTGGAGATACAGGATGGAAAGGACAGTCCCTGCTCTTGAGGAGCTCAGTCTCTAATGGAATGTATTTGAATGTCTGTGTGGCTGGAGTTCTGCTTCTTCATAGTGACCATCTTGGATGGCCCCATTTAAGATACTGTCCAGCATCTGGCAGGCTGCGTTGAACATTTTAGACCTCTCCCATCAGTATTTCTGAATTTGATTGTAGCACTGCTTTCCATTTCCTAAGTAATTTTACCAGAGGAGAATGAATTTTCTCCTCCAGTGACACAGGACAATAATCTCTTCAGGAGAGCTTTTACATCAGCGCCAGGAAGTGAGGCAGGGTGTGGATCATTGACATGGTCAGAGGAGGCCCACATCCCAACTCCCTGACCTCCTCACCTCTTTCGCAACCAGACCTCTCACCACAGCTGGTAGCAACTTTGGATTCCTTTTCCTTTTTTCTACCTGGCTTTTCACTGAGATGGAAAACCAGCAGGAGAGGAAAGAAAGAAAAATTGAAGGCTGGATTATAATCATAAAATGCTATAGCTCGAAAGGGCATGGAAATCATTCAGATCAAATTTTTCCCACCTGCTGCCCATTTTTTTCTAAGAAATAAGGAACGTGAGGTCCAGTGTCCTGTGCCCTATTTTATACTGTAGTTTCCTAGGATCTAAATAGTCCGTTTAAATTACACACACACACACACACACACACACACACAATTTGCTAATGAGGACACCCAAATGATACAGGAGGGTTTTTGTTTTAATAGCTTTTTCTTTCAAATTTTTTGTTAGAATTAAAATATACTTATATCCCCTGAACACACACCCAAATAGGGAAAACCCCACAATGTGACTAATGTGAATATGGAGTCTTGGGAAGTGATATATTTTTTTGATTGGAATAGTCATCATTTTAACCACAAAGGGTTAAAACCCAGCCAGCTCTTCATTTTTCTTTGAAAAATCAAGAACTCCTTAGGGACTTAAATCTTTCTCAGCCAGCCTTTTCCCCATCAACCTATAGAGTGGTCTTTTGGCCTGGTTTTTAGAAGTAAGCATAGTTGCTTATAAATTCTTGTGAATCAGTGACACAGGTATTTTTTTCGGGGGGGGGGGGTCGAGATTCTAGGGAAAGCTGCTGCTGAATAGCTTTTCCTCCAAAGACGATACAGAAAATGCATCTTTCACATAATTGTTATCCACTGTAACTTTCTGAAAAAGATTGTTCCTACAGAGAAAAGAGACATAAGCAGAAGTCACGACCAGCTTAGAGACTGGTTAAATTGAAGAAAAAGTGCCAAGACTGAATGTGCACATTGTTCTATGTATGATCAGTATTTTTATTCTTCCTAAGAAAAATATTTACACACTTCGCTTTGTGAGTAAGTGCTTCCTTACTGTCTTGTTAATAAGGGTGGCAGGCTCCCTCTCTGCCTTTTCTGGGGTCTTCTATCAACTAGTTGGACAAAGCCGACCTAAGGCCAGGCTTATTCGTCTTCTTCCCTCTCACGTAATCGGTAAAAACAGGCAATGCGCTCCTCAAAGATCAAGCTTTTAGAGCTGAAGAGTAGCTCTTTGGGCCCTGGGTCTGGAGGGCAGCGGTCAGAGTCTCCCTGGGTGGCCCTGTGCCCTCCACTCCAACTATGCCACCAATGGGAGCAGGGCCTCTCCCTCCGTCGGTGGGTCCAGCCCTTCGCCTGCAGCAGAACACTTAAACTCCTGAGGAGAGAATGGAGAACTACTCGAGGGAAAAAATTATCTTAAATGCCACCTAATGGTTTTGTTTTTGTTGTTTCTCCTGATGAGCTGTTTACTCTCAATTTCTACACACACAGTTGTCCTTAGGACCTTTCCTCTTCTCACCTAGAAACAGAAAATGGGATGTATATTGGTTTCCAACCTGCTGTCTACATTAGAATTGGAGACGGGGCCTGGATCCTTGTGGACTGCCTCTTCTCCAACTCATCACCAACAGCATCTTGACAAAGACAGACCCAGAACAGGGCAGGCCCTGTCAGGGATGCTTCTGCCAACAAAGAAATGGCACAGAATCAAAAGGGACGATGTGTTGTTTGTTTAAACAGTACCAGAGTGCGTTCTTCAGTGTGTGTTTGCCTGCTTGAGGAGAGGCCCAAGTTGAACACAAAGCAAACTCATGAAAGTGAATATTCTGTTTCTAGTCAAAGTCTTAACCTCTAGAGCGCAATCACAGGCAAATCTGGGCTGAGACTAGGTGTGTTTGACTTTTGGAGCAGTCTTTGCTCTGGGAGATGCCCCACTTTGGAATGTCTTGTTTTGGCATTCAGAATGGTGGGAGAAATTAGGAGGCGAGATGGGGTTTCCATGGTGTGCTGTGTCTGAGGTCTAAGTTAAGAATGGTCTATTCAACCATTCTGACTCCTAATGAAGGCACAAGAGTCTGAGAAAAGAACGAATGTACAGGATGAGACTATCCTTGCATATTGGGGCTATACTGAAAACATCTGATTTTGGCTTTGGAAGCACTGCTCAAGAATTCATCAAAATCCCTTTGGTGTCCGTTTCTCATCAAACACAGAACAAATGTATCGCTGTCCCATCTAAATGTGTAAAAACAATTTGAAGGACTGATGCAAGACATGCCGTACGTGGTAAACCAGCACTTAAGGGACCTTTGAAATCTGGCCCAAGACTCTTCCAAAAGACTGTCTTTAAAATGATTTGCAAGAAACAAGGCAGCTGCTTAGAGGTATATGAACAGAATATGATTGTTCTTTGGCCTCTAAGGTAACAGAAAATGTCCGCCATGTTGCACTCATGGATTCCGATAGCCTGGTGTGGTGAAGGGGGTGCCCTCATTTACAGGTGGGAAACTCTGGCCCTAACATAGCCTGGAAGTTGAGTCCTCTGACTGCAAAGCCATTGATTGCTTTTCCTGTTGCCCTAGCTCAGTCACCTCAGGGTGCTGCCATCCTCCCACTCTGGTCTTGGCTAACTCTTAAGGTTCCAGTTGCTTTCTGGGTTGGATCTTCTGGACTGGGCCTGCCAGGGATACAGAGACCAGAATCTTCCCTCTGCACCCACCATAGGGGTGGGAGGTATCCTGCAGCAGCAAGCATCATGAGACACAGTTTGCATCTAAATCAGTTCTCAGTTCCCTCTCCTGCGGCCATATCCAGCTCCCAGGGACTTACTGGCATCTTGGATAAGTGGCTAGGAGAACAGGATGGCCCTACCTAGTTTTGGAGAATTAGTGGTGGGAGAAATCATTTCTTCTGGTTTGCTCACTAGAAGGTTGGAGAAAGCTCAGAAGAGTGTGGCAGCCAGCTTCCCATCTGCTTATGAAGAAGGGAAGGGAGTGCTGGGTGAAAGCAGCCCAGGGGGTCGAAGCCTCTAGTGGCAGATGTGCTGGGGAGAGTAACTGTGCCCGCAGCAGGGAGGGCAGATGCCGCCCAAAAGGCTTTCCTGATTAGTTATGAATTCATGTTCATTTGACAATTCTAGTCAGAGGCTTTACTCATTGAGATGAGGACTAGTTCCTGTCTCTTCAAAAAAGGACAAAACTCAGGAAACCAAGCAACTGAAATCTGCTCACACAAGAGCCCTCAAAGTGTGCTTTTAACACCAGAAGGACCCACAGAGATTGCAAACCGCATTGTCGCTGTGGGTAAGGTTAAATGACCTGCCCTTTATCATATAGCAAATAAGAGGGTTAAAAATCAAACCCTGGTAATGTGATTAAGTCCAGATCACTCCGGAAATAGAAAAGAATGGACACAATTGGAAAATGCTTGTATGGCTTCCAGAGATGCAGCAATTCGCCTGCGCGGGAGGGCGGATGGGTAGACGGTGTGAGACCCTGCCTCGCATACTTCAAACAGGCACTAGGAGAGGAACTAATTTATTCAGATGCTATCTTATGTGGAATAACTGAAAAAGTTAAATAGCGTTTGGCCCGGATAGGTGTCACCTCTCTGGGATGTTCTTACGTTGGTGGAGGGCTCTGGCCTGGCCTGGCGGAGGGAGCCAATACACTCCTGAGCAAACAGCAACGCTAGGTGTACCGAGGGACTTAGGCAGACAGCCCCAGCCCAGTGGCTAGAACTGCCTGGTAGCTTTACCAACAAAGGACGGGACAGCCTTTGGAGGGAGTGAGTTCCCTGTCACCAGGGGTGCAAGCAGGAGCTGAACGATCGGTTAGGGGGACAGCAAGAGGCTTCCGGTCTCGAGGCTGGGCTAGGATGTTCCCAGGAGCCTTTCAGGCCAGAGAGCCTATGGTTGGTAAGTGTTTCTGGCTGGAAAGTGCAATCCAGTTCTCTAGGCCTAGAGCCCAGCATGGCTTACAGGGTCACTGTTGGGGCGGATTCTCCTTCCTAATGTTAGGGAAAAGGTGGTTTGGGGACCCAGGAGATCCAAGTGGTGAGTCAGCAACACACCCTGCCTGCAAGTGTCACTGCCACATAAGCCTGTACCACGTGTACCCGTCCGGGTGCCTGTGTCACTGTGATGTAACTGACACTGTAACTACATGTGCGGCCGTGTGGCTGTGTGTGTGACTTGTGGGAATGCAGATGTGTGCATCTGGTATGACCGCAGCTGGCTGTAAATAGGACACTGGCCACATGTGGGAGACTGCGTGGCCAAGTAGGAGAATGAGCAGTTATTTCTATGCCCTAATAGCCTCACACTCGCAATAAGCAGACACGCCACCAGGCTTCTGTCAGACCCATGGCTGCAAGGCAAGATTCTAGCTCAAAGATCACCTTAATGGCAACTGAAGTTGGAGGAGTTTGTGCCTTGCTGAGGATCCTTAATCCTTGTGCCACTGACTCCTGGGCCCTGGGAACTGCATGCCTGCCGCCCAGGTCTGAATGCTAGATACCCCCAGGAGAGTAGCCTTAGGAGCAGAGGGAGACCATTCCCAAATGTGCATCTCTGGAATTCAGTCCAAGTGGCCTTCTCTAGATCCATCTCTATAGCAGGTGCTGTTTCTTGGACAGTCACAAAATGGGGCAACCCGACAGGCTACCTTGGCCAGAACCAGAGCCCAGGCTGATCTTGTACAGCCCCAGGATCCGTTCCTGAGCCGCAGTGTTTGTTTGCATATGGGACCTCAGCTGGTATCCCGGATCAGAGGACCTTAGGAAACCATGCAAGCCCTCCCCTCAGCCTGTCACGACTTTGTGGCCATCGCCATCTGATAAGGAAATTCCTGATCCTCTCTCCTCCCTCCTCTCCATTTGCCCTCATCATGGCAAAAGCTGCCCAACAAAATAAAGCCTCCTTTCTGGGGCCTGGAGGACTCAGTTTTGCCCCCTACCCCAGCAACATGCACACTTTGTTGGCTGTGGATGGGTTAGTTCACTTCTTTGAGCTTTACAGTCTGTGCTGCTTTTCTGTTCCATCAACCCCCTTGTTTTCCATCCCAGTGCTCATCACAGCTCTGTTGGACAGGTGCAACTCAGGCAGGTTTCCCAAAGGATGTGTGCATCAACCGGGATCCTTGTCTGGCCCGGGAAGTGGGCCCGATCTACAAGAAAACATGCAGGCTACCTTGCTCTATGCACCTACTCTTTATTGCTGCCAGGCCAGGTGCTGGGTCCTGCCCAGCCTAGGGAGGGGAGGTCCTGACCAGTTCCCCACTCTCTGTGGCCAGCAGGCAAGGCCAAGCCGAGGTCTGAGGCCTGCACCTGGCCCACCTGGCCCCAAGGCACGGTCCAGGGCACGGAGCCCTGGGAGGGCGTCGGGCACAGGCGGGGCAGTGCACATGGCCCTGTGCACAGCCCTTAGCTTTTCGAGTCGCTGGCCATGGGCCCCTGGCAGAACTCATCCATGAACTCAAGGAAGCGGCCGAACCTAGGCTGGCCCTCGCTCAGCGCTGGGCGGCCTGGGGGTGGCGCTGTGGCCCTGAACACCGTCCGCAGTGAGTAGCGCACCAGCTGCCGGTAGCGGGCCTGGAACTCCTTCAGCAGCCGCTTGGCCTCCAGGTATTGCTTCTGGTTCACCAGCCGCCGCTCAGTCCGCTGGTGCAGGACAGCTCCTGCAGGGAGAGAAGCCCAAGGGGCACCAAACTCGCTCTGGGGCCCCCCCTGGCCCAAAGCAGTGGGGACTGCGTCCAGAGCGCTCCCACCCCCAAAAAGTGGGACGGAGTGAAAGGAGGATGCTACGGGGACTGAGAATGGCCTCCCCAACCCCGGGCCGTAAGAAGCCAGCTGGTTCTACCTCAGGCCTTAGTTGTGGTCTGTAACATGCTGTGTGACTCTAGGCAACTCCCTGCCTCGCTCCAGGCAGGCCTCAGCTTCTCTGTCTGCGGCGGGGGCAGGGCGGGGGCAGACGCCAAGGGCCCTCCGCCTCCTGCCGGCAGATGAGCAAACTTCCCTCTGTCTCGGGTTCCGGCCGCTGAGGACAGGGACGGGGACGGGGATGGGGACGGGCAGAGCTGTACCTAGTGGAGCCTCTGTAATGTTCTGGGGATCCCGCATGCGGACGAGGAGGTCATCCAGCAGCTGGGCTCGAGTCTTCCGTGGCGGTGGAACGGGGATCCTCTGGGCCTGACGCAAGGTAAGAGGAGCCTGTCACCCCAGTCCGGTGCTCAGCCTCTCCTGGCCTCACCTCATACAGACGCAGCAACATGCAGGAGAGCACCTGGGGGCACTGGGAAAGCACAGCCCTCAGAAGGCCATGAGGTGACAGCCACGGCTCTACCTGGGGGCTCCCGAGGAGCCACTCACACACGCAACCAGGTGGGGTTGACCCGTGTACCCGTTTCTCCTTGGGAACGTAGTGTTTCTGAAGCGCGCCCAGCCTGGGCTTGGAAGAGCAGCACAGCAGGGGGCACTTCAGCATGCGCTGCAGGGCCTGTGCATTCTTCTGGATTCCTAAGGCAGAAAGGCAAGGGTTGGGGCAAGGTACTCTTCCTCCATCTGCTGGATGCCTCCCCCAGTTTTCTCATGCCCCAGCAGCCCTGGGTGAAAGGATTTGAGAGGCCCCAAGAGGAACACACTGCCCCCATCTCTCCCTGATCTGCTGCGGTGCCAGAACCTCCATCATTCATTCAGTGAATACTCGTCCCCTGGGTGCATGGATCCTAATGGAAAAGTAGCACTAGAATGGGGAAAGGGACTGACCCCAGGGTAACCCCATTAAACACAGTGGGTTACACTGCAGGGACTGACCCCCAAGAGAGCACAGCTGAGTGCCAGTTCCTTTGAAAGCACAAGTACTGTTAACACATCAGTCTGAAATCAGGGGCTCAGAGGGAGCACTGCCCCCCTTGCCTTAAACCACAGAGAGGGGATTGGGGATGTTCAATCTGGGGCTCAGCTGGGCTGGGAAGGAGCTCAGGAATCTGGCCAGTCTGGGTAGCTGTTCATCAGACCCTTCCTGGAGACACTTTTCCAACCAGAGCAGCCAGGCCTAGACTGGCTGGAATCTCGGAACAGCCGTGGTGCCTCAAAGTCCACTGAAGGCCCAGGCCAGGGGTCCTGATATGGGAGGCTCCAAACCAGGACACCTTCAGGAGCTCTTTGACAGAGGACAACATCCTGGTCTGGAAGTGAGACATGCCACCAGCCTTAGCTTTGCCCTGACTTGCTCTGGGCTGTGGAGAGGGCCCCCGTCTTGGAGCCATTCCCCTCACATACCCTTTGGCTCAATAAAGGCTGGATCAGGCTTGGCTGTCAGCAGCTCCTCGTAGCCATGGTACTTGCTGGGAAGGGAGGCAGTTGGGAGCTTCCTCCAAGCCCTCTTTACCTCTCTGGGAGCTGTGTGGGGTGGTCTTTGCTCTTCCTCCTTCATGGATGAATCATCCCTCTGGAGGATGGAGGAAGGCAGCTCACCCACCTGTGCCCAAAAGAAAACCAGCTTCCATTAACATGTCTAAGCATCAGCTCTGTGTGGATCCCCACCCTGGACCCCGTTAAGGGCAAGAACCAAGACCGGGTGAGAGAGGGCAGCCGTGAAAGCAGACAGTGATTGTGCACCTTGGTAAGGCCAGAGGAGAAGGGAGCACAAAGGTTCTGGGTGAGCCCAGGAAGCCCTCACCCCGCCTGTGGGGCCCGGAAGCTTCCTGGAGGAGGAAGCTCCTCCTTCCTCGTGAGGCCTTAACCTGCACGAGGTCTTGAAGAAGCAGGATGGCCCCATCCCCAGGGGCTACAAGTGCTGGGGAGAGAGGCTTGCCGCAGGCCAGGAAGAGCAGGGGCCGAGCCACCCATGTAAGACCCGGCAAGGTGGATCTGGGGGTACTCTAAGTTGGTATCTTTGGGGTATACTGTGAAGAGATGGGTGGCTGGAGCAGTAAGCAGGCCTCAGATCAGTAAGGACTTTTAAAAACCAACCTGAGGGTGTTTCTTTTGTTTTTGTTTGTATTTTCTTTATCCTCACAGCGATGGCAAAGCCACAGAGGAGTTTTAAGGGGGTGAGTGACCACTGTCTGAACTCACATTTTTAGCCTACCCTAAGGGTTTTATAAGAAACATATTTATGAGACCTGTATTTCATGTAGGGATGTTATTCATACCCTTCATGAGAGCTTGTGGCTAAGAAGAAATAGAAAATCTGAACAGATCTGTAACAAGTAGAGATCTCAACAGTTCTCACAAAGAAAAGCCAAGGGCCAGATGGCTTCACAAGTGAATTCTACTAAGCATTTAAAGAAGAATTAACACCAATCCTTCACGAACTCTTCCAAAAATTAGAAAGGGGAACACTCCCAGCTCATTCTCTCAGTTACTATCCTGAAACCAAAACTAAGGAAAGACATCACAGAAGGACAATACAGACCAATATCCCTATGAACAGAAACACAAAAATCCTCAAAAAATACTAGCAAACCAAATTGACGACCTATAAAAAGGATTATATACCATGATCAAGTGGGACTTATTGCAGGTAGACAAGCTTGGTTAAACATCTGGAAATCAATGTGACACACCAATAGATAAAGGACGAAAACCACATGATCATTTCAGTACACACAGAAAAAGCATTTGGCAAAATATAACACCCCTCCGTGACAAAAAAAAAAAACCCACTTAACTAGGGATAGAAACTTCCTCGACCAGGAAAAAAGGACATTTACGAAAAACCCATAACTAACATCAGAATTAATGGTGAAAGACTGAAAGCTTTCTCCCTGAGATCAGGAATAAAACATGTTTGCTCTTTCTGCTTCTATTCCACACTGCACTGGAGGTCACAGCCTGGGCAATCTGGCAAGGGGAAGAAAAGCTTTTCCCATCACGGGGACTCCCAGTTGATTGTATTCCTTTGGCTCCTAGGAAGCCCAGAATTGCATTTTGGCAATATACCTCTGTCACGAGAGCAGCAGGGCAGATGAGCAGGTTAGAGTGACAGAGACCTTATTTCCTTTCCTGTCCATATTTTCCTTTCGTCCAACTTTCTCAAGCTCATTTTATTTTTTTCAAGCTCATTTTTAAATATTTACTTATACTCTGCTTTGTTCTAAAAGGTTCTGATAGAGTTCATAAAGACAGTTTTATACCGTATAAATGTGTATGTCACTCTAAGTCATCTGTGGAATAAGGGATGGATGGAGTCAGGCATAAATGTATGCATGTGCATCTTGGAAAGATCTGGCAGACTGGAGGCGTGAGATGGGAGGTGGGGAGCTGAGGAAAGGCAGTGGTACAATAGTAATGCTCGTGGGGCCCTACCAGCTCCTCCAGCCTATTTCCCTTTTCCTACGTGTCACCTGTCTGCTGCCCAGACACTGAACCATCTGTGGTTTCTGCACATGCCACTTTAATTTCTGTCCTCTGTAGCCTGCTTCATGCTGTTTGCTCTGCGCAGGATGCCCTTCTGCCCATGTTTTCACCTTGTCACTGCCTACTCAGCCTGCAAAGCTCAGTTCATTAGAACCTCTTTCAGGAGCCCTCCTGGTCTGGGCAGAGGATCCTTCTTTCCCCCAGGCTCCCAGCGCCTGGGTTTCCCTTAGTCTCGGCACTGACTGCATGCATTGTTCCTGCACTCCCCCATCAGACTGAGGACATCTCGAAGGCAGGACCTTCGTCTTGGCCATCTGTATTCCCAGGACTTAGAGGCAGCATCAGAAGTGATGTGACCTTATACAGATAGGCAGAGGCAGCAGCAAACCCTTCTGAAAAACTGGTCAGAACCATGCTCCAGCCAGACCCCAGATGCTGTCTGTGCCACAGGACCATGACTTGTCTCCATGGGTATCCCTACCAGGAGCCTTGGCTCAGCGGAGCTCCCGGAGGGGCTTGCGGGGCCTGCCGGCGGGGGGGGGGGGGGGTGGGGGAGGGGGAGGGCTTCCTTCTAATTTCCGGACCTGTCTTGGACTCACTTCTGGCTGCCCACCGCAAGCCAGCTATGCCAAGGTTGTATAGGAGCCTCTGGGAGCTAGGAACGAGGCAGGGGAGCGGGGGGTGACTGGGCACCTGGGTCAAGAATATGGACTCCATGCTCCTGGTGTCCTCGTCTGACAGGTGCTCCGGGCTGAGGTGGCCAGGTCTGTTGCTGCGGTGGGACATGGTCTCTTCACTGTACACGGTGGAATCAGAGCAAATGGGAGGCAGGGGCACGAAGGTCCGGTGGGACAGGGAAAGGCCCTCCACGCCCTCGATAGGTATCTGTGACTCCAGAATACTGCTTCTGGCAGCGGAGAGCTCTTTAGTCGGCCATGCCTCAGACTCGGGGATCTCCTTTGAGGGAGACTGGACTGTGGTCACAGGGAGGTGATGGAGAATCAGAGGCCGCTTTGGCACCTTTGGGACTTGGGTTTTCACCTGTCATGGGAGAAAGGCTAGATTGGTTTGCTTCCTAATCAGAATCTCTCCTTCTGGACCTCACGGACTAAGGCTACTTGGTACCGTGATCAGGGTCCTGGATGAGGGCTCACAGCAGGGAGGGAGGGAGCCAAATCCCACTGACTGGGCATCTACAATGTGCCTGTACATGACAGATGTTGCTTGATTTACACCTCAAACTGCCCAGGAAATAATTCTCCTTATTTTATAAAAGTGGAAGCCAGGGCTCAGAGAGGTAGGATGAATTGTCCGAGGTTACAGGATTATTCGGTGGCGGAGCCTGGACTGCCCGATTTCTGCCTCACTCTACATCCCTGATCATATCACTCTGGCTCTCAACAGCCTTCTTCTTCTGATCAAGGTTTAACACGGTGCCCTCGACTTTCTTCAGGGACTCCTAGGAAGACCTGGAGGAGATGGTCCTGTCTCTTGTAGAAGGCCACAGCACCAAGCCCCTTTCAGGATACTGGTCCCTATACCTTAAATGAAGTTTCATAAGGCAAATCTCTCTCAGGGTTCAGAACCGAGGAAATAACTACTTTCCTGTTGAAATTCTCAGCTTCCTTAATTAGTGAAAGCCCGTCATTCTGGGACAGAGGATTATGTACTTAGCATTTGGCTCACTCTGATTGTGCCCCTCTCAGGCTGGCTGATGGGAAGGAGATGCTCCAATCCTTAGAGGAGGCAACAAACAAGGGGAAGATGATGGAAACCTTTTGAATTTCTGTCTGTTTCTGGCTTTTAATTCTGTGCTGGTCCTCTAAGGGCTCTAGACTAGAGTTTGGCTGGACAGCGACAGGCTGCAGAGGGGGTAGAAGGAGAATAACTGTACCGAAAGGGAACTGTAGAAAGGGAATAAGCTGGGTGGGGAATGCCCAGTCCAGCTTTTAGTTATAGGAAGGCTAAAGTTCAGGAGGGAGAAGCATTTCACAGAAATTTCTGCAATCCTTGTGATACTGTATGGCATCCCAGAAGGTAAGTCTAAGACCACCGGCTGGGGTTGGTTTGGGGGGTCAGATTGCTCTCAACATAAGGAAATGCTTCCTTATGTGTAAGAGATGTGTATTGTAGGCCTGGCAGCCATCCATGACTCCCACAGGTGGTTAGAACTTGCACAGGTATGGATTTGGGGGTTTATAACATATTTTTGTATCTGTTGCTTCATGCAGTCCTCTCAGCAGCTCAGGGAGGCTTGGAGTTGAGAAGCTGAAGCTCAGAGAGTGAAGCTCTTGCCCAGGTTCAGGCAGCTGTGGAAAGTGATGAAGCCGGGCTTATCCCCGGGTCTTCAGACTGATTTCTCCCCTACTTCTCCATAGCTCCTTCTCAGGGCCTCAGTTTCTCTGTCAAAGTTGGGGGTAGGATTCCATGACCTTCACAGCTTCTCCCTACTCTGGCAGCTGGGTCCCTCTGACTGTCTTGTCCCTTCTGGGTGTATCTGTGTGTAACAGACACGGAAAGGAGAAGACAATGCCAGTACCACAGACCTAACAGAAGGAATCCATGATGAGTGGGGAAGGGCACTCTCTCCCCAGGTCAGTTCACATGCAGTAAAACAGGCTCCACTTCCTCCGGGCTTGGCAGGCCTTACCTTCCTCGAGTCCTTCCGAGGCATCAAAATATGATGCTTGGCTTTTACTATCTTCTTGCTAATCAAGTGGATCCCCAGCCGCTCCTGGAGGAAGCTTTTCAGCAGTGGAGGGACCCCTGGAGCCATGATGGGGAAGATTACTATTAGCAGATATTTACTGGGGGCTTACTATGTGTCCCACACTGTTCAAACTGCCAGACATGTATTAACTTACAGTAATACATCATTATTATGTAATGAATACATCATTCTCACACCAACCCCGGGAGGTAGGTACCTATATTATTCCCATTTAATAGGTGAGGAAACTGAGGCACAGAGAGGTTAAGAAATTTGCCCAAGGCAACAAGGATAGTGCAAAGCAAGGGTGAAAACTCTGCTGGTGTCACTCTAGGACCCAGGATTCTAAGATGCCTTCAAGGTATAGCGCTGATGCAGCACCCACTGTACCCATGACGCAGCACCCATTTCTGGACACAGCCCATTTGAAACCTCATGCATGACCCTTTACGTTTCTCATCCCCCTCCCCTGCTCGGCCATGCCTCCCCCGTAGGCCCCTCCCCAGCTGGGAAGTAGGAAATGAGGTCACAACAGACCTGCTCTACAAAGACAGGTGTCACTTAAAGATCTCATGCAGGATCTAGCTAATTCTGTGTTCCATTCCCAGCTCTGCCTCTTTCTTGTTGTGGGACCTTGGGTAGATCACGAACCTCCCTGGTCCGCAGCATCCTTCACTGAGCATGGGGACAATGACGCCCACCTCACAAGGTTGCTGTCAGGTAAGCTGGTACACGGCAGATGGTCAGCAACATCTGTGGTTCTCTCCGTCCCCAAATGCACCATGAACCACGTCCACCCATGACCCACGGCAGAGCCCAGGGGCTCAGCATCCATGAGGTGGGGCTGAGGGTGCCCACACTGGCCCTGGGCACCGGGGTGGGGGCGCAGGTTTGTGGGCACCATACCTCGTGTATGGGCCACCAGAGGATTGTTATGAAAGATGAGCTCACAGAGCAACGGGAAAAGAGCTACTGGCAGGATGGCATCTTCCTTTGCGATCTGTAAGGAACACGGGGAAAAGCTTCAGGTTGGCACCGCCCCACCTCTGCCCAAGTGCTGCCAGGCCCCACACCGCGGGGCTACATGCTTGCTAGGGCAGGGGTAGGGCCGGGGACGTGAGGCTCCTGTACTGGACTCAGTGCTGGGCAGGGTCTGCTCCTGCGATTTCACCTGCTCACACCCACAGATCAGGATCCTGTCTGAAATTCCACATCACTGTTTCACATTTGAAAGTTAAGAATTGTTTTCTCCACACTGGAAATGTAGCCAAGACCAAGGAATGGAGATGTTGGTGACAAAATAGGAACAAGCACAAAGAGTCTGGAAGTTTGGCAGGGCAATGACTTTGACTTCAGGATACAATTTGTCTGGCACTTCACCTTCCTCAATGCAACCTCTATACACCGTCAGTCTGTCAACAGCACTCCTGATGGTCTCTTTCATTAAGGCCTGTTCTGGGCACTGAGCTGGGGATGGGCAGGGGGCAGGCAGTCAGGGGGTACCCATTCATCTAAGGGATAAGCTGAGCCAATGATAAGGAAGACCTCCCGGCTGTCTGGGGCCCAGAGGCTGCTCTACCCCCGTGAGGCCAACCTCTGAAGGGCGAATAATACCCAATCCTTGCTGAGCAGAGTGGCTGGAACATCCTCGGGGAGGGTGTCTATTAGCAACAGAACAGTATCAGAGGGGCCACGAGTGGGGCAGTGGCCTTTCAGATGCCTGGGCACCCTGAACATTATTGGGTTAGACTCAGGACCTGTGGAAAGCAATAAGGCCTGAGGACTGCGAGAGGGAGGGCCCTTCAGTTTGCCTTCCTCTGGAGCCCCAGTGGGTAGCACTAGATGCCCACTGGGCAATGAACCTATCCATTATCTTTCTATTCCCATCCAATCGATAAGTATTAGTGAATGCCAACATGTGTCAAGCACTAGGCTGGAAATGAGCAAAACAGCTAGAACTCCTGCCCTCAAGGAGTGCTACCTGGGGGGACACAGGCACTGAAGCCCTAACAGGAAGGATGGGAGCTCTGCAGCTGTAATCAGCGCCATGAGAGAGGGCGTGGGAAGTCCTTCCCTATCTCCCTGGTCCACACAGGGAGATAGGGAAGGCTTCCCTGAGATTTGAAGGGTGAGGAGCTAGGGACAGAGCACACAGCGTAGAAACCTCTGTATTAACCGAAACTGTTCTACTTTCTGGGCACACAGCCAGACTGTCTTTGTGCCTCCCAGGCAACTAGATGTGCTCATGTGACTCAGGTCATATGCAACAGGGTAGAAGGGACCATTTCTGGGCACAGCCCATTTGAAACCTCCTGAGTGACCCTCCTCGCTGCTCACCCCCCTCCCCTGCTCCGACATCGACCTGCCAGATGCAGAGGAGCAAGTAAAATCCCCTTCAGGCCCTATGGGAGGACAGAGCCACAGCTGGAAGGGAGCTGGGTCTCTGCAAGATCACATGGGAGGCCCCCAGCCCACCTGGAATACCCACAGTGGATTTTGTGAAAGCAAGAAATAGACTTCTACTGCAGGAGGTCCCTGGGAATTGAAAGTGTGTGGCAGCCGCTCCCGGTGCGTGCCCCACCCAGTGTGGAGAGGAAGTGCTCCACGCAAGAAGGACCTCACAGCGAGGAGGGGGAAAGCCAGCTGGGGGGCGGAAAGAAGGCCACTTTGATTAACAGTAGAGAGAAAATGAGGCTAGTCAGGGCCAGACAAAAGCTAGAAAGATCTTGGTCCCTGGGGACCTAATACGTGGCTTTTCAGAAATATGAGGACCTACATATGACCAGATTTGGTCACAGATTAGATATGCGTGGTGAGTAGGGACGTAAAGGAGAGAGAAATGTTAAGGACGACAGCCACATTTTGGCGTGATGGAGCTCTTCTCTAAGATCCGGGGCAATGGAAGAGCCTCAAATTTGAAGATCATTAATTCACTTTGGATACATGTACTTCAGAGGTACCTTCCAGACCTCCCAGGAGAGATTCAGGGAGGCAGTGGGTACACTGGTCTGGGGTACACAGGATACTGGTTCTGTGTTGGAACTGTAAATCTGCGAGCCACCGTTCGTGGGCAGGGGGTATGCGAAGGCATCTCAGGGAGAGAGTCCAGAGTGAGAGGAGAGGGACGGGGCATGGGCCTTGAGCAGCTGGCACACCTGCTCACCAACACCAGGACGTGGCACATTCCGTCCAGGACCAGGACATGGCACACGTCTTCCGTCCAGGACCAGACGGTAAACGCTTGGGGCCTCACTGGCCACACGGGCTGTGTTGCCACTACCCCACTGTGCCGCTGTAGCACGGAAACTGCCAGAGGCAGCTCATACGTAAGTGTGATGGCTCTTTTCCAATACAACTTTAGTGATGGACTCTGAAATTTGAATTTGATATCATTTTAATGTGTCATGAAGGATTATCCTTCTTTTGATTTTTTCAACCATTTAAAAATCTAAGAATCAGTCTTAGCTTGAAGGCCACACAAAAACCAAGGTCGGCAGATAACGCCTGTGGGCCAAATCCATCCCCCCGTCCGTTTAATACAGTTTCATCAGATCACTGCTGTGCTCATCCATTTACACATTGTCCTCTGTGCTACAAGGACACGGCTGAGTAGTAGTGACAGAGTAATGTATTTATCTGGCCCTTTATAGAAAACATTTGCTGACTTTTTATCTAGACTCTAGGGAAGGAGGGAAGGAGGATGAACCTACAAAGAAGTCTAATATGTGTTGATAAATAACTATAAAATGGTGGCTAAAGAGGGTGCAGAGTCTCTTATACGCAATTCAGGTGGTCAAGAAGCACTCACAACAGAATGGGGGAGGGAGAATTAAATTTAATTTTGTCAGGATGCAAAATTCCATCCATCCAAATCAGGCAACTAAAAAGTTGAAGAAAGTTACAATTAAAACTGATAGAAAGTTGAAAGATACCCATGGCACGGATGTCATATTTTCTGTGAAATTAAGTCCCAGCTGAAAGATATGGGCTTAGGATTCTGGCTGAGGTAGTGAGGAAAATCTGGCCATCACGCTAGCCTATCCCTGTAAGGTGAGTTGAATGCCAATGATAATAAATTCAGGGTCCAATGACAACTTAATATTTCTGTCCAATTTCATTGGGTTAAGGCAAATACACCTTAATCTGTCAAATTTATGAACTAAGTAAATATTAGTTAAAGGTTGAATGAAAGTGATTATTTTACTTTTTTTTTTAGAGAGAGAGAGGGAGAGAGAGTGTGTGAGCCGGGCGAGGGGCAGAGGGAGAGGTAGAAAATCTTTTTTTTTTTTTAAGATTTATTTATTTATTTGAGGGAGACCGTGTGCATGTGCACAAGCTGGGGGAGGGACAGAGAGAGGGGGGAGAGAGAGAGAATCCTCAAGCAGACTTCCTGCTGAGCGTAGAGCCCAATGCAGGGCTCAATCCCAGGACTCTGAGATCATGACCTGAGCTGAAATCACGATTCGGATGCTTAACCGACTGAGCCACCCAGGTACCCCGGGATAGAGAACCTTAAGCAGGCTGCACGCCCTGACATGGGCTTGATCTCAGGACCCTGAGAGCAAGACCTAAGCCAAAATCAAGAGTCGGACCCTCAATCGACAGAGCCACCCAGGCACCCCAATGATTTTACTTTTGACACAAAACTTAATAGATTTGAGTGGATATTCTAGACATTTAAGTTCTGTTTGAACACAGAATTGGTTTTAAAATTCATAACTTTAATAAACTGAATATTAATTTCAACACAGGTAGCATGAGTATTCCTTGATGGGATCAAAACATCATTCATTCATCAAATAAACTTACTGAATACCTATCATGTATCAGGTGCTATTCCAGATGATGAGGCTATAGTTATAAGCAAAACAAAGTCCTACTCTCAAATAAACCTACATTCTGGCAGTAGACAACTGACAATAAAGAAAAAGATATATATGTTAGGTGATAACTGTCATAAAGAAAAATATAATTTAAAAACTCAAGTAAGCATATAGGAAAACGAAGAGCAGGGACGCCCAGGTGGCTCAGTCGGTTAAGCAGCTGCCTTAGGCTCAGGTCATGATCCCAGGGTCCTGGTATGGAGCCCCACATCGGGCTCCCTGCTCAGCGGGGAGCCTGCTTCTCCTTCTCCCTTGGCCTGTCTCCCCCACTCATGCTCTCTCTCTAATAAATAAAATTAAAAAAAAAAAGGAAAGTATTGCTCCCCTCCTAACAACAAGAAAAAAGAATAACTATAACATCATAACTTTTCTTGCATCTCCCAGAGAGCTAAGGTCTCAGGGCAACCATGTGGACTGGAATCTAAGGAAAGATGGGCACCTCCAAGGAGCGATGGGCCATGGACACTGGCTCCCATGTGGCAGAACATGGGAGGAAGAGATGGCAAGTGCCATACAAGCAACTAGGAAGAAATGAGCTAAACATTTTAATGAGCCACTAAAGGCTAAGTGTGGGCCTCTTAGAGTAGAAGAGAACTCTCAAGAGTTGCAGAGAGGAGGAGAATTCATGGCCACTTGTATGCAAAAGACTGGACCCAGGGAGCAAGACTGGAGAAAGCCATTCCTGGGGCGTAGGCCTGGAGGAGAAGAGCCCCTGCCACTATCAGAAAGGCAGGAAGCCTTGCCACCCCTCTCCCTAGAGAACAAAAGCCTTAAGTTTCTGAGGAAGGTGAGCAAACCCTGTCAGGGCCACGGCCCTGTGTCTGGGGGAGGGGAAAAATTAAAACCTGCTGCTCCTGGGGTAGGGGCAGGAAACCAACCTGGGCCCACTACTTGAGAGGTCTCTGACTGCTTGCGGAGGGGTAGGACCACTGAGAAGGCCCATCCTTGAGACACAGGAACCCGGGGCCTACTTAAGAGTGGGGTTGGACACTCCCTTTGGCCCTCTACCACCAGACAAGCGAGCACTAAGTAACAAGCAAAAGCAGTCTCCTGCTTGGAGAGAGGAACACAAGTGTGGAGATAAACCCTTGTGAAGTGCAGGAGCACGGGGAAGGCTGCACGCCGAGGACAGAGCAGGAACACAGCGAAAAATGCTCTGGCGGCCCAGCAAGAACCAACTATATGCTGTCCCCAAGACATGGACTTGGACATCTCTTGTCAGATGGACAAAGCTACAAAGAGGCTGGAAGTAAAAGGATAGAAAGAGACTATGCAAACAGCAAGCATAAGAATCTATATTAAACTCAGACCAGACAGATAGCAAGACAAGAAATTTTGTTCAAGGCACAGGGAGACAAGTCAAAATAATATAAGGATCAACACATCAGGTAGATATAAAAATTCTAGATGTTTATGTACCTGATAGTAAAACGTCAAAACACACGCAGCAGACACTGACAGAACTAAAGGGAGAAAGAAACAGCCCCACAGTCATGACTGGGGGTGTTAACACTCTGCTCTCAATAACTGGAAGAACAAAGAGGCAAACAATAGTACAGAAATGATCTGAGTTATACTGCCAACCACCTTAACTTAACTGATATTTATAGAACACTATTCCTCAAAACTGCAGAATACACATTTTTTTCTAAGTGCACACATAACATTCACCAAGACAGAATATAGGATGGGACATAAAACAAGTTTCAATAGATGTCAGAAGAATGAAATCTTACAGGTTATGTTATTTGATCACAACAGAATTAAAGTAGAAATAATAAGTATAAGACATCTAGAAGATCTCCATATATTTGGAAACGAAGCATTTCACTTACCTAAACAACGCATGAGTAAAAGAAACCACAACAAGACTTTGAAAAGTTTAATAGAATAAAAATAAACACACAAATCATAATTTGTAGGATGCAGCTAAAACAGTGCTTAGAGAAAAAGTTATAGCTTTATATGCTTATATTAAAGAATAAAAAGGTCTAAGTCAATGATCTAAAATTACACTATTTAGGACACTAGAAAGAGAGGAACAAATTAAACTCATGTGAGTAGGACAGAAATCAAGTTAGGAGCAGAAATCAATGAAATGGGAAAATAAGTAGAGAAATCTAATAAAACCAGCAGTTTAGTTTTTTCAATAAAAGACACAAGTGACCAATTTCAAGAATCAAAGAAGGACCCATCATACATCTATGGTCCACTGATTATTGACAAGGGTGAGAAGACCATTCAATGGGGGAAAGAGTAGTCTTTCTGATCAATGGTGTTGAGGAAACTGCATATCCACCACATATAAAAAAATGATGTGGGACCCTGTCTCACATCACATATAAAGATAAACTCAAAATGGATCAAAGATCTGAATGTCAAAGCTAAAATGATAAAACTCTTAGGAAGAAAACACTTGAGGAGTTTGGCTGTACCAACTGCTTGCCTTAGAAGGAATGTAAGCAGAGTACCTTAAAAGTTGCCTACATTTCAGACTTGAGTAGAGCTCAGTTGGTGGGGTCTATAGAAGTCAAACAGTACATGGCTACTGGAAAAATATGCTAACATAAAACATGAAGGAAAAACACATTAAATTTGTCCCATGGACTTTACATCTGCTGTTACCATAGGCTAGAACATTTCCCACTTCACTCTTCCCCTCACACTTCACCTCACCACACTCACGAAACCATTCTCTTGAGAACCTTCCTTGATCCCAAATATTAGGTTAGACTGCCCCTGTCATATACTTCATAGCACTGTGAATTTCTTCCTAACACTAGGCATGCTTATATTGAGACCACTTGTCTTGTACCAGTCTTCCCTAGGGGTGATAAGCTCCAAAAAGCAAGAGGCCCAATCTTGCTTTGCACAGCTGTGTACCTAGTATGCAGGATAGGGTCTGGCACATGGTATTACATAAATATCTGTGACTGAATGGATGGACTTCGGCCTTGGTCTGCACTCTCTCCACTTCCCCCACCCTGAGAACTCCTGAGCCCACATATTTGTAATGGGGAATTATAGGGCTGGCCTTCAGGCCAGAGCAGATTGCATCCCATCCTCCCATCTTTGCCCCTGAGGAAATAGGAAGAGAAGCAGAAGAGTCACCTTATTGTAGGCCAGGCTAAGGTACCTCAGCTCTGGAAAGGGCGGGGCCAGCGTCTGGTTCCTGGCCTTCAGTGACTTCACGGGAAGAATCTCGAATATGGGAGGAAGTGCACATACCTTGGTTGCCTTAGAAGGAAAAAAGGTCTATTGTCAAAGTGTCCTGATGATAAGAAGCTGAATGCTGTCAAGGACCAAGAGACCCTTCCTATGAAGGGTAATGGAAAGAAGTGACCATTCTAGAAAGGCTTGGCCAAAAGAGACATCTAGGGTCATAATGGGAGATGTTACCAAGGGCCCAGAGTTCTGGTTCCAAGTTCTCTGAGGTCACATGATGTGCTAATTCCCCATCACCCAAAGTTCAGGTTTCAAGTGCTCTGATACCAAATGATAATATAGCAGTGATGTAGACATCAGAAGTTCTCTGCCTCCACCTCCCACTTTCTGCCCTACAGCTTATCCTGAAAAGGCCCTTCTCTACAGTTGGGCTAAAATTTCTCCAAAAGGCAAAAGGACAGTGCTTGCATTTTATTTTTTTAAAAAAGATTTTTAAATTTTTAAGTCATCTCCACACCCAGCATGGGGATTGAACTCACAACCCTGAGATCAAGGGCCCCAGCACACTCTTCTGACTGAGCGGGTGCTTGCATTTTAAAGGGGACTTTTCCTAGTGGGGAGATGGAGAGCACGAGCGACCTGAGCCTTGAGTACCTGGTCTGATGGGCTAGCTAACATCCTACAATGGAGGCTCTTCAGTCCAGGATAAATCAAGAGCTAAGTCCTGGATGACTTCAAGCAGGCCTTCAGGCCTGAATGTGACCTGGTGCACCCATGTCACTTGCAGGGTCATGGTTTTTCAGCACAACCCAGCCTGCCTCAGGATCAACATGTTTAATTAAGCAGAAAATAGAAGGTACTGGGTTAATCATGCCTGACTCAGTTCACTCACTGATTCCTTGAGTTAGATGGGACTAGAGGAAATTACAGGGTGAGATGCTGGGCTAATAACTGGGTTCAAATGAACTAGATTCTGTTCTAAGCTCCATTAATTGCTGTGTAATCTTGAGCGAGTCACTTAAATTTCACTTGTTCATTCACTGAACAGTAGCGGAGTGCCTACTCGGAGCCAAGTATTTTGTGCCCTCCTGGGGTCCAACTCAGACACCCACACAAGTGGGACAGGTGAGTCATGGGTGAGAGTAAAACAAAAACCAGTGATGGTGCTTGTGCATGTCTGTGACTCTCCCCTCCAGGTGATCCAAATGCAATCTGCCAGAGGCCACAGTGGAAAGCGGTGGCAGTCTGGTAAGGCATTCTCTTCCACCGTGCAATTCCCTATCTGGAACAAGGCTGTGTGACCTGAAGGGGCCAAGTCAGACTGCCGCACAGAAAAGAAAGAGCCAGAGAGTGAGGCTCAGGGGTATCTAGCACTGTCCAGGGGCATGAGTGTCCTGCCCTGAAGGCATGAGGGATACACACCTGACTTTTACAGAAAGAGGCCACTGTAAGTCTCCACCATCTAACACCCTGTCTACATGCTCAGATGCCAGAGCGTTGGGATCTGAGCACTGAACAACCTACCAATTCTCTTTGACTTTTGTGGCCCACTGTTTAACGGCCCCCAAGACCCCCTATGCCGTATGTATGCCCTTCGGCAGTGTGACCTTGGTGCTCCTCTCAATCAGAGGTGGAGTCTGTGTCTCTATGCCCTCGAACGTAGACTGGCTGTGGTATAATAAAGAATTTGGTCTCTCTCCCAGGTTTTTGGCATTGAGCTTCCAAAACTCTTGGAACTTCCTGAGTGACAGGAATGTCTTTGTTATTCATGAGCCCTGGGTTCACACTTAAGTTTATGCTAATGAGACGACTCAGGATGAGGGCTGGCCACACCTGAAAGACAACCCTGCTATTAGAGAGTTGGGGTTTTGAGCCAGCCTGACCTCTGGGCTAGAGATTAAGTTCAATCCTGTGGCCAATGGTTCAGTCAGTCATGCCTATGTAATGAAACTCCAAAAAAAAGCTCCGGACACTGAGGCTTGAGTGAGTTTCCTGATTGGTGAATACATCAGATGTGCTGGGAGGGTGACACACCCAGATTCCATAGCGAGAGGGCACAAAAGCTCTGCATTTGGGACCCTCCTGGACCTCACATTATTTATCTTTTCATTTGGCTGGTTCTGATTTGTACCCTTTATAGTAAAACTGTGATCATAAGGATGGTGCTTTCCTGAGTTCTATGAGTTGTTCTAGTAAATTACTGAGCCTGAGGAGGTTGTGTGAACTCCAATATTTATAGCCAGTGTGTCATAAGTGCTGATAGTTTGGGGACCCCCAAACTTGCAGCTAGTGTCTGAAGTGAGGGCAGTCTTGTTGGGAAATGTGCCCTTCACCTGTGGGGTCTGTGCTATCTACAGGTAGCTAGCATCAGAATTGTACTGCCCTATCATACTTAATACTTGCTTTAACCAACAGAATGTGGCAGAAGGGCCACCATTTGAGTTCCAGAGCCTTGCAATTCACTCTTGCCCTCTTGGAACCCTAAGGCCACCATGCTGTAAAGAAGTCCACAATAAAAAGACTCCATATAGATGCCGAGCCATACCAGGTGTCCATGAACTCAGGCCCTAGAGAACCAGCCAGCTGCATGAATGAGCCCCGGCAAAACCAGTGGAACACCTAACCAGCCCAAATAATTGTGGGAAATAATAAATTGCTATTGTTTTAAGTCTGTAATTCTTGGGTGGGTTTGCATGTGGCAATAGTTAAATGATATAATTTCTCACTCAGCTTTATCAGTGGGGAGGGAGTACACTGAGCTGCCTCTCAAGGATGCAGGTTGGCTAAACATGTACTTATACTTCTTATTGTAAATGAATAAATCAATAGTGCATCAGTCCTCGTGAGCTTGGTTAGTAAGCATCTAACCCTGAGAGAAAAACCAATTTTCTGTCCAAAAATCAAGCATCTAAACCTGTGACGCCAAGGATCAGACCCTAGATGGTGGTATTTTTGGCAAGGATGAGTGTAGCTTTTGGGGGCCCTTACTAGGGCCCCAAGGTTCCATCTTGGTGGCTGCCTCACTTCAATGCCAGTTTGATCACTTAAGGCAGCCAACCATTCCGACTGCACACATCTGAGAACAGTGAAAGCGAGCTTGTGGGCTGTGTGAGGTCGGGGACCTGACTGTCTAGTACACCACTGTATGTTCACAGGCCAGCACAGTGCCAGGCACATGGTAGGTATTCGGTAAATATCTGTTCAATGAACGGGCTTCTTCAGTGTGATATATATAAATGCCTCTCATAGCTTCATTAGCTTACCTTTGTTTTTTAAAATGAATGTTCTAACTTAAGGACACAAATATAAAATAGGCAGTTCCTACCTCTGAGGTTGAAAATCCAGGGTAAGATGAGAACACAACCTCTGAAACAAAAGAGAAACAGAATAAAGTCTGGTGAGTGCACAGAGAAGCTGGGGTCTGGGTCTCCCATCCACTGTGTACAGGAGGGTGACCCCTAGCATGGTTTCTCACTGGTCCTCATCTCTCACTCTAACTGGGAGGAGGAGTTGGCTGTGATACCTGTCAGGTGGTGAGTGGCACTTAGAATAAAATCAAAACTCCTTGGCCAGGCCTCTGAGGTCCTGCCTGATCTGGCTCCCACCTAACTTCTCCAATCTTATCTCATGCCACCCTGTCCTTCACTCACTACATTTCAGCCACATTGACCTTCCTTCTGACTTTGCAACATGCAAGCTCTTGTAGCCTCAGTACTACTGGGCGGGCAGACAGTACTGATCAGAGAGGGCAAACCAACTGTCTTAGAAGAGAGAAATGTATATAAAAGATTTTCTGTCAAAGGATTTGAAAGTACTCTTTGTTATGCGAGTAGAAATAGAATATATTAAGACAGTGAATTCAGGAGAGATACTAAGAATAACCAGCAGCACAGTAGAGTAAGGAAGAGGTTGTGGAGTGATTTCATTCTTGGCATCATCGGAATGAGATCAGCCAATAAACATCAGAGTTCAACCATAAATTAAAGAACCTTCTTGGACTGGATCCAAGTAGTGCAGGCACTACTCACCACTGCCCTGGCTAATAGGTTATATTAGTGATATTATACTTCCACATGTTAATAATATACTGATAAAAGTTACATGTTAATGATATTAACATGTTATGTTATATTATACTGATAAAAGTTACATGAAAACGAGATTATACTTCCACATGTTAATGATATTATACTGATAAAAGTTACATGAAAACGAAGTAAACAATAAGAGGGGTAGAGCATCACATGGCCCAAATAACTTCTATGACAAACGTCTGGAAAGGATTGGAGGATGGATTTGTACAAGGAACAAAGTAGGAGTCAGCAAGAGGATGGGCCATGGTTGCAAGTGTGGCTGCTAAAGAGTGACTCCCTGGGGAGACAGGCCCTACATCTAGAAAGATGAGCCATGTATACTCTGCCTGAACGTACATCCTCTCCCTATAATCTCAGGTTAGAAAGGTTATTGGATACAAGTTCAAAATTTCTATGTACTAGCAACAAACAAGTGGAAATGTAATACAAAAAAAGCAGCACCACTGACAATAGCATTGAAAAAGACCAAATACTTAAGAACAAATCTAATGCAAGACCTCACCACTGAAGACTACAAAGCACTGATGAGAACAATTTTAAAAGACCTAAAACATGGTGATATATATTATTTTAATGAATTAGAAAACTCAATATTGTAAAGATGTCAGTTCTCTCCAAATTGGTCTACAGGATCAATACAATTCTTTTATCTTTTATTTTTATTTTTTTAGAGAGAGTGAGTGAGCAGGGGAGGGGAGGAGGGGCAGAGGACAAAGGAGAGAGAGAATCTTAAGCAGGCTCCACACCCAGCACAGAGCCCAATCTCACAACCCTGAGATCCTAACCTAAGCCGAAATCAAGAGTCGGGCACTTAACTGACTGAGCCACACAGGTGCCCCTGATCAATGCAGTTCTAATCAAAATCCCAGCAGGATTTTGTGTGGAAATTGACAAGCTGATTCTAAAATTTATATACAAATGCAAAGGCTTTATAATAGCTATAGCAATTTTTAAGTACAACAATGCAGCTAAGGAACTTTACTATCAGTTCTCAAAATGTGTTACAAACTACAGTAATTTTTTTTCTTTTTTTTTTTTCTAGAGAGAGAGTGCATGCGCACAATCGGGGCGGGGAGGGGCAGAGGGAGAGGGCGAGAGAGAATCCCAAGCAGGCTCATGCCCAGCACAGAGCCCTATGGGGGGCTCGATCTCACAACCCTGAGATCATGACCTGAGCCGAAATCAAGAAATGGATGCTCAACCGACTGAACCATTCAAGCACCCCTAAAGCTACAATAATTTAGACACATACAGAACCCACCTTACCATAATACCTCACTTACAACTCAGTGGGGAAAAGGATATAGTCTTTTCAACGAGTGGTACTGAGTCAATTAGATACCCATATAAAAAAGTAAACTTTGACTCTACTTCACATCATATACAAAACTTCTAGATAGATCATAGATCAAAATATAAAAACTAAAATACGCTTCCAGAGGAAAATATAGGAAAATATTTTCATGGCTTGAAGCAGACAAAAAATACCTGAACAGGAAATAAAAAGCACTAACCATAAAAAATTGAACTGAACTTTTATTCATCAAAATCAAGAACTTTTATTCATCAAAATTCATCCTTAAGTACACGAGAAAGCAAGCTACAGACTGTGAAAAGATTTTTGTAATATATAGATCTACAAAGGACTTGTACCTAGCACATATAAAGAACTCAAGCGAATCAACAAGAAAAGGACATATAACTAATTTAAATATAGACAAAAGACTTGAATAGGTACTTCCAAAAGAGGATATCAAAGTGAGCAATAACATATGGAAGGTACTTAAGATCATTAGTCACTTAAGAAATGCAAATTAAAACCAAAATGAGAAACCACTACATACCTACCCCAAACAGGTAGAATTAAAAAGACTGACATTACCAGAGAGAGCCAAAAAGTAACATAGACCAGAAAGGAACACAGACAATATACAGTAATAGTCACCTTACAGGTAGTGCAATGGCACTAAATTCACATCTTTCAATAGTTACCCTGAATGTAAATGGGCTGAATGCCCCAATCAAAAGACACAGGCTATCAGATTGGATAAAAAAACAAGACCCATCGACATGCTGTCTGCAAGAGACTCATTTTAGACCCAAAGCCACCCCCAGATTGAAAGTGAGGGGGTGGAAAACCATTTACCATGCTAATGAACACCAAAAGAAAGCTGGGGTGGCAATCCTTATACCAGACAAATTAGATTTTAAACCAAAGACTGTAATAAGAGATGAGGAAGGACACTATATCTTACTTAAAGGGTCTATCCAACAAGAAGATCTAACAATTGTAAATATCTATGCCCCTAACATGGGAGCAGCCAATTATATAAGCCAATTAATAACAAAAGCAAAGACACACACCAACAACAATACAATAATAGTGGGGGACTTTAACACCTCCCTCACTGAAATGGACAGATCATCTAAGCAAAAGATCAACAAGGAAATAAAGACTTTAAATGATACACTGGACCAAATGGACTTCACAGATATATTCAGAATATTCCATCCAAAAGCAACAGAATACACATTCTTCTCTAGTGCCCATGGAACATTCTCCAGAATAGATAACATCCTAGGTCACAAATCAGGTCCCAACCAGTACCAAAAGATTGGGATCATTCCCTGCATATTTTCAGACAATGCTTTGAAACTAGAACTCAATCACAAGAGGACAGTCGGAAAGAACTCAAATACATGGAGGCTAAAGAGCATCCTACTAAAGAATGAATGGGTCAACCAGGAAATTAAAGAAGAATTTAAAAAATTCATGGAAACCAATGAAAATGAAAACACAACTGTTCAAAATCTTTGGGATCCAGCAAAGGCAGTCCTCAGAGGAAAGTGTATAGCAATACAAGCCTTTCTCAAGAAACAAGAAAGGTCTCAAATACACAACCTAACCCTATACCTAAAGGAGCTGGAGAAAGAACAACAAATAAAGCCTAAACCCAGCAGGAGAAGAGAAATAATAAAGATCAGAGCAGAAATCAATGAAATAGAAACCAAAAGAACAGTAGAACAGATCAATGAAACTAGGAGCCGGTTCTTTGAAAGAATTAACAAGATTGATAAACCCCTGGCCAGACTGATCAAAAAGAGAAATGACCCAAATAAATAAAATCATGAATGAAAGAGGAGAGATCACAACCAACACCAAAGAAATACAAACAATTATAAGAACATATTATGAGCAACTCTATGGCAGCAAATTAGATAATCTGGAAGAAATGGATGCATTCCTAGAGATGCATCAAATACCAAAACTGAACCAGGAAGAAATAGAAAACCTGAACAGACCTATAACCACTAAGGAAATTGAAGCAGTAATCAAAAATCTCCCAACAAACAACAGCCCAGGGCCAGAAGGCTTCCCAGGGGAATTCTATCAAACATTTCAAGAAGAATTAATATCTATTCTTCTGAAACTGTTCCAAAAAATAGAAATGGAAAAGGAAAACTTCCAAACTCGTTTTATGAGGCCGCCATTACCTGATCCCAAAACCAGACAAA
Organism: Eumetopias jubatus; assembly: GCF_037043125.1. Taxonomy (NCBI): domain Eukaryota; kingdom Metazoa; phylum Chordata; class Mammalia; order Carnivora; family Otariidae; genus Eumetopias; species Eumetopias jubatus. The sequence goes on from NW_028274819.1 coordinate 56,239,942, forward strand.
GACCCCATCAAAAAGGAGAATTACAGACCAATAGCCTTGATGAACATGGATGCAAAAATTCTCACCAAAATACTAGCCAATAGGATCCAACAATAGATGAAAGGGATTATTCACCATGACCAAGTGGGATTTATCCCTGGGCTGCAAGGTTGGTTCAACATCCGCAAATCAATGTGATACAATACATTAATAAAAGAAAGAACAAGAATCATATGATCCTCTCAATAGATGCAGAAAAAGCATTTGACAAAGGACAGCATCCTTTCTTGATCAAAACTCTTCAGAGTATAGGGATAGAGGGTACAAACCTCAATATCATAAAAGCCATCGATGAAAAACCCACAGCGAATATCATTCTCAATGGGGAAAAACTGAGAGCTTTCCCCCTAAGGTCAAGAACACAACAGGGATGTCCACTATCACCACTGCTATTCAACATAGTATTAGAAGTCGTAGCCACAGGAATCAGACAACAAAAAGAAATAAAAGGCATCCAAATCAGCAAAGAAGTCAAACTCTCACTCTTTGCAGATGATATGATACTTTATGTGGAAAACCCAAAAGATTTCACCCCAAAACTGCTAGGACTCATACAGGAATTCAAGCTCTATTACAAAGCTGTAATCACCAAGACAGTATGGTACTGGCACAAAAACAGACACATATATCAATGGAACCAGAATAGAGAGCCCAGAAATAGACCCTCAACTGTATGGTCAACTAATCTTTGACAAAGCAGGAAAGAATGTCCAATGGAAAAAAGACAGTCTCTTCAACAAATGGTGTTGGAAAAATTGGACAGCCACGTACAGAAGAATGAAACTGGACCATTTCCTTACACCACACACAAAAATAGACTCAAAATGGTTGAAAGACCTAAATATGAGACAGGAGTCCATCAAAATCCTAAAGGAGAACACAGGCAGCAACCTATTCGACCTCAGCCGCAGCAACTTCTTCCTAGAAACATCACCAAAGGCAAGGGAGGCAAGGGCAAAAATGAACTATTGGGACTTCATCAAGATAAAAAGCTTTTGCACAGCAAAAGAAACAGTCCACAAAACCAAAAGACAACCAACAGAATGGGAGAAGATATTTGCAAATGACATATCAGATACAGGGCTAGTATCCAAAATCTATAAAGAACTTATCACACTCAATACCCAAAGAACAAATGATCCAATCAAGAAATGGGCAGAAGACATGAACAGACATTTTTCCAAAGAAGACATCCAAATGGCCAACAGACACATGAAAAAGTGCTCAACATCGCTCGGCATCAGGGAAATCCAAATCAAAACCTCAATGAGATACCACCTCACACCAGTCAGAATGGCTAAAATTAACAAGTCAGGAAATGAGAGGTGTTGGCTGGGATGCAGAGAAAGGGGAACCCTCCTACACTGTTGGTGGGAATGCAAGCTGGTGCAGCCACTCTGGAAAACAGTATGGAGGTTCCTCAAACAGTTGAAAATAGAGCTACCGTATCTCCCAAAAATTGCACTACTGGGTATTTACCCCGAAGATACAAATGTAGGGATCCGAAGGGGTACGTGCACCCCAATGTTTATAGCAGCAACGTCCACAATAGCCAAACTGTGGAAAGAGCCAAGATGTCCCTCGACAGATGAACGGATAAAGAGGATGGAAAGAACCTGAATAAACAAACTAAGGGTTCTAGAGGGGAGGGGGTTGGGGGGATGGGTTAGCCTCATGATGGGTACACACACACACACACACACACACACACACACACACACACACACACACACACAGGAATATTATGCAGCCATCAAAAGGAATGAGATCTTGCCATTTGCAACAACATGGATGGAACTGGAGGGTGTTATGCTGAGTGAAATAAGTCAATCAGACAAAGTCATGTATCATATGATCTCACTGATATGAGGAATTCTTAATCTCAGGAGACAAACTGAGGGTTGTTGGAGTGGTGGGGGGTGGGAAGGACGGGGTGGCTGGGTGATAGACATTGGGGAGGGTATGTGCTATGGTGAGTGCTGTGAATTGTGTAAGACTGATGAATCACAGACCTGTACCTCTGAAACAAACAATACATTATATGTTAAAAAAAAAAAAAGAAGATAGCAGGAAGGGAAGAATGAAGTGGGGGAAGTCAGAGGGGGAGATGAACCATGAGAAACTATGGACTCTGAGAAACAAACAGGGTTCTAGAGGGGAGGGGGGCGGGGGAATGGGTTAGCCTCGTGATGGGTATTAAAGAGGGCACATACTGCATAGAGCACTGGGTGTTATATGCAAACAATGAATCATGGAACACTACATCAAAAACTAATGATGTAATGTATGGTGATTAACATAACATAAAAATAAAAAAAAGACTGACATTACCAAGTGTTTATGAGGATATGGAACAACTGGAAATGAAATCTCTTACATTAATATGGGGATCAAAACTGTACAACTGCACTGGAAAAATACTTGGCAGTTTTTACTAATGTTAGGCATACTTTTATACTCTATGACACAACAATTCCATTCCTGGGTATATACCCAATAGAAACGAGTGCTTAAGTCCATCAAAAGAGGTAAAAGAATATTCATAGTAGCTTTATCCATAATAGCCTCAAACTAAAAATAACCAAAATGTCTATCAACAGTAAGAAGGATAAATAACTTGGAATACATAAGAGAAATGAAAAATAGTGAACTACCAATATATGCAACAGCATGAATGAATCGGACAGACATAACGTTGAGTGAAATAAATCTGACACAAAAGAGCACATGCTGTATAATTCAGTATTCATAAATTTCAAATCAGGCAAAACCTATAGCTGGTGATAGAAGTCAGAGTGGTGATTATTCTTGGAGGAGGTACTAATCAGGAGGATACCACATGGGATGCTGGAAATGTTCTATGTTGTAATATGGGTGGTGGTTAGAAGGATATATGTATGTATGTGACAATTCAAGCTATACACAATATTTCTATATTTTTACTTTATGTTGGTTACTTCTCAATTTAAAATAAATATTAAGAAAACAGTAATAGATAACTAGATCAGTAAAGCAGAATATATAATCCAGAAACATACTAATGTAATAGAGATTTTGGTTTATAATAAAGGTGACATTCCTTTCCTTTTCTGTCTCTAAAGTTGCCATTTGGATACAGTTCTTGGCACCATGGTAGTGCTCTTGAGACCTCAATGGGGACCAGCCTACAAGGACAAGCAAGCAGGCCAAGGATGGCAGAAAAGAAGATGGAAAGAACCTGAATCCCTTGAGAATATCAGTGCACCCCAGAATTAGCCATCTCTGGAAAGTCTTACTTCTGAGTTTCTTGTTATTTGAGATTTTTAAAAATCTACTTTTAACTGGATTTTAAAAGTATCTTAACAGAGAATCAGTTAGGAAGTCATTGAAATAATTCATGGGAGACCTCCACCTTTCCAGGCCGAGCAGCTTCAGCACATCAGCTCCTCAGGGAGCCACAGACTTTCAGAATAAGCTCTCAGAAGCTTATTCCCACCATGGGGCTTGAGTCCCTGGAACAAGGGGCATCACTCACCTGTCCGGTCAACATCCTTTTTCATGGGCAGTACAGTATAATCTGGTTGCTCGTCTGAGACCTCAAACATCCACGGCTTGGGCTGTCTCATGGAATGGGGCTCTTTCTGGGGACTCCCCCTGCCTCCAACCCAGTCCCCTGACCCGTCTCGGAGCTGAAACTGCTGTAGGTACGGGATCCGGAAAATCCTGTTTTGGTCCAGGCTTAACTTCTTCAGTCTTCAATTAAGGAAAGTGAATACAGAATCACAGCAATAATGATACCTCAGCGGCATTTACCAAACAACTTTAGGGAAAGAACATGGATTCAGGCTTGGACACTTACTCTTCTGGTGTGACCTTGAGCCAGTGACTTACCCTCTCTGGGCCTCAATATCCCTATCTCTAAAATGGGGATAATATTCATTAACCTTTCAAGGTTCCTATGGAGATTAATAAGACAATATAAATGGCCCAGCACAAAGTAGTATTCAGTAAATGGCAGTTGAATCCAAAGTAAATTTTCCAGGGATCTAAAGCTTAACCATTTAAATGCCAGCATTTTCATTACTTTAATCAAATAGGTAGAATTCAGCAGTTAACCTTATCTTTCTCATTCCAATTTTTTTTTTCTGTCCCCTCTATCAGGGGTCAGGAGCCTATCTCTGGTAATATCTCCTTTTACCCTCCTTTCTCTTTGCCACTTCTAATACAGTCACTTGATCAGAAATGTTCTACTGATGCCCCACTTTTATGGCTGAGCTAAAGCTCAGAGGGGAGAAGTTAATCACCCATGGCCACACAGCAGAGATAAGTGGTGGAGCTGGGATTTAAACCCAGGCCTTCTGGATTCCAGAACAGCACGAGGGTGTGGGTGGGCCAGGCTCGGGGTGGTAGGGGGCCCTGCAGAGAGGAGATGGTGGCTTTACCTTCTGAGCCCGGCCAGGCTGGCAAAGCAATTGGGGCTGGAGAGCTTGTTGTCATCCAGCATCAGTGTCTCCAGCGCTGGGAACCTCAGGATGTACCTCCTGCTTGTCAGTGACGTTACAGATGTTTCCCTGTGAGTGCAAGGATCCTGGGTAATGAGCAAGGGCGGGGGACAAACTCCACCATCCCCAGGAAGTAGGAATGGGGATAGGAATAGAGATGGAGGACAGGGAATCAATCAAGAGGCATAACCAGCTTGGGAACTTCTCTAGTGCCCCTGAGATGTCCCTGCAGAGAGGGACCAAAAGGTCCCTCCCCAACTGATCCCTTCCCCGAATCCCACTCATACATCAGTCTTCTGTATGGAGAAAGGCTGCACACATTCACAGATGGACTCAGTGAGACGGGGTTGGGGCAGGATGGGGGGCACTAGTAATGCTCACGGAAAATACCAGAATGAATGAGGCATGACCGAGTTGAGGGAAAACATTCTGCAGAAAGAATACTGTACAATTTTGGGTCAGGTCAGACTCCTGGGTATGCTGCATCACCCCAAGGACTGGTAACCATAGGAGCATCAGGAAACAGAGCCCTTGGCAGGGACCACAGCTTTGATTCATGTGGGGTAAGGTAGGCTGGCCGCACGCAGTGAGGCTCTCCTCTAAAGAGACTTAATAAAATGCACACATCAGTAAGGAGTTGAGAATTCTCTTTTAAAACTCAAACTCTTTGGGGAGTCCCAGAAACACCTGAGAGTGGAATTTAATGGGCTGAGATCCTGAATCACACAGGTGGGGCAGGAAGTGGTGGCATTTTAGGTACTACCATTAACGTGGCCTCATTTATGTGCCCAGGTGGATGAGAACTAGGTAATTATTTTTTTAACCTTTTTTTTAAGATTTTGTATTTTTAAGTAATCTCTACACCAAACATGGGACTCGAACCTACAACCCCAAGATCAAGAGTCACATGCTCTACCAGTTGAGCCAGTCAGGCGCCCCTAGGTAATTCTTTTTAAGTACACAAAGGCAGATGACTCAAATCATGTTTTCATTCCTCCCTCCAACTCTCTCCCCTCCATATGCCCAAATAAACACTCAACCGAGAAGGAAAGAAGAATCCTTTAGTTCATGGTATTTGAAGGTCACAGATGATTCTTTTCCTCTCCTGAAAGGACCAACTTTCATGCACTAAATTTTTAATTTCTACCTGAGAGGAATTACAGGAGGGTGCACAGCAGCTCTGTTGATTTATAATTAATTGACCAATCTTTTTACTCCAGTCAGATATGAAAGAGCTAAAAAATAAGCCTTCAAAAAATTCCTCTTATACCCAATAATGGAGAAGCTGGCTCTGTCCTGTCTCTTGTGACAAGTTACAGTGTTTTGCCTTTTAAAAGCTTCACCCTAATTATAACATATAAAAAGCTTCATTTTGTCTCTAAAACAGATGTCTTAAAATAGGGGGGCAGTCAATAGGTGGGGAAGGAGGACAAGATGCAAGGCTTCAGAGGAAAGCATCAGGCTCTCCCACTGGGTCCTTCCCAGGGCAGTTTTGGGAGAAGAGCTCTTTGAAGTGTCAGGTGTCTATTAGTATGGAGAGGCCGAGGTTTCCAGGTGTTCAGAGTGGTGCTATTTTTATCATACCTTCTCTTGGCAAAAGGAATTAATACCATTTAAAAATGAGAGATTTGACTGATTTGTTTAGAAGCTAAGAGTATGCCCCAGTGACTGGATTCAGGAATGGGAACTGGTGTGCCCTATTAGAAGAAGCTTGGGAATGCGGGTCAGCAGCCCTGGGCTCTGGTTCTGGTGCTGCTGCTGCTTGGCTTGCTGGGTGACTTCTAGCTGGTGTTGAGCATCTCTGGTCCTGGTCAGTTCCTCTATCTACACGATGAAAGAGGATTTCTTTTATTTTACATTGTAAGACTTCGCATGAGGCTAAAAATATTGCTGACCAGGCTGGACAAAGAGCTGCAGTAAAACAGATGAAATTTAGCAAGCTCTAATGTCCCTGAAAATGTTAGGTCAGCTTCTATGATAAGATACAGAAAACCCACCACGTAAACACAGGAAGAGGGAGACGGACGTAGCTTCCTAACTCACTTGTGTAAAAGAGGACTTATGATGTGGCTGCTAAAAAAGCTGGCGCTCCTTTAGGTGACATTTTGAGGAAAACAGTAGTTAGAAAAAAGAAGGTAACCATCCCCCTCTGCTCTGTGCAGGTCAAGCCTGAGAGGGGGGGACTTGTGCGGTCCAAGGGGGGCAGGGAATAGGCCTCATGGGAGACCCAAAGTCTCAGATGCCGATCCAAACAAGTAATAGGGCAGGCTGATGATGGAGTAGGTCAGATATGATCCCCCTAACTCACCCAGACATAATCATGTGATCTGTCCAGAAATGGAGACACAAATAGTTCAGAATAGATGAGGTATGTGGTGAAATGGAAAAAAGTGAAGAGAAAGGAGGATGCAGAAGCAGGCAGTCAGGTCATGAAAAGCCTTGTGATCAATGTTAATGGTGTTTATCTTTAGAACGCCAGGAAGCTGCTGAAGGACTTTAAGCAGGGCAGTGATAGAATCAGAGGCGCCTTTTAGAAACATCCCTCTGGCTAATGGTAAAGAGGGTGGGTTGGGAGGTGATAAAGAGAAAGAAAAATGTCCTTAGCTGTATCCCAAGTAGCAGGGGCTGTGTTGATGGGCTACAGCCAGATTAAACAGGAGGGAATAGAAAGGGCCAAGTTTGAGAAACATTTAGGAAGCACAATTCAAAGCCTCTGGTGACTGAATGGATGTGCAGGGTGAGGAAGGGAAGAATACAGGCTGATGCTCACATTTCTCACTTGGACAACTGCACAGTTGATGGACAGTAGCTCCCGTCACTGAGGCCAGGAACACAGGAGGAAGAGATCTCGGCATGGGCCTGTGTGTGATGACCTTGGTATGATTAAGTAAAATATACGGGCTCATAGTTCAGAAGAGGGATGTGAAGTAGAGATATAAAGAAGACTTGGGAAAGGATGAAACCATGAAGAAAGATTATAAAAATTAAGAAAAACAGTGGGTTGAGAGTGGACAACTGAGGACTATCAACATTGAAAAGGCTGCCAAAGAAGAGGAATCCACAGAGCATTTTGAGTGTGGACACACAAGTGGGAAGAGAATAACAGTAATACTTGTTTGGAGCCTCACAGCTTTCAAAGCACAATTATTTCAACTGATACTCTGATGTAAGTAGGAGTACATTTATTCTCCCCATCTTATATATAAGGAAATAGAAATACCTAGTGGTGGAACCTTGCCTTACTTTATGCAACAAGGCTTCCCACTGAAAACAACTAAAATGATGAATAAAACCTAAAAAGAAAAAAGATTCATTTAAAAACATGTAAGAGATGTGAAGACAGTAAAGCAGTAGTATGCCAAAATCTAAAAATCCAGAGACAGAAACGGAGCATAAGAAGCCACATTTGCCTTTCAGACACTTGCTGATCTTGTTGAAACAGCATGTAATTGGAGACCCCCTATACCAATGTAGGATCCTAAAGAGACATACACTCAGGAGAGCGAGAACTAGCCCTAAACCCATGCTCCTCATCCCACAGCTAGAGGAAAACTGCCTTGGAATGAAAAGAAGGGAAGGGGGAGGGCAGACTGGTCCTCTTGCAAAATTGTAGCCCAAATTTGTATCATCTGAGTGGCTCAGAGAATATCCAGGCTAGTTTAGTTTAAAATGGTTCCATACTGAGTGCCCCTAGGCACCTGGCCAAAATAAATGGAAAGGTTTATGGTATTGCAGACTAAATAATGTGGGCCAACTCTCCCTTGAGTATATGCTAGAAAATCCAGACAAAATATATATATTAAAAACAATTTTCTTTAAGGCGTCTGGGAACTAACAAGCTGTGAGAAATTAGGGGGCTAAGATTTGGAAAAAGAAGGACATCAAAGGGGATCTTGCAACACTTGGGGTCTCTTTTCCCCTAGGGCTATCTGCTAACTCCAGAAGTGGCAGAGAGGCTGAGATGCTGAGCAGAGATTCTGACAACCTTGCTAGTCTAGGGGCCAAGAGTCCAGGGTGCACCAGAGAAGGGGATTCCTGATAAACTTGCTTTAAGTTAGGGCAATGAAGAACTAAATCCTAGGGGGAGATGTGACCTAGAAACAGTGTGGTCCTTGCAGAGACTGAAGACTAGCTTCAAATAATTATGTGTGAACCATACAATCAAAAAAAAAAAAAAATCTAGAGCTGGTGAGAATAAAAATGATTTGAGTTGCCCAAAGGGAGAGTCACAGCCTCTCACTCAGTTTCCTATTTATATTTAAATTAAAAACAATTAAACTTAAATAAAAGTAAAAATTCAGTTCTTCAGTCACACTGATATTTCAAGTGCTTAATCTGACTGATGGCTACCATATTGGACAATGCAGATATAGAACATTGCCAACATTGCAGAAAATTCTATCAGACAGTCCGAAACCAGGCCTTTCAAGGATTACTAGACAATATCTGCAAATTGGTGCTAAAGGCTGGGGATATGAAAGGTATGGTGGTCTATCACTCAAAGTAGGGGATTATGGAAGAATGGAAATTTAGCCTATGAATGAACCCAGTGAAGTCATCAACCTACTTTGTGGTTATCTCCCCAGTTCCTGAATGTATAATTAGAATAGACATACTAAGCAACTGACAGAAGAAACACCTTTGTTTACTAACCAACAAAGTGAGGGCCATTACAGAAGGAAGGGACAAATTGAAACCCCAGGAAATCTGCTGCTAGAACAGTAAGACTACAGTTATTCCGCATCCCTGAGGTAACTACAGAGACTACTGCCATCACTAAAGATAAGAACAGTAAAAGGATATTGAGTCTTATGATATTCCTGCTTAACTTGTTTATTTGGCTTGCATAGAAGACAGATCATGAAGAATGACTACAGATTACTGCAGACTCAATCAAGTGGTGACTCCAATTTCAGCTGCTGCCCCACATGAGGACTCTTCTTACTACAGTACATTAACACAGCCCCTGGCACTTGGGACACAGCTAAGGACCCATCAAATGTTTCTTTCTCTTTATTGATGAACAAGAACTGTCAGAAGCAGTCTGCTTTTGCCTGACAGGGACAACAGTACATCTTTTCCCTCTTCTCTCAGGGCCATATCAACTCTTTCAGCCTATCATAATCTATTACACATCTATTGCCAATTTGTTTTGGTATTCCACAGAACCTCATGTTGATTGGACCTGGTGGGCAGGAAGTTGCAAATACTCTAGATGATTTAGTAAGATGCATGTTTTTCAGAGGATGGAGGGAAACCCCACAAAAATTCAAGGAACTATCACCTTGATTAATTTTCCTGATGTCCAGGTATCTGGGAGCATGCTGGGATATACCTCCAATGTGAAAGACATAGTCCTTTACCTTGTACCACCTCTTACTTAAGAAAAAGGCACAAAGCTTTGTTGGCCTTTTTGGATTTGGGAAGTGATGCATAAAACATTTCTGCTGTTCTGATCCATTTACTGAGTATCCCATGAGGATGCCAGTTTTGTTGTAGGGCCCAGAGCAAGACAAGATTTTGCAACAGGTCCAACTGCAGTTCAAGTTGCTCTCTGGACATTATGTCATTGGCCAATGGCATTGGGCAATATGACTCAGCAGGTCCAACCGTGCTCTAAATGTCTAAGGCAAATAGGTGTGCTGTATAGTACAGGGTTACCATACATCCTAGTTTTCAAGGACATTCTGGGTTTTCACCTGTTATCCCAAAATAATTAATAGTGTTCCTTTTCCCTCTTAAGTTTGTCCTGGTTAGATGGATAGTTACATGGTCTCTCTATGAATAGAGACTTTTATAGGCCCCAATTGCAGAATTATTTTTTAAGTTTTTTTTAATACCCCACGTGGGGCTTGAACTCATGACCCCAAGATCTAGAGTCAAACACTCTTCCAACTGAGCCAGCCAGACACCCCTGCAGAATAATTTTTGAGCAAAGTTATGCCCTGTTCTTTTTTTATTTGAGAGAGAGCATGAGCAGGGGGAAGAGCAGAGGGAGAGGGAGAGGGACAAGCAGACTCCCTGCTGAGTGGGGAGCCCAACACAGGGCTTCATCCCAGGACCCCGAGATCATGATCTGGGCTGAAGGCAGACACTTAACCAACCGAGTCACCCAGGCACCCCAAAGTTATGCTCTATTCTGTGGGTAATTATTTTCCTTTTGAAAAATAGTTTCTGGCTTACTACCCCATGTTGGTGAAGACTGAACAGCTGATCACAGGAACATGAAGTGACCATGTGACCTGAGTGGCTCATCACGAACTGAAGGTGCAGCAGAATTCCCTCATCAAGTGAAAGCAGTATGTGAGATCCAGCTCAAGCAAGTCTGGAAAAATTGTGTGAATGAATATGGCTCAGATTCCTATGATGCCTACTCCTGCTGTACTGTTACCTCTCCATCAATGCACAACTAAGGCTCTACGAGCAGCTGATGTAGGAGAAAACCCCCTAGCTGGGTTTACAAATGATTGTGTGTGATATGTTGACACTAAAAATAGACTATTACAGTATTACTTTATACGGGGGTGACTCTGAAAGACAAGGGAAGAGAAATCCTCCCAATAGGTAAAACTTAGAGCAATATATCTGACTGTCTATTTGTTTGGTTTATGCTGATTCATGGGCAGTGGCTGATGGTTTAGCTGAATAGTCCAAGCTTGGAAAAAAAAAAAAGTACAACTGCTGACAGGGAGGTCTAAGGGGAAATTATGTGATTGAACCTCTCAGAATGGATAAAGAGTATGAGGATTATTTGCATCCCATGTGAATGCTTCCCAAAGGCTATCCACTTTAGAGGAGACTCTCAGTGACCAGGTGGACAAGATGACCCATTCCATGAAGTCAGTTGGCCTCTCTCCTCGGATACCCTAGTGCTTGCAAAATGGCCTTAGCACAAGCATGGAGGCTACACACATCCCCTGACCAAAGCAGATCTGGCTACCTCCCCTGCTGAGTACCCAAACTGCCAATAGCAGGGCCAATGTTGAGCCCCTAACATGGCACCATTTCTGAAAAAATTAGCCATCCATCTAGTTAGTGGGAGGAGGACTATAGTGGGCATCTTCCTTCATAAGAGGAACCGTGATTTTTTTTTTTTTTTGCTTACAGAATAAACATTTATTTTGGATATGGATTTACATTCCCTGATATTCTGCCAGCACCTGGGGACTTACAGAATGTCTTATTCTTTATCCTGGTAACTCACATAACATTGCTGCAAACCATGGAACACATTTGATAGCAAATAAGTGCAATAATGAGCCCATAAACATGGAATTCACTTTTTTTTTTTTTACCATGTACCCCATCATGTAGAAGTAGCTGATCTAACAGAAAGGTAAAGTTGTTTTTTAACAACTTATTTATTACACCAGTTAGGAGACTACCCCCTGTGAAGTTGGGGCTCTGACTACTTATAGGATAAGGTTTCACAAAAACCAGCAACCAATACTGATGCTGTTTTTCTCATAACCAGAACTTAGGATCTAGGAATTAATGGAAGGAAATGAGAACAGATCCTCTTACAATCATCCACTTGCAGAATTTTTGCCTCCATTCCTGCAAGTAGAGGTCTTAGTTGCCTACGGAGGAATACTTTTACAGGGGACACAAAGAATAGTTTCTTTTAACTAGTTGCTACTGGCCACTTGGGTTCCTCAATCCACTAAACCAATAGGCAGAAAAAGAGGAGCTTACTATATTAGCTGGGTGATTGATACTGATTATCAAAAGTAGATATGATTGCTGTTACACCTTGAGGACAAAAAGAAATATGACTGGAATCCAGGGAATTATAAGGTGTTCCTCCTAGAAGTGTCATGTCCATTAGTCAAAGTTAATGGAATTTTTGCAAGATGAAAAGAGTTCTGAAGACGGATGGTGGTGATGGTAGGACAATAATGTGAAGGTACTTATGTGAATGCCACTGTACATTTAAAAATGGTTAAGATAGCAGGAGGGGAAGAATGAAGGGGAGTAAATCGGAGGGGGAGACGAACCATGAGAGACGATGGACTCTGAAAAACAAACTGAGAGTTCCAGAGGGGAGGGGGCGGGGGGATGGGTTAGCCTGGTGATGGGTATTAAAGAGGGCACGTTCTGCGTGGAGCACTGGGTGTTATGCACAAACAATGAATCATGAAACACTTACATCAAAAACTAATGATGTAATGTATGGTGATTAACATAACAATAAAAAATTTAAAGTAAAAAAAAATGGTTAAGATAGGGGGCGCCTGGCTGGTTCAGTCAGTAGAACACCTGACTCTTGATCTCCGGGTCATGAGTTTGAGCCCCATGTTGGGTATAGAGATTATTTTTAAAAAAATTTTTTAAATGGTTAAGATTGTAAATTTTATGTTACGTGTATGATACCACAATTTTAAAAAGCATTAATAGAAGACTACCACAACCCAATAAAAAAGCGTTCATAACTCTGATCCTTTAGGAATGATCATTTAGTATATCACACCAGTTAAAGAGCCCAAACAGCCAAGGTGCTAGATAAGGGAGAAGGAAACATTAAGTAGGTGATGGAGGAAGGATTCATAAATATGTACTATGGCCTCCTGACCAGTTAAGAAAAGATTATTGTAGGGGCGCCTGGGTGGCTCAGGTTGTTAAGCGACTGCCTTCGGCTCAGGTCATGATCCTGGAGTTCCCAGATCGAGTCCTGCATCGGGCTCCCTGCTCAGTGGGGAGTCTGCTTCTCCCTCTGATCCTCCCCCCTCTTGTGCTCTCTCTCATTCTCTCTTTCTCAAATAAATAAATAAAATCCTAAAAGAAAAAAAAATTATTATAGCAAATATGCATATTTTCTTCCCTGTTTGTTGTGTGTGTGTAAACTGCTAGTGGTGAATGACTTTGCAACTTAGTTTTTAGGTTATAAAATATCCACTTGGCACGGTGACTGCTTTAGAAGAGAAAATAATATCATCCAGAAATGGATACAGTGACCCAATAGAAGGTGTCTCATCCCTTTATAGAAGAGGGTGAAAGTATCTTCGTGGGAGAGGAAAAGTTCCTTGTGGCTCAGTTGGTTAAGTGACTGCCTTCGGCTCGGGTCATGATCCTGGAGTCCCGGGATCGAGTCCCGCATCGGGCTCCCTGCTCAGCGGGGAGTCTGCTTCTCCCTCTGACCCTCCCCCCTCTCATGCTCTCTCTCTCATTCTCTCTCTCAAATAAATAAATAAAATCTTTAAAAAAAAATAAAATAAAATGAAAGCATATTGTGGTTGCTCGTGTTGTAAGGAAATTAAATATGGAGAGAAAGAGGAGAGTAGATGTTGGGTTTCCAAGGGTTGGGTGGCACCAGTCATCTGCCTATTTGCTCTTGAACTTTATTCCTTTCCTCTGTGTTCTGCTAGGTATTATTAGGGGCCACCCCTAAGCTACACTTCCTAGACCACTTTCCATTTGGCTTCCAGTGAGATTCTGCCAAGGGAGGGACTGGTGAGACTGGAAGGCCAGAACAGGGGAGAAGCAATGCTCTCATTTGTTACTGACAGCTTGCTGGCGGCACCAGTGCAGCACCAGCATCCGTGCTGGTGGAGGTTCCAGCCCTGATTGAGGCAGCACATCTACAGCAGGTCTAGAACTATAGCAACAACCTCTCTAAAAGCCCAGCAGTAGAGACAGGCTTGTGGGCCCCAGTCCAGGAGTGTGGGGGCATCTGATCTCTGGGTATCAACCTTCTTCCTTCTTGCTTTTCCAGCCCTTCCACCGCCTATGTAACCAATTCCCTCTATTTATTGTTGCTAATATTTAGGTGGAATAAAGGTACTCTGATTGTTTTCAAGAGTCCTTATCTTTTAGAGGTATGCACTGGATTATTTACAGATGAAACTACATGAATCTGCTGTATTCATTTATCGCTGGATATGTCTGAGATTTTTCTGAAGAATAATTTAAAGTGGGGCGCCTGGGTGGCTCAGTTGGTTAAGCGTCGGCCTTCAGCTCAAGTCACAATCCCAGGGTCCTGGGATTGAGCCCCATGTTGGGCTCTCTGCTCAGCGGGGAGCCTACTTCTCCCTCTCCCTCTGGCATTCACCCTGCTTGTGCTCTCTTGCTCGCTCTGTCAAATAAATAAAAGCTTAAAAAAAAAAGAATAAGGTTGGGTGTGGGAGGGTATAGATGAAACAGGATTGGTTGTGACCTCAGAACTGTTAGGCAATAATCGTTAGGTGATGGGTACATGGAAGTTCATTTTGCCATTGACACTACTTCTATGTGTGTTTGAAATTTTCCATAATAAAATGCCAACTATTATCTTCCCATGAAAAACAATTAAATCCCCTCAATTGGCAATACCTCAAGTGGTTTTTATATTCCTGACTAGACCCTGACTGATGTGTGTCTGGTCATAGAGAAAGCCTGCCTAAGATGAAGCCAACACCAAGGGAAAAAAAAAAGATGTGTGCACATGCCTGAGAAAGCGAGTGAGAGAAAGACGAGACAGAGGTTACACGCATGCTCAAGAAATACACTGAGATGCATGCGGAGCCCTGACAACAGCCTGTGCACCTGCATCCAGCCATATGAGATCCAGCGTTCACCTTAGGACTTTACAGGTACGTGAGCCAATAAATACCCTTTTTTTCCTTTAAAGACTTATTTATTTATTTTAGAGAGAGAGAAAGAGCATACATGCTAATGGAGGGAGAGGCAGAGGGAGAGGGAGTGAATCCTCAAGCAGACTCCCCACTGAGTGCAGACCCCAATGTGGGCTTGATCCCATGACCCCAAGTGCCAAAACCAAGAGTTGGATGCTCAACCGACTGAGCCACCCAGGTGCCCCATAAATTCCCTTTCTGGTTGAGCTAGTTTGAGTTGACTTCTGTCACTTGCAAACAAAAGGAGCCTAATGAAATCCCTAACATAATGATCATTACTATTATCCAAGCCCCTTGGGTAACTAACCAACCACTGTCATCACTATAAACTCCATCACATCTGCCATCATCACAACAAACATTATCACCATGACTTTCGCCTTCACCATCTCTAAATTGGCTAACATCCCTTGAATATCTACATGCAAAAGCACTGGATCCTCATCCAGGTGCTTCAGATCAAAGATGACTAAGACAGAGCCTCTGCCCTCATAGTGCTCACAATCCTTTTGGGAGACTATATGTATATCATCAATTTATCTATTATTTATATATATGTACATATTTGTGAGACCTAAGTCACAATAGAATATATAAACTTCTAAAGTAAGAGGGAAAACATTAAATTCAACAGATGCTTAGAGAAGGGAGGAAGAAGTATGGTCTAAAGCAGTCAGGGAAGGCTTCTGATAGGGAAAGGAGGAGGGTCTGAGCAGGCCCTTGGAATACATGCAGAATCCACATAAGAGGAGAATGTATTGGTCATAAGCATGGTCTTTGGAGTCAGATGGACCTCATTAAATTCTGACTCAGTCACTTATCACCAGTTATTTAACATATCTGTGCCTCATTTTCTCATCTATAAAACACGGATAATAACAGGACACCTCCTTCATAGGGCTGTTTTGAGGATTAAATGAGTTAATATGTATAACGTGCTGAGAACAGTGTCTGGCACATAGTAAGCACTATGTATATGGCATTAGCATTATTATACATTCTGGTCAGAAGGCATAGCCTGAACCAAGGTGCAGAATGGGAACATACAAAGCTTAGTAGGTTTGTGAAGAAGAAGAGTCTGGCAAAAGCAATATCCACAATTTACCAATGACCAATCAGAGACAGGGAAAGTGACTTGCTAGATACCTGAGTGTCTCCTAACAGCATAGTAGAGTGTGAAGACACCCATCTGAGGCCTAATCATTCTTTGGGGCCCCACTCCCATGACTGCCTTTCCTAGGAGCTTCAGTAGGCAGCATTTTCCCTGCTTTGAGCACTCACAGACTGTCTTTATAGCACTTCTGAGCTGCTCTGGGCTATTTCCTTGCATACTTGCACCCAAAGGTTCATGAGGGAACAATGGGATGGATCCTAGGATGTAGAACTTACTGTTCTGTGACAGCCAAATTGGGTGGCAGGGAGGTGAGCCCATTGCCTGTGAGGAGCAAGACACGGAGGTGTGGCAGAATCCCCAGATCACAAATGGCCTCTGCAGTCAGGCTGTTGAAGGAAAGGTCCAGGAACTATGTACAAAGATAAAAGATGGGAGAACGGAAGCACTACACATGACAATGATGCTCATACATGAGGTGGGAGCTAACTATTTTTTTTAACCTTCTAGGCAACCCCATCACTCATAAACCTAAAACCTTGACTCTCTCTGGATTAACATTCAAGGCCTACTATAGTCAGTTCCCGGCCTATTTGCTAGCTTTAGCTCCCACTGCAAATCTTGATTTATCCTGTGGAGCTGACCAAAGTGACTCCTTCCCCATTCCCTGCACCACCCCACCTAGAGATCTTTGCTTGAGCTTTTCACTCAACCAGGAGAGCTTTTCCCTTTCCATGTATCTGAATCTAAGCTCCAGAAGGCCAACTCAAAAGTTGCCTCCTTATAAAACTTTTCCTAATTCACCAACCAGATGGAATCTCTCTCTCTCCCCTGAATTTGAGTGCTTTTTCTAGGGAAAGTTCTCATGGTCAACTAGGTATCTGATAGGTAGATACACATCTGAGGAATAGGGATGTTGGTACATGGATGTGCCTAGCATAGTCTTGGCACACAGAGGTAAGCTAGACCATAAACTCCCTGGTCAAGGGCCATACTACTGTATCACTATACCCTTGTAACCTAGCATAGGACCTGGTACATAGTAGGTGCATATAAAAAATCAGCTGAAATGAACTGGCTTATGAGGGCAATGACCGAAACTATCACTATCAACCACCTCCTAACTGGCCACATAGATTCATGAAATAGTTCACTGGGTCAGGGGCCAGTCAGGAAACTGAGTTTCTGTCTGCAAAGACAAAGACACCTGGGATAAATGATATAAAACCCAATCTTTGTTCTTTCTCTTTTGGGCCTCTCTACACACTCACTTTAGCTCTTATGTATAAGTCTGCTTCCTTTCCTCCCCTTCTCTCCACACACAGTCATTGAAGCCTATTGAATGGGGGCATTTCAGCATCTTACCCAGCTGGTTGACCATATCAGTGTTACATAGTCAGACTATAACCAAGTGGCTCTAGGTCACTGCCAGAGGAGACTGAATTTGGTCTGACTCCACTGTAGTAATCAATTGATGGATTCTGTAGATCTGAGTTTAAATACTGTCCAAATGTGTGATTTGGGCAAATTACCTAACCTGAGCTTCTATAAAATAAAAATAATAATGAATTATTATGAGAAATTATGTAACATAGTAAGTGCTTAGTTAATGTTGGCTGTCATCATTATAACCATCTCTTCATTCAGGGATGTGTGCTGAAGGCTTACTCTGTACCAGTCTGTCCTCTGTTAGCTCACAACCTAGCTGGTCAGCTACTAAGTAGCAATGCTGCTGGGAGAGAGGTTTGAACACAGACCAATGGAAGCACAAAGAAAGAAACAGTCAGCTCTACCAGAGGATCCAGCAGGCTTCACGGAGCAGGTGACGCTTGAGCTGTCTTCAGAGACTAGTTGGTATTCACCAAATTGTTAAAGGCAAAAAGAGAGGCAGTGCAGCCGGGAGACAGGAGGTAGCCTACCTTGTTCTAAGAACTGCAAATAGCTTGGGTATGACTAGAGTCCGTGGTTTAACAGAGGGTTTGATAAGACTGGGCAGGCCGTGAAAGGTGCCAAGCACCAAAGAAGTGCTGAGTTCATGCTGCCATCAGCAAATTCCAAGTTTTGAGAGTTCACACAAAGGGGTGATTCCACTTGGCAGGGGCAAAGAGAGAAGCCTTCAAGGAGGAAGACATAGAAAGCTGGCCCAGATAATCGTAGATAAAGGTGGGAAAATCCTCTCCCTCATACCCATATGTGGGCAGTCAATAAGACCTATGGATTCTGTCTCCTTAATATCTCTCATTCTGTTCCCTCCAGCTCATGATTCATGCAGTGGCCATACCAATCATCCACTGGATACTTCAAACTCCTTGGTGAGGCCTCCAAGGCTTCCTACAGTCTCTCTTCTGCTACCTCTCCAGGCTCATCTATCACTACTCTACTGTGTTTCACTTTCCATGCCAACCACACTGAGCTGTTGCATCAGTGTGCTAGCTTGGGAGCTGGTAAACTAACACCTCTCAGCCATTTCCATCCTGCCGCCTGTTTTGTATGGCCCGTGGGCTAAGAATAATTTTTGCACTTTTAAATGGTTGAAAAAAGATCAAATGAAGACTGCTGTGTGAAAATTATGTGAAATTCAAATTCCAGCATCATAAAGTTTTATTAGAACACAACCATGCTCATTTTTTTATGTAGTATTTATGGCTGCTTTCCTTCTATAACAGCAGAGTTGACTTGTTATGACAGTTGTGACTAGTTATGACCATACAGACCCCAAAGCTTAAAATATTCACTTTACAGAAGAAGTTTGCTGACTCTTGTCCTCGCTGATTTGGCTACTTAATGTTGGGGCCAATTTTGCTCTCCACAGAATTAAGGGCAGCTCAAAGAAATGAATAGTCTTAGAATCATAGGTCACAGAACTTCAGAGCTGACCCAGAATTTGAAGAGGGGTATACTTAAGTCCCAGAGAAGGGAAGTGATTTCGCCAAGGAGCTATGTCAAAATAGTGGCAGAACCAAGACAAGAAACAAGGTCTTCTAACTCTCAGGGCAGGGCTCCAGCCGAGCCTTTTTCAGACCGGTATGCAGAAAATCAAATCATGGCAAAGTTAAGTTTTTCTAAATTGACTGAAGAATTCTGCTCCTTGGGTGGCAGCCTTTCTGGCAAACAAGAACAGAAGATTCCTAACCTACTGCATCTGCTGAGTCATATCAAGTTTTATTATACATCAAAGTATTCATTACTGTGAACTGCAAATTCAGGACTTTTGACAGTTTTATGCTTTTTCTTAGAGAGACCTTGTAAATCACAGAGATAGAAACCAATGATTAGCCAAGAGATTTCCTCTTCTCATTTATATTCAGCATCTTGACTTTGGTCTGCTCTCTTACGTAAATAAATTCCCCTGGGTAAGGCTGGGTCTGCCTGATAAATAATCTTTATCAGAAGCTATCAAACTAAGAAGTCTAAGAAGTAGGGCATCTAAGTCAATCATGATCAATCAGTAGATCCAAGCTAGTCAGCTGTAGGGTCAGAGTCATGTCCCCTCCCCAGGGCCCACGGACACTTGAAATCGGGATTTCAAATAGTACTGGTGAGGAAGACAAGATGCCTGGCACAATGCATGACAATGCATAACACAAATGACTACTTTTTTAAAAAGTAAAATAACAAAAAAATGGAAGTTCATAAGAAGCTCCCAGGCCTGTAGGTAAAGGAAATGGCTACCTGTATCTCTAGCATCTGGAATCTGTTTCCCACTGTTTATATTAAAATCTAGCATAAAAATTTTTTTAACATAGCAAAAAATTACACCAGTTCTTGTCAGTTTATACTCTATTTTATTGGACTTTCAAGGGCTATGCTTATTGGACAAATCTGAGGACAACTCCTGTTCCAAATCATAGTAAATCACCCCTATCCTCAATATGACTTGAAACCACGGAGAGAAGTTACCATTACATCTAGGATATCATGTTTTAAGAACAAAAGGACATATAATCCATTTTAGAAGATTGCCACCCCAAGCAGTTAAAGCTTTTTAAAACTTTGGCATACAAAGGCCATCAAGTCTGAAAGATTCATTCTTGTGGAAGAACCCTCTCTCTCTCTGGCAAGACTAAGTTAAGTGAGGCTTTTGTGAAGAGTGGCTGACCCTTGATGCCCTTGATGTTGGCAGATAAATAATTTAAGTTACCAACTCTTTGCGGTCAACCCCAAGGCTTATGACGCACAGACATTCTGCTGAATGTTTGAATCTAAAACACTTGTACTATAAGGCCAACACCTGGGGAAGAGCCCCTTACTCAGTGAATGAGCCTGGCCAGATGCCTGGCCCCACAACCTTGCTCCAACTCTAATCTCCATGCATGCACTGCCTTTCAGGGAGTGGCAAAAGCTTTGCTGCTTTGTGAAAAATGGCCCTAAAGTTTTCATGGAAGTTGAAGAGGTGATTAACTTGAAGTATGAGAAGATGCATAGAAAATGCATCACTATAGGAAACTTAATTTAGGAGAAAGCCAAGAATGCAAACAAATTTTTCCGTATTTTTGAATCTGGGGTTTGGAGAACAGCTATGGATGTACAAATGTCAGGAGTGTGCTATAGAACACATAGGATTCCTATCTTATTTCACAGTCACCTCTGGGCCTATAGACTAGGCCTTTAGCCTCCCTTACCTGAGCCCACTGGAGCCAATCTGGCTCATTTGGACCACGATGGGTCTCTGGCATCAGTCCATAATGCCTCTAGTTCAGCTGGTCTGATCTGCTGTGCCTCGCACTTAATCTCCAAGGCTCCTCAACCCCCACTGGATCCAGATCTCCCCTCAAACTCTCCTTCCTAAAGTACTCCGTTTAAACTCAATTTTCTGCACAGACTCCTTTGGAATGATGTTTGGCATTTATTCTCCAGGACCATGTACAATGGCCATAGGTGTGATACAGTCTCACCTATTTGCCACTGCTGCTACTCACAACCACTACCCTCATCATCACCACCAACCCCACCACCCTCTGCAGAGGGCTGCTGTGAAGCAGGAGTCTGGCTGTAAAGGCTCAGAGAGTTCCTTCCCAACAGTTATAATCAGTAGAGACCTCTATACCCATTCTTTACAGGGAAACAGGTGGGCACCAAAAACTCCCTACCTCCAACTTACTTCCAAGAACTTAAAGTCTCCATATTTCACATAGACTGTTTTGATTCCATTAAATGCAAGCTCCAGTTCCTTTAAGGTTGGAAATGTATGAAATGCCTCTACAGGAGAGGAGAAAGAGAGAATCAGCTACTTGTGAAGGATGTAAGAGAAAGATGTTAACGGTGGTCATTTACTGGGTTCCCACTGGGTTAGGCCAAGCTTATGGTCAGATGCTTTGTACACATGGCCTCTAAATCTCTAACAACCCTGAACAATAGGGATTACTACTCTCATTCTACTGCTGAGGAAATTGAAGCTCGGCTAGGATAAGTGATTTGCTAGAAATGGAATTGCTGGGAAGTGAAAGAGCCAAGAATTGAATCTATGTCTAACTCCAAAGCCCATTTAAAAATTATCTTTGTTATTCCTTATTATAAAAGTAAAACATGCCTACCAAAAAAAGTTAAAAAATATAGAAAAACAAAAGTTCCCTTTAATCTCAACACCCAGACATAACCATTGAAAATTTCATGTATAATACTCCAGAATTCTTCTCACGTGTACAGTGAAACACACACACATCTTTTTACACAAATGGAATCACACCATACATATCGTACTGTGATTTGCCTTTTTCCCTTAACAATATGACTTAAAGACTGTTCCATGTCGGGGTGCCTGAGTGGTGCAGTTGGTTGAGTGTCTAACTCTTGGTTTCGGCTCAAGTTGTAATCTTAGGATTTTGAGATTGAGCACAAGTTGAGCCCCACTTTGAGCCCCGCTTTGAACCCTGTTTTGAGCCCTGTATCAAGCCCTGCATCAGGCTCCACGCTAAGTGCAGAGTCTGCTTGACTCTGCTCTCCCTCTCCCTCTGTCCCTCCCCACCTCCACCCTGTGCTTCCTCTGTCTCTCTCAAATAAATAAATAAATCTTAAAAAAAGCTTGTTCCATGTCAAAACATAAGGATCTGCATAATGTCTGAGTTATGTTCTATATTATAGACATACCCTAATTTATTTAACCATTCCCCTATTGATAGCCTTTGGGCTATCTGGATAAAAAGTAAGAACACTTCTCTTCTGCATGAGAATTGGACTTTGGGTTAACTTTCTAGCTCCTTTCCCTGGTAATCTGAAACAGACGGTATGCTACCATAGTTAGGCAATATTATTATGGTAAAAATGATGCCAGACTGGCAAGTCACATCTGGACTAAGGGAAACTCTAAATGAACTACAAACATCTGAAGGGGTGCCATAACTTTGGGCTTCCCTGTGTGTGGTGACTCCCATAATTAGTCATGTCCTTTGCCGGGACTCTGGGAGCTATGTCTATGGAGTGTTACAATAGCTATTTGCTTCTGTGGGGAATGAGGCTTCTAAGCCAGAGTGGCTCCTACATCTACTGAAGGACAGTCTTATTGTCTTGGACCTGAGCAGGGGGCTGCAGAGAATGGCCCACAAACGGCTGCATGGACTGCTGCTACAAGCACTGCTGTGAGGACTCCTCTGAAGAGAAACTGCAGATGTTGTGCTGCAGGTATACTGTGTGGAATGACAGAGCTTTCTGGTGTCAAGTGGGGCCTATGGTGGTCTTGGGAGTCAGAATGTTCAGTAGAGCCCATGAAAAAGACTGTTTGGTAGGTATTTCAGGATGTTTCCAATGAACGTCCTCATACAAGTGTGTTTTTGTAGAATCAATTCCTGAAAGGGAAACTACTAGATTAAAGGCAATGACTATTTTAACAGACATTGCCAAACTGTCTTCCAAAGACGTTGCATCAATTTATTACACTTCTGCCCGTTGAATGTGAGAACATCCGTTTCCCCATCAATGCTGGCTGTCATCAATCGGTCCTTCTCACGTTTGCCAGTATTTCACAGGCAAAAAATAGGATTTTGATGCTGTTTTAATTATTAGTGAGGTTGAACATCTTTTCATATGCCTATTGGCCTTTGTATTTCAAGCCCACCTTCCTGACAGACTGTACTGTTTCCTCAAGGGCAGGGACTGTGTCACAAGCTTCTTTAAAAACACTCCTCAACCACTAAAAACTGAACTCATCGTATTTCTCCCCAAACTCTAGTGCTCTCTGTTTGCAGTGAATGCCCTTGGCTCCATCAGCTACCAAGTCCTGTTATTTCTACCTCCTCCTGAATCTCTCTTGCAATGACCCTCACCCCTACTGCCTGGCTCAGGCTTCCCTACCCCGCCCCTGGAAAAAATGAAATCATCTCCCAGGTTTCCCTGGTCCCCACTTCTCTTATCATTCACCTTCCTCACGGCCCCCACTGAAATTCTCTACTTAAAAGCCTTTCAAGGCTCTCTTTTGCCTGCAGGATTAGTGACAAGTCAGGGCCCTTGATACTCTAGTCCCTGCCAGCCTTTCTGGTCTCCATTTTCCCCTATTCACATCCCATGCAAACATACAGAGCCCTCTTCAGTGTCCTGATCAGGCACTGCTGTCCCACATCTGCTCCGCTGGACTGAAACACCTTCTAATTCCTGTTCATTTTTTCGGTCTCAGCTAGGTGCCCCTCTCCTCAGAAGTGTCTCCTGACACTCTGGTCTGGGTTGGTGTCCCGCTTATATGCTTGCATAGCATTTTATGATTCCCTCTATCACTGCACTTACCGTATTCTGCTATAATTGTCTGTGTCTGAACCCATCTTTCCCACCAAACTATGAGCTCACCAAAACAGGCACTGATGCGTTTCTAAAAGCCAAGCATGCACATAGTCCTGACAACCAGCAGGGGTCGCTGTGGACTTGCTAAATAAACGAGAAGCCTTTATGCTCCTGTAGGAGCTCTTACAGGCTTAAAAACAATTTCATATACCTCTCTCATCTCAGCCTACTAGGCATCCTGCCTTGGGGAGGAAGAAAGGAAGGGAACTCTCTCCATTTACAGACAGAGAAGCAGCATCTCAGAGAGAAACACTCTAAGTAGGTAGTGCCAGCTCTGGGCCAAAATCCTGGGCTGGGCGTTCTCCGGCACCCAGCCTACGGCACTCTAAAAAAGAGATGAGCAGTCAGTCATGAATGGACTGACAGGCAAGTTCTAACAGGAGTGACTGGCTGTGCTGGCTGAGAAGCTTACCTAGAGGAAGCAGGTTTTCTGAGGCATTGATGTAAATCACCGAATGAAAATGCCTGAAGTCCTTTTCTTTAGCCTGTGGGAAAGCATTTCAAAAGAACACAAGATTAGTGCCCTGCCCGGAGGCCTTGCCAAAGCTCCAGAGCTGCTGTCAGAAGGCACAAAGACCTACAGGGATAAGCTATATTCTTAGCAAAGTACACCCACTTGCTAAGGGCCAGAATGGCTTTTCTGCTGCTTTTTTTCTATTATGAAATAGTTCAAATGTACAGAAAAGTTTAGTGAACGATACTCTGAAGACCCACGTAACCACTGTCCACCTTTATATGAAGATTTTGCTGTCTCCGCTTCAAATTTCCTTAAAAAAATAAAATACTAAAGAGTTGACCACGCCCCCCATCCCCACAATCTTCCCCAGTTGTATTCTTTTCCCCCTTTCACAGATAACAGCTATCTTGAACTGGTGATTATCATTCTCATACTTGTTTTATACCTGTATTCTATATATGTGTATCTATAAACTATATAGAATATTATTTGTAAGTTTTAAAACTCTTTATTAGATGCAATCATACTGTCATTCTGCAACCCGCCTTTTCCACTCAACACTATGTTTTTGAGATTTACTTGTGTTGATACACCTAGATCTTTTGAGATTTACTTACGTTATGTTACTTGTGGTACTGATTTATTTATTTTAATTGCTGTATATTTTATACCACCAATCTCTCTTCATACGCCATGGAAGGCCTATAAACCAAAAACATATGGCCTAATATCCTGCATATATATTTGCTAATGGGGGGGCCACAAATGTGGCTCAAGCTACCTATTAGCCAATGTAAGAAAGAAACATGACTCATTACATGAGTCACCCAGTGTGTATAAGAACAAACCAGCATCTTGGGAGAACCATTACCACTCCTGACACTGAAACTTGAGAGAAATTTCTCCTATAGGCTCTTCTAATGGGAACTCAGTGTCACCCCAGCAGAAGTCCATGCCAAATTCAAACCAACTCCCATAGTGCTACTTCCTTTAATTCACCTCACATGAATCAATGGCAATAGCAAATTCACAGCAAAATATTGTGTCTGCATGTTGTTTCTACCCACCCCATCCCCCAGTCCTCAGGGACTCTGGAGGTACAATGGACAAACAGCCAGGAGCCACCTCAGGTCTGGCTCATCCCAATCACATCTCTGCTGGCTGGCCCTACCTTGGAGAACTTCAGGCCGCTCACATTAATGTTGACCAGGTCTGATGGCTTCCTCACACAATGGTGCTTCAGCTGGAACACAGTGCAGAGAGTCAGGTCTCAAGGCCCCAAGAAAGTTTGTATAATTGGCCAAGACAACAAATGACTCCCTGTTGAGAAAGGGGGACTAGTACAGCGCAAAGAGCATGGGCTTTGGGAGTCGCTCAGAATAGAGCTGCCACCTCAGCTCTTCCACCTCTCAGCTTCCCAGGGGCACGATGGGGATAGTAACACTGACTTGACAGGGTTCGTAGGAGGATTCCTTCCTCTCTGTTCCTTCTCTGTCTTTTCTGAGCCCCGCTTCTTCCACCTGGCTCTTTAAAAAATCTGTATTTCTGGAGCCTTACCAATCTCTTCATGTTTATAATAATTTGCTTGTTCATTCGTTTGTTCTTTTTTTATTCACTAAATATTTACTAAGTATTGCTTTGGGCCATGTATTGTGCTAAATACATCAATACATTTTCTTCTAATCCTAACTAAACTCTTTAACATAAGTATGATCATTTTTCCTTTTTAAATGAGAAAAATAAGGTTAAGAGAGATAAAGTGCCTTGCTGAAGTTCCCACAGCTAGTAAGTGATAGATGATTTGAATCCAAATGTGTTATCATTAAACTCTGTGCTCTTTTTGACTACCATATGTTGCCCCTCATAAGTAAAAAGTTAAAGGAAAACTCAGTGTTGGAGCTTCTATTTCTGTTTAACCAAACTTCATTCTTATTTTTCTGTTTATCATTTATTTATGGTATCATGTTTAGGCATGGAATTAGGTGTTTATTATATTCTATTCATAGAACTTACAACAACATGGAAGCCAAGTAGGAAACAAGTATTTATAAATGTGATAAATATTTTTTACAGATTTATTATTTATTTTTAAGTAATCTCTACACCCAATGTGGGGCTTGAACTCATAGCCCCAAGATCAAGAGTCGGATGCTCTACCAACTGAGCCAGCCAGGCACCCCTAAATGTGATAAATATTTTAAAGGAGAAATTCAAGAAGCTATGGGAGACAATAACAGGAGGTCCTAACCTCATTCGGGAGGAGAGGAAATATTTAGTTGAGGAACTAATATTTCAGGTGAGACCCAAAAGCTAAGTAGGAGTTGGTCCCATGAAAGTGGGTGGCAGGCAGTGAAAGCTATCAAGACAGGTAAAAGCCAGGTGCTTTTGAGAGGGTGGAAAACAACAAGGCCAGGGAGGCAGCCACTAAATCACCTAGGTCCCTACTGGCTATGTAAAGGAGTGTGGATTTTGTTCTACAGTCAGTGGAAAGCTAACAGACTTTTTTTTTTTTTTTTTGGCAAGAGCTGATAGCAATTTTATAAAAATTGCTTTGTCTGATATAGAAAGGATGAGAAGAGACCAATACACCAGACATTGTTAATTACCTTCCCTAGAGCAACTTCTCTACTACTTCCTTATTAAAGAACCCCAACGTTATTCCATTTTTCTGAGTGGATGTGTCCTTAGGCCCCAGCTCCAAGGGATAAGTCCTGGCAGTCTAATCCAATCTTGGAGGTTATGTTCCCCTAACTAATGACTGTTGGAACATATGATATAGGTCTGGCCAATCAGACAGACACCGGCTGCTGGGGATAGGAGGCCAGTTCTGGGGAGCTCTTTCTTACTTTTAAAAACAGACATAAGACAGTGACAATCCCTTTTGTACCTTTGGATATTATCCTTTATATGTGATGACCGGAGTTGCTGCAGCCATCTTGGGATCAGGAAGGCAATTAGCCCAAGAAGACAAGTTATCATGCTAAGCACATAGAGCAGAAAGATGAAGGAACCTAGGCCTTTAACAGTAAATTAACCTACCCTGGAAAAACAATGCCTCTGTCTTCTTTTTATATGAAATAAAAGCATCCTAGTTGATTCAGACTAGTTAGGAAGTTACTGAACTACTCTAATAAAAGATGATGGTGGCCCAGAATAGGGTAGAGGCAGTGGAGATGAGGAAAAGAATACAGATTCGACAACTATTTAATAAAAGTGCCAGGGCTTGGTAGTGTCAGTAGTTGGGTGGTGAGGGAGAGGCAAGTGTCAAGGATAACCCCAGATTACTGGCCTGGTGACTGGATATAGCACCATCACTGAGGCAGTATAGTAAACACTAGAAAAGAGGTATGTCTTGGGACTTGGAGTAAGGGGATTGGTGCAGTAGTTCACTAGGAGGTGCCAATAAAACATTCAAGTGGAACTATGCAGCAGGTAAGCAGGTATCCCATTACTGTGAGAAACACTCTTGTTGCTTTTGGTATACAAAGCCACACATGGGTGACAAACCATCTCCGTTAATGTGGGAATGTATATGTTGTAGGAAACAAAAGGGAAAAGAAGACTATGGTAAGTGTTTTCTGCCCTTCCTTAATACTGTTGTTTCAGTCCTCCGCACCCCCAGTGAGAAGTGGACATTACAACAAAGGACACACCATGGGACTCTGCAAAAAGCTTACACTACCCACTTGAAGTGAGTTGCTACCTCAAAGCTGCCTTCTCAAAGCTCTCCTTCAACGTCTGATCTGTGTAGAAAGCCACCTCTTGGGAACCATAAGCAGAGTCTGGGAACAAAGCAGGATGCCAGAGAGTTCTTCATAGGGAACTATGCGAACTGGACTGGACATTAATATGAATTTACAAAATATGTCTTTCTTTGCCAAGCCACCGAGGCATTGAAAAGAGCAGATGTGAAATTACCTGGCTGGTCTCCAATACAGCCACCCCAGTCTTCTTTGTGAAGCCTGCCCCAGACACTGGGTACTATCTGATCGGCTCCCCCAGACTTTAGCCAGATACTAAAACCAAAGGACAAAGGTTGTGGAGTGTAGAATCTCCCTAGTTCCCCCATTCCTGGAAAAATCTCCCCAGAGGAGAACAGAAATCTCTACCCCCTACCAGGTGCAGGAATGGAATTTTCACTTTACTGTTCCCTGGACCTACTCCTTTGCCTCTCCAGCTCAATTAAAAGTTTTTTACCTGATATACTAAAAGGCACAGGCTTTGGAGTCAGTAGACCAGAGTTCTCATCCTGACTAGACAGAGTTCTAATTATTAGCTGTGGGACCATGGCCAAGGCAAATTACCTCTTCGGGGCCTCAGTTTTCCCATCTTCGCAATGGCAACAACATAATAGGGAAAATAATACCTATCTCACAAGGTGGATGTAAAGAAAGCTTTGGGTCCCTTCATCACTCTGTGCTCAATTAGCCAAGATCACTCTAATAGTTTGGGGGAGGGTTGGGAGTCATGGTATCAGAGTGGAACAGAGCAAGTCCTTGTCCCCAACCAAGACAGTCATCAGCTGATTCTGCCAGCCATTCTAGGATACATTTACTCTCACCAGGAAAGCCCGGTCCAGCACATGTCCAGGAATGCCCTCTTGGTTTTCCTGTTGAAACGCTTTCTTCCCCCGGACCTCAGAAGAAACCTTCTTCTGGCTTTCCTGACCCTCAGCTGGTGCCTCAAACACACTCTTGGGCTTCTTCTTGAGGTTACATTTCCGAGCCACTAACCAGTGTCCTCGGCCTGTTGAGAAGATCAGAACAGTGAGGAGGAGCAAACCCCTCTAAAGCTACAACTTGTGTACTTACAGAATATTTACCTATAATACCAAAACCAAAAATAGCTCCTCATTACCTGATATGCATGAGATACTGTTCTGCTGCTGCAGCTGCAGCTGCTGCTGGTGGGGTGGGGGGTGTCTGCATAGCTCTCTCCTTTAACTGGCCCCAAACCCCAGTGAAGGACATGTTACTGTCCCCATTTTACAGATGAAAAGGCTAAGACTCAAAGAGGTGGAATGACTTGCCCAATTCTCTCCTCCACACTTTTGTCTCCAAACGCTAATGTTCCTTCAAGACCCCAAATCAAGTATTTCCTATTCTGCCTTTTCTGACTCTCCTCAGCAGAGCTGATTATTCTTTCCTATGCGGCTTACTACTCTCCCATTTGTCATCTCTTGGCATCTAAATGAGTGGCATCAACTCAACGGGCTCCATCTTGCTAGACCTTATCCTGGATCCCATCACTATAGCATAAAGGTTGTATTAGGAGCTCAGTAAGAATGATAGGACAGTTGGAACTTTTAAAAAATCCAATACATGTTCACTGTAGAAAGAACTTGAAAATTTATGTAAGTAAAAAAGAATATGAGGTTTACTAGTAAGCTCACCTAACAAGAATCATGACAACATTCTAGAATCTGTTCACTCCTGCATCAGTTTTTTTACTCCAAGGCATTCATTGCAATCTAATTATTTTGTTTTTTCACTTGTTTATTGTCTTGCCCCTCAGAGCAGTTTTGTCCGATTGATCCACCTCAGTATTCCCAAGGCCTCACAGAGCTTACCATATTGTGCGCATTTTCTGAGCATCTACATTGTGCTAGGAACTAGGGCTATGGGGATGAATTAAGATGGAGGCCCTGACTCAAAGGAGCCTAATAATAGAAGAGGTGCTGTGAAAGCACAGAAAGGGGAGCTACCAGCCTAGGGCACGAGCTAGATCCAGTAAGTTTAAGGTAGACTAGATGGAGATGGAAAAAATAGGCAGCCTTGGCAGAGGGAAGAGCACCAGAAGTATCCAGAAGCATAAAATATCAGAACGATACAGAACAGCACAGAGTTGTTGGGAGCCAGCTCGGTGCCTCTGATCATTGGCTCCTTGCCTTCATAGCCCACTACCTCTGCCTTGGGGGCTTGCCCTGGCTCACCTGACCACAGCTGCCAAACCTTACTCCTGGATGCAACTCCCACCCTATATCTGCTGTGAGTCATTTCCCATTCCCACTCTGGACCTGAGATTCCAGACACTCCATTTCCCAGGGTTGCCCCCATCTGGGTCATGGACCTTTGTTCTATTCCAATAGCCCAGACTCCTGGAGACTCCAGTGTGAGTTGGTGCCCAAACTCCGAACAAGTTGAGAAAGTAAGGCCCCGACTGTTGTCTGGAGATGAATGTGAGGGAAAAGAGATGAGGCTGGGGAGGTCAGCAGAGTCAGATCAGAAAAAGTCTACAGGACCAGAACAAGGACCTTGAGTTTACTGGGGTAGGCTTTTAGCACAAAGAGTATCCATCGGAACGTTTTCTCCCCCGTAATTTTTCATTTTGAGGTAAGTTTAGACTTCCAGAAAAGTTGTGAAAATAATACTGAGTTCCTGTACAGCTTTCACCCAGTTCCCCTAATGCTAACATCTTTTATTATAAATTTTTAAAAATTTAAATTAATTAACATATAGTGTATCACCCAGTTACCCCATCCTCCCACTTCCCTCCCAATATTAATATCTTATATAATCATAATATGACTTAAGGTGGTAAGTTAACACTGGTCCAATATTAGTAACTAATCCATAGCCCTTTGAATTTTGCTAGTTTTCTCATTGATGTCCCTTTTCTGTTCCAGGGGGATCTCACATTTTATTTAGTTGTCATGTCTTCTTAGAATCCCCCAATCTGTGACAGTTCTTCAGTCTTCCTTTTTTCTTGTATGATCTTGACACTTTTGAAGAGTACTGGTCAATTATTTTATAGAAAGTTCCTCAATCTGAACTCGTTTGATGTTTTCCCATAATTAGATTAAGGCTCTGTGCTTTGGCAAAACTATCAAAGAACTGATGCGGTGCCCTTGTCAGCGCATCCTATCAGACAGCAGGTGATGTCAGTATGTCTGATGATTGGTGATATTAATTTTGATCACCTGGTTAAGGTGGTGTCGGCCTACTTTCCCTACTGAAAAGTCACTTTTTCCCTTTGTAATTAATGAAGATACTTTAAGACTATGCGAATATCCTCTTTCTCATCATACTTTGACCCACTAATTCTAGCATCTGTGATGGTTAATTTTATGTGTCAACTTGGCTAGGCTGTGGTAAGCAGTTATTCAATCCAACACTAATCTAGGTGTTGCTGTGAAGGTATTTTATAGATATGGTTAACATCTACAATCAGTTGATTTTAGGTAAAGGAGACTATCCTCAATAATGTGTACAGGCCTCACCCAATCAGTTGAAAAAACTTAAAAGCAAAAACTGAGGTTTCTCAAAGGAGGAAAAAATTTTGCCTTAAGACTACAGTACCAGATGTTTCCTGAGTTCTCAGCCTACCCGCGGTATAGATTTGTCTTGCCAGCCCCCATAATGTCATAAGCCAATTCCTTAAAACAGATAATGTGTGTGTGTGTGTACACACATATAAATATGGAAACAAAATGAGTAGGATATAAATACATATCCTATTGGTTCTATTTTGCTGGAGAAGCCTGATACAACATCTACAGAAGCTTCTTACCTGTCAAAATTATTATTGTGATGCTTTAACGGTAATTTTCTATTTCCTTCATTCCTTCTACATTTATTAACTGAAATTCTACTGTAGGAAGAGTTGTTCCTTCTCCTACACTTATTTACATATTCAAATATTTATTTGTATCAATATGGGCTCACGGATACTTATTTATTGTATAGTTTACAACCCAATTCTACCTTTATTTATTTTGTTGTTTAGGTTGTCCCAGCTTTGGCCATAGGGAGCTCCTTCAGGTTAGCGCCTATGTCCTTCTGATACGCACTCATCATTTTTCTGAGCACTTCTGTACTTCCTGTCACTATACGATGTTCCAGGTGCAATTTGTATTCTTCTGGCCTCAAACCTGGAAACAACTATTTCTCTGAGGAGCCCTGGCTCTTTTTATTGGAGAATTGTATCCAGAAACCAAAATCTAGGGACCAGGTATGCTATCTGTGAATGAGGTGTCACTGCACTCAGTGGACTAGGAAATATACATATATATACTAACACATGCAGGTACACATGGCTGTATTTATTTCTGTTGTCCATCTGTGTGTGTAAGGGGGCGTGGGTATGAAATCATGAGTTCCTACTGAGAGCTCCACGGTAGGGTTTAAACAGGTGGGGAGGACGGACTGGAGGAGAAAGTTCTTCCAATATTCCACAGAGTAACCAGCGAGTCATTTCATCTAGAGTAAACAAGGGGTATTTCCCCCTTGCTCTACCCTTTCAAATCAACAAATCTAATCCAGTGAACTCATACTTCTCGGCATAGTTCCATCTGTAGAGCTCTGTTCAGTGTTGTGAGAAGTCCCTGCCCCAAGGGAGTTTTTAACTAGATGAATGTTTGAAAAACTATTTGGCAGAGTCATTTTATTTAGCCATTTTATTTAGGATCCTGCAGAATATGATTACTCAACAAATAATAAACAGAGAGAGGAAGACAGCTCACAAAAGAGTATGGTCACTGAGGGCTGGAGTAGCTAGACAGGGCTTATTGGAAAAAGAGCTGGGCTTTGTGGCATGGAAAGAGTTTGGATAACTGGAATGATAGCCGGAATATTCTGGGCAAATAAAACAAGCTATGTGAAAAGAAAGTACTATGGAATAGGGCATAGGTGAAGGAATGGGGTTGTGGCAAAGAATAAGGGGAGGTTAGACTGTGAACACAGAGTATCAGGTAAAGGAGTCAGCAATGAGAAGTCACTGAACAGAATAGGACACTGTGGTTCAATGTGCACTTTAGAAAACTCTCTGAGGCTGCTGAGGGAAGATGGATGGGAAGGGACAGGGTTGGGTAGTGCAGGGAACAGGAATAAATGGGTTGGAGAGGAAGGAATGGATGTAGGCACTGAGTGTGAAGCAAAGGTATCAATTTGAGAAGTCACCTGACCTTCGTCTGGCATCCGAAGGAGATTTTTGGCTGGAAAGCAGTTGTTCAGGTAAGGCTTCCCATTATCCAGCTTGTATATTCGTGAGGAGGCCATCTCCCTGAGAGTCAAGCAAGGAAAGTGAGGAAGTAGAAGCACTGAGAAGGGGCAGCATAGTTCTCTCACCCAATGTGGCCTGTGAGCCCACCAGGAGGACCACCATACCCTACATCCACCTTAAGTCCGAGGCCCAGGAGGCCCCTCCCCTGTTTCAGAAATGGGCTGGCCCTTTGAATGAAGAGGGAGACCAAGGCCCAGGTTTTTGGTTCAAATCAGTCCTAACTCAGTGGAACACTATACAGAACACCTTTGGATACAGACAGACCTGGTTTGAATCCTGACTGTCTTCCCTCACTCTTATGACTGGGAATGTTCCTCTACCCTCTGAGCCTCAGTTTTCTCCCCTGTAAATTGGGAGTAATAACATCTACTTTAATAGACAGATGAGAGGATCAAGTTATAAAGGTAGTGCCTACTACATATTAAGTGCTCACTAGAAATGTCGTTTGTTTTAACAGATTTCAGGGAAGAGGGCGCTCACGTTTTTAGGCAAGATGTTGTGAAAATAATATTCGAGAGATGAACTGAGTTTGCTAGTAAAGGATAAGCATTCCAAACAAAAAGGGCCACAGGACTAAGGGCATAGTAGTGGACACATTTGGTGCAGTAAAGAAACAACCTGATCCAGGAAGGAGAAGGATGTATGTTTGGGAGTCTGGGACAATAAGGCTGGACAGAAAGGATGGTGTCTGCTCTTGAAGGCTTTCAGTGCCAGGCTAGGAGCTCAGGCTTCCCCTGGTAGGTAACTTGAAAGCCATGGATGGTATCTGAGCTGGGAAAGCCATGACCCAAGCTGTGCTTTAGAAAGAGAGGTCTGACAAAAATAATGCTAGGTGAAATGGGATTCCATCAACTGGTCACTGAGTCAAGACAATTCCAGCTCAGGAAAACTGTTCCAATGTAATTTTCTCTATCTCTCACTGTTTCCATTAAATCTTTTACCATCTCCCACCTAGAATACTGCAACAGTCTTCTAATCAGATTCCCACTGAGCAACCTGAGCCTGCTCTTGAAGGCCTCTGGAGTCCCATGTCCTAACCTTTCTAGCTCCAGTCAGCCCTGCCCATCAGGCTTACAGAATCATTTTCTATTCTCCAAACACATTCAGTCTTCCCTGCCTTTGTTCCTTTGGCCTAAAATAGCCTTCTCCATCATTACCTGGTTAATCTCATGCTTTAAGATTCAGTTCAGGGGCGCCTGGGTGGCTCAGTTGGTTAAGCATCCAACTCTTGATTTTGGCTCAGTCATGATCTCAGGGTTGTGAGACAGAGCCCCCCATTGGGCTCCACACTGAGCATGGAGTGTGCTTAAGATTCTCTCTCTCCTGGGGCACCTGGGTGGCTCAGGTCAGGTCATGATCCCAGGGTCCTGGGATGGAGCCCCATGTCAGGGAGCCTGCTTCTCCCTCTTCTCCCCGCTCACACACTCTATCTCTGTTGCTATCTCTGTCTCTCTCAAATTAAAAAAATAATAATAAAAAAGATTCTCTCCCTCCCCCTCTCCCTCTTCCCTTCCCCCCACCCTCTCTCCTAAAAAAAAAAAAAAAAAAAGATTCAGTTCAAATGCTACTTCTGTTAGGAATAAATCAAAGATCTAAATTTCTTAAAACTTGAGCTCTTAGAGATTTGAGATTTTTCTCAAAGAGATCCAGCCAGCCAGGGGGTGCCTGGGTGGCTCACTCAGTTAAGTGTCTGCCTTCAGCTTAGGTCATGATCCTGGGGTCCTGGGATCAAGAGTCTGCTTCTCCTTCTTTCTCTGCCCGCCCCACCTCCCTTGTGCATGCATGCCCTCTCGTTCTCAAATAAATAAAATCTTTATAAAAAAAGAAAAAAGAGATCCAGCCAGAGGCACCTGGCTGGCTCAGCTGGTAGAGTGTTTGACTCTAGATTTTGGGGTTGTAGGTTTGAGCCCCACATTGGGTATAGAAATTACTTAAAAATAAACTCTTAAAAAAATAAAGAGATCCAACCATTCCCAGATCTGCTTTGGAACAGATGCAGACAATTTGGGGTGGCAGATTTTTGGGAACCTGTAAGTCCCTGGCTGGGGCAAGGATATGGTCCCTGAAATGGAGGGTCTGGAATGAGATTCAGTGAAAGGAAGGAGCAGAGAGATAGGATCAGGTGTCCTGGGAAAATGTTTTCTGGAAGTGACAAATATGCAAAGTAGAGTGGTGCAGTAGGAAGGGCAACAATTTTGGAGACAAGAGGCTTAAATTTGAGTCTAGTTTCTGCCACTAAGCTGAGTGACCTTAGGCAATCCCTTTACCTCTTTGTGCCTCAAATTTCCCACATGTAAAATGAAGATAAAAACCTGTGCCTTGGAGAATTATTGTAAGAATTAAATGAGGTAATAAATTTTTAAAAACCTTCTAGATCCAGTCCAGATGCCACCCTCTCCACAATGCCTTCACTGAACCTTCCAGAGGGAAATAACTGCTACTCTGGCTAAGCACTGGAGTATTTCTTCTATACCTCTTTCATGGCTGGAGTCCTTTCTACTTCATAAGTTACTAATAATCATGGAGGGGTTCCTTCAAAGGTTTGTGAACCTCCAAGTCTGGAAACATATCCAATTCACCATCTCTCTTCCACCTCTGGAATGCTCAAAGGAAATAACCCATAAACATGTGCGAGCCAAATGAAGGATATGATGTACTCCCAGGGCCCAAGGGTCTTTATTCATATTTCTGATCTTCCTAACTAGACTCTGAACTCCTTTAAAGGAAGGAGAGTACCTATAGAGTTCATTTCTTTATTCCCAGTACCTAACACAGCACCTAGCACATAACAGATTCACAATTATCTGTGGAATAAATAGGTGATGTTGGTATCTCCTTTGGTTCAACACAGGGCACTGTGAATTTCCTGATCTGTTACCATCCCCAAAAGGGTTAATGCCCTTCCTGTATGTTCCTACAATACCCTATACTTCTCCTAGTATAGTGCTTATCACTTTATTATAATTGTTCCCCTTAACCAATTTCTCACCTGCCATGGGTCCTATGATATCTTATTCACCTATGTAATTCCAGCGCCTAGCAATGAACCTAGAATTCACTAAAAATGTGTCAGGAAGGTGAATGGATAAAAGGATGGATGGATGGGGAAAGATCAATAGTCAATCTGTCTTTCAGGAAATCTCTCTTGTGACCAACCACACCTATCTGCTACATAGGTGAGTGAATGAATGAGTAAATAGCTGGCTGGGAAATGTCAGAGATGATGACTGTTGGGAGAAGACTTCAGTAACTTACAGAATATGAGGACCTTGCTTCTGATCTGCATAGTACTTACTTGATCTTTGACCTTGGGAGAGACCCCTTGACTTCCTTTTTTTTGTGTTTCTTCACCTGTAAAACAGATATTACACTCCTTCTTAGCCTGTCATTCAGAGCTCTTGAACTTTCTCATTAGTTACATCCTACTGTGACCCTTGCCTCCGAAATGTGTCTCAGCTGGGGCCTAAAAAAACCCCACAAAACTAAAGATCCCAGAAATAGATAACTAGAGATGTAGAGATAGAGACAGAAACATGGATGGGAGGAAGGTAGAACAAGGGAGTAATTTTGTGATGATGGGGTGGGGCTAGAGTGATTAAATAACATGTGCAAATCACAAATCAGGAAGGATCTTTTATAGGATCATTAATACAAAATAAATCTACGATAAAACAGCAAAGATAGAATTGAAAGATAAGACACAATCTGGGAAAAGATATTTGCTCTACATATATAAAAGATGAATCAGACTCAGACTTGTGGAGGGCATATAGACTCGGACACAATCCACTGGGAAATTCCAGTTCCCAATGAAGAATACCAGGTGAGAAGGTGTGGATATACAATTAATGAGCTAGGAAGGGCACACAATCCTGATGTTACATTGTCTAGAAAGTAACCCTAAGGAAAGTATGAACTTTATCTGCATGGTGGAAAAAAGAAAGTCCAAGTTCCAGACTTAGAGGCTGCCTGCCTAGTTAGCTTCGGCTACCTCGGGTCTCTATCTCAAACTTGAAGAAGCTAATCTCAGTCTAATTGTAATGTCTCCCAGCTCCAACACACACACAGAGTAATGGTGCTCATTTGCATACATGTGCTGCTCCATTCCTTTGGCCTATGACACTTCTCCCACTTCTTCTTTGCCTGACTCATACAGACAGCTTTCCTGTATCTCCCCCTCCTCAGGTTGACCCTTCTCTGTGCTACCATCTCAGCCCACCTCTTAATGGAAACACTCTACCACACTGTAGTACAATGGCCTGCTTACCTGTCTGTTCCCCACTCCTCACACCCCCAATCCCAGGCTGTGAGCCCCTCAAAGGCCAAGCCTAGGTCCTACCTATATCTTTATTCCCAGCACTTCATACAGGATCTGGCCCATTGAAGAGGTTCAATGAGTGTTTACTGAACTAAACTGAACCATAAACACAATGCCATGGAGTTCTTCATTCTGTCTGCAAAGAAGGAAAAAATAAGGATCAGGAAAGGTTTCAGAGCAGGTGACATTAGAGCTGGGTCTTGAAAAATGAGGATAGTATAGAAGATAAACAGCAAAAAGCTATTGGAGCATCTGACTGGATTGACTTACAGAAGTGAAGAAATCCCATCTAATAGTAGTGATAATTATTATCACACGAATGTTAGCTTCACCAAGACAGGTATTTTGCCTAGATTTTATTATTTAGGAATATATCCCCAGTGCCCAGAAGAGTGACTGCTACATAGTAAGCACTCAGTATTTATTCAGTATTTTGACACTTAGGTATTTATGGTGATTAAAAAACAAACAAGTGATGCAATGTAAGAGATCATGGTATAATATAATCCCGTCATGTGATAACTCTAGGTCACTAGAGTAGATGTTCCAAGAGAGTAGTGAACAGGTCTCTCTTGATCTTCCAGTACCCCTTAGTACTTCTGAGCAATGTTGGTTGGTGCTCAACAAATATTTGTGAAAAAGAGGTGCCTGGGTGGCTCAGGTGGTTGAGCAGCCGACTCTTGGTTTTAGCTCAGGTCATGATCTCAGGGTGGTGAGATCAAGACCCCTGTGAGATCAAGTCCCGTGTGAGATCGAGCCCCCAGTCGGGTTCTGCTCTGCGCGTGGAGCCTGCTTAAGTTCTCTCCCCCCGCCCCACGCACTCTCTCTCTCTCTCAAAAAAAAAAAAAAAAATTTATGGAAAAAAATGAATTAATGAAAATCTAGAATACTATTACATCCTAAAACGATTAAAAACAGAGTGGCAGAGGGAACATACCAGGGGATTAAAACCCCCTGGCTTCTTAACCAGGTTCTGATACATGCTATCCGGCCTTGGGTAAATTTCTTAGTTTTCTCTTCTGACTGGGCTGTTAAGGGACGACATGAGAAGATGAATATAAACGTACACAGTACACAGCCTTTCAGACGGTAGACACTCAGCATATGTGAGTTCTCTGTAACACGAAAACATTACTAACACCTTAGTTGACAGTCACCAGAGAAAATAACCAGTAAGTGCTGTAAAAGGGCTAGGACGGATGAAGAACGAGCTCCTGCGGCCCTTTGGAAACTTTTAGGGCAACGGAGACTCTAATCCCTCACTCATACTAAGTCTCCAGCCGCACCTGCCTCCGTCGTCGCTTCCGCCTCCGAGGCGTCCGCAGAGGCTGCGTCCCGGCAACGCGAGATGCGCGCCTGCGAAACTCCCGGGGATCTCGGAGCGGCTCCACGGTGGCGCCTTCCACTACCTTCTCCGCTCCTTGGTAACCGCGAAGCGGCGGCAGGCCGTGTAGGCAGCAACCGGTGGACGCTGCTTCTAACTACTATAAGTCCCGGCAAGCCCCGCGGCCACTTCCGCTGGTCGCCTCTCGTCAGCCAGCCCCGGACTACGGATCCCGACGGACTCCGGGCGGCGCGTCACGCCGTCAGCTTCAGC
Organism: Eumetopias jubatus; assembly: GCF_037043125.1. Lineage (NCBI taxonomy): Eukaryota > Metazoa > Chordata > Mammalia > Carnivora > Otariidae > Eumetopias > Eumetopias jubatus. The sequence continues at coordinate 56,279,322 of NW_028274819.1, forward strand.
CAATCGGCTTCGGACAAGTAGGAGGGGAGGGAGACGCAGAGGCAGACAAGATGGCGGCGGCGTCTGCACAGGGCGGGAGGGTTGGTGGTGGCGGAGGCGGTAGTGGGGCCGGCGGTGGTCCCAACTGCGGGACAGGCAGTGGCCGCAGCGGCTTGTTGGACAAGGTGAGGAGCCGGTTCTTGGGGACAGCCGAGACCTGGGGAGGCCCGGGAGGCGGCGAACCCACCTTCCCATCCCCGCCCCCCTTTTCTTGTGTGGCTTCTCAGCGGGTAGACCTCGTCTCGTCCTCCCTCGGAACCCTACCGGCGCGTGTAGTACGGTCTTTCCCCACCTCTTTCCTCTTTCCTCTTCAGGCCTTCTTTTCTTCTTGATAGTGTGCTTGGTCCTTAACGCTGGCCATCACAGCTTCCTAGGATAATTTGATTATTCCTGTATTTCAATGCAGCCGTCACTTTTCCTCGGAGGGGCTGGGGGCCACAGTTGATGTGCCCATTTCACTGACGGGGAAAACAAGCCCGAAGGAATGAACGCAGCTATTCGTAGTCAGTAGTCCCCAAACTCTCCATCACGACCACCACGCTGGGTTTCGCTACAGTTTCCAAGTGCTCCTTGACCTTTTGCTTACTGAAGTTTCTAGGCGTTTTATCACGATACTCCGAATACTGAATTTACTTGAGTATTTACTTACCTTACTGAGCTGACAGGAAGCTTCTAAGATTTTGTTTTTCCCTCTCCTTCTTCACCCTTCTCCTTCTTTTTGCCCCTCTGCCTGCCACCAAGTGCAGTAAGTGACTCGGATTCATGAGCTTGCTGCCTGCTCTAGTTAGCCTCTTTCCCTCTCCGCCCATCCATTCTTTTTTTTTAAACCGCGGTCCTAGCAACGAGGCTTAAAGGAAAAGAAAAAAAGAAAACTGTGCTCCTCAGTTGGCTCTTCTTGCCCTTTGCAGAGCATCTTGGAAGAAACATTGTATGGTGATGTAGGTCCTAGTATTGGTTCTGCCTCTAATTAGCTAGCTGTGTGACCATGAAATATGCTTGCTCTCCCTATGTTGCCACTGTAAAGTGAGGGACTTAGCCTAAAGTACCCTTAGTCCCTTCCAGTTCTCTCATTGTAGGACCATGGGCCAATTTGATGAGAAATGTTAAGCGTGGGGGGCTATTAATAGAGTAAGTAGGATTTTTTGCTGTAATGGAAAGCAGCTTTCAGACATCCTGTGCCTAACACATGATAGGTGCCTAAGAAACAAATATGTGATCATATTGAGGGGTTCAGATCCAGGTCTTTTTGCTTCTGTTTTTGGGTGTCATTGGTTTTGAATCACATGGTTCTCAACTCTAACCATTTTTAAGAGAGGGGAACAAGTTCTGGGGATTGGAATGGTAAATTGCTCCAAGACATGGGAGAGTATTGGGAATTGATGTTTACTTTCATGCATAAATACTGCCTTTCTGCTGGTGGTCATCTCACAGCCTGTGCTTATCCTGTCCCATTGACTGTTCTTGCTGTCTCCTCCGTTTGGATCATCACCAGCGAACATTAAGCATGGGCATTCTTTACTGAAGAATATATGGCATCATTGCATTATTCAAAGAACCTAGATTTGAGGATCAAAAGATACAGGCTTTGCTACTTTCAAACTGTATGAAGACTGGCAAGTCAGTTAACCTCACAAAGCTTACCTTCATCTGAAATAGTACGGTTTTGGGGAGAATCAAATGAGGTGATATACATGAATGAGCTCTGTAACACATGTTACATACATATATGCAATAGCAGAGGGAAAAAAATCAAGAATCCTACTGTCAGAAAGTATTCAGTATAGCTGATTATAGGACACAGAGGTACCTCAAATATTAAAGGTATTTGGTGTATTCAGATGTGTGCTTTTTACAGAAATTGAAATGAGAGAGAGAATGATCCCTGAGATCTAATTGATAAGGGGGTGAGGGCCCCAGGGGAATACCTCATGTCTGAGAGTGGAGCTGGGACCTTATTTTGGGAGAGAAGGATGGCATACTACCTAAGAATTTCCTTGAGCCGATGGTGCCTGATGTTTCAGGTAGTGAGTTGACTGGACTGTTCTCTAAGAGACCTGTAGTGATATGAAGGTAGAATCAGATTAAAGAGGGCATGGATTGCTTGGAGTAGGAAGCTGTTGAAAGTTTTTGAGGCTATATAAAGTGTTTTTCAGAAAATTAGTTTGGAAAGGTAGAAATTAAAAGCTTTGAAAAAGGCCTTATACCATTCTAGTGTGTAGGGTTTATTATAAAAAGAAAGACAAAAAGTTCTAGTATAGTTTGTTAAAATCCACATGGCCTTGGATAGGTTACATGATGTTACTGAAATTAAATTTCCTTAGGTAAATAATGTGGGTTCCCATATGTATTATGGACTTGTAAATATTAAATTGTACAATATTGGTTAAGTGTTCTTTGTGAACAGCTATAAAAATAGAATGACCAGGCAATGAGAACCCCAACTTGAGTAGCAGCAGTAGAGAAAAGGCCTCGCAAAGGAGCACTTGACGGACTTAACCAAGGTGTGAGGGACATAGAGGATAGAAAATAAGATCTTTTTAGGTGCTTTTTCTTGGAAAACTTCATTTTAGCTTTACATCAAGTTGTTCCTCCTCTGAATTCTCTAGCATTTATTGTGTATGGGAATTAAGCTGTCACTTATATGACATACTGTCTTATATTTTTCTACCAATTTGTATTTGTCCAGTTTCCCATGAAAGGTCCTTATAGTTCTCTGAGGCAATCAACACAGAATAAGTACTTGCAACATTAAATTTAGCAGAGAAAAAAACCCCTCAGATCTGCCCCCTCAGTCTAGAGAAACTGCCTCTAGTTGTCTGAAAGCTGAAGGTACTGTGGAAGAGAAGATGGGGAAAATGTTATTCTCAGGGGAACAGGATCTGAATGAATAGAGAAGCTTTTGCTCTTCGGGATTGAGAGGCTGTTATTTTACAATCTCTTTAATTTTGTCTTTTTTTTTTTCGGGAGGGTTTTTATTTCCTGCAGCTGTAGTTTCACTTGCCATGAAGAAATGTAATAAAGAGATGCAAATGTGCTTCAGTGTGCTTCTAGCTTTCCCTAAGCAGATGTGAATTTCTGCTCCTATGAAACTGACTTTGAGAACAAAGAAATGCTAGTTTCCTGATCTTAAAAATAGGTATGCAAATGTAATCTTCCAGCCTCCATCACAGAATAACTTAAATCATTGCAGTAAGTTATTTTGCCTAAAATACATCAAAGCATTTTGTTCTACATAGCAGGCTGTAAAGAAAATTGCTTGCTTAATTGTTTTAGCTATTAAAATTGACAGGTGGTATTAAACCATGCTTTCCAGAACTATATCCAAGTCCTTTTAACCTTGTACATGGATTTCTGTCTCCTGACTGGATTTGTTTAGGCTATTAAAATTGTTTTGGCTGTGAAAATGTGGTATTAAACTGTGTTCTTTAGAAGTTGTATTCAGACCCTTTTAACTTCATACCTGTTTAACTTCATTTCTGTCTCCTGGCTGGACTGTCATCCTGATCCTAAAACAGAGCTTTTATATTTTAGAAGTTGAGAACACAGGCTCTGGAGCCAGCCTATCTGCCTGGCTTTGAGTCCTGGCTCTGCCATTTAGCAGAAATGTATTCTTAGGCAAGTTAATAAATTTCTTTGTATCTCGATTTCCTCATCTGTAAAGTGGGAATAATAATATTTACCTTAAAAGGTGTCTGGCACTATGTCTAGCACATAGTAAGCACTTAACAAAATATATATATAGCTACTACTAACTAGCTGGTTACTCTGGGCTTCAGCTTCCTTAGATACATATTTTTTCCATTTCCATTTTTACATATATCATATAAAGGCACCATACTCCATTGGGGTTTTAGTTAAAAATACAGATTTCTGGACCTCATCCCAAACCTGAATCAGATTCTCTGGAGGTGGAACCTGGACAGCTGCTTGTTTTTACACATAGCTGTTTATTTATTTCTTTTCTCTACATTTTAACAGTTACTTCCAGGTTGAGAACCCTCTTAGATTACTTTTTAAATCCCTTCTGGTTCTGATATATTAAGCGTTTTTTGTTTGTTTTTGTTTGGTTTATAACTGTGCTGCTTAATCAATAGTGGTTTCTCTAAAATGTTTATAATGAAGAGATTTTGAAATTCATCTCTTCCAGCATCCTCATTTTATAGACATGGACACAGTTGAAGAGAGGACGATGAAGCAACTTGCCCAAGATGAGACATTGAGTTAGTTACAGTTCCAGAACCTGGCTTCCCATTCTTTCTTAATCCAGTGCTCTTAGCTTACTTAGTACATGGCCTCTCATACTAGAGCAGGCCCTGTGCTAACTATTGCAGTAGTGGAAAGACTATCTGTTTTGAGGTTGGAAGACCTAGGTTCAAGCCTTGGCTTTGTCACCCATCAACTATGTGTCCTTAGACAGGTCATGTATCTCCTTTTGCTGTCTTCAGTGGTATCTTAGCTTAGATTTCTGGTTGGTATGCCTGAACCCTAACCCACCTCTGACAAAGAAGATGAACAGTTTTATGGCATTGCTGTAGTTTGTGTGTGTGTATATTTTTAAGGAAACAAGGTGCTGGCTTTTTTTTTTTGAGAGAGAGAGCACATGACAGGGGGGAGGGTCAGAGGGAGAAGCAGACTCCCTGCTGAGCAAGGAGCCCGATGCAGGACTGGATCCCAGGACTCCAGGATCATGACCTGAGCCAAAGGCAGTCGCTTAACCGACTAAGCCATCCAGGCGCCCCAAGGTGCTGGCTTTTTAACATTGTTTTGCAAACTAAACTTTAGTAACATCTCAAAACTCATTTTTACTTCATCAAAATTAAAAATTCTTGTGTCAAAGGACACTATTAAGAAAGTGAAAAGGTAGTCAATAGAATGAGAGAAAATATTTGCAAATCATATTTCTGATAAGTGTATACTGTCTAGACTGTATAGAGAATGTTACAACCCAATAATAAAAAGACTAACAAAAAAAGATTTTTTTTAAGTAGGCTTCATGCCCAGTGTGGAGCCCAATGCAGGGGCTTGAACTCACGACCCTGAGATCAAGACCTGACCTGAGATCAAGAGTCGGACACTTAACTGACTGAGCCACCCAAGTACCCCAAGACAAACTAATATTTAAAAGAATAAAGGATTTGAATGACATTTCTCCATACGAAGGTATACAGATGTCCAATAAACACATGAAAAGATGCTCAGCCTTAGTTGTCATTAGAGAAATGCAAATCAAAATCACAGTGAGATACCACTGGAATGGCTATAATAATAATTTTAAAAAGAAAAGAAAAATAACCATTGTTGGTGAGGATGTGGAGAAATTGGAACCCTCCTGTATTTCTGGTGGGAATGTAAAATGATGCAGCCACCTTGGAAAAACAGTTTATTAGTTCCTTAGAAAGTTAAACATAGAATTACCATATGACTTAGCATATGTCACTCCTGGGTATAAACAGTAAGAGAATTGAAAATATATGTCTATACATAAAAACTTGTACACAAATGATCATAGCAGCATTATTCACAGTAACCCTTAGAAGCAACCCAAGTGGCCAGAAAGTAGATTAGTGGTTGCTGGGGGATCGGGAATGACTACTTATGGTTATGGGGTTTGTTTATAGGGTGATGAAAATATTCTAGAACTAATGGTGATGGTTGTACAATGTAGTAAATGAGATAAAAACCGCTGAATTGTACATTTTTATAAATGGTAAGTTTTATGGCATGTGAATTATATCTCAGTTTTAAAAACTCATTTCTTTTTGTCTTTACAGTGTTTATTGAGTAACCTCTAAAGCTTCAAATTATTATTTTCTTTTTTTTTTTAAGATTTTTTAATTTATTTGACAGAGAGAGACACAGCTAGAGAGGGAACACAAGCAGGGGGAGTGGGAGAGGGAGAAGCAGGTTCCCAGCTGAGCAAGGAGCCCGATGCAGGGCTCGATCCCAGGACCCTGGGATCACGACCCAAGCTGAAGGCAGACGCTTAACGACTGAGCCACCCAGGCGCCTCTATTATTATTATTTTCTTAACTAGTCATTCACAATTATGTAACACAGTGATATCACAGATGTTAACAATCTCCATCTGCCAGGTCCTTTTTTTAGCTGTTGCCTGCACCATTTCTTGGCTCTGATCTGTTTTGTCAAATTTCAATAATAGTTTTTTGTATTACTTGAACTTTCAGTAGCATTTGACTCACTGATCACTTCTTTCTTGAAATGTTTTTTATGTGGCTTCTAGAAGATAATTTGCCCCTGGTTTTCCTCCTCCTTCATTGCTTCTGTCTTTATTGTCACTATTTTGTTTTCTTCCTGACCTGTAAATATTGGCAAGCCCCTCTTCCTCTATTTGCACTCATCCCAAGGAGGTAGCAGTGTCATGGCTTAAATACCATCTGTAAATTGATGACTTCCACATTTGAATTCTCAACCTGGACCTGTCCTTTGAACCTTAGACTTATATGTCCAACTTCCTACTTGCCCTGTCTACATGGATATCTAATAGGTATATTAGACTTAAGTAGCCAGAGCCAGTCAACTTACCTCATTTCTCTGGTGTTGGCACTAATGTTCATGCTCATAATTAACACATGGTAGTTTCTAACTTACAACTTAACTCCAGTGATAAATGTAGCTGTTAATAAGCCACTATTAAGTAGTTTTCTTCGTAGTATTTCTTGGTCATTTTTATTTAAAAAAATAGATTGAAAAGTATGTTGCCAAGAGCTATAATCTCTCTTTGAGATATGATATTTCTGAGTTCGGATCTAAATTTGGTGATGGTGCCCATTCTCAAGACAGACATTATTTTCTCCCCAGATTGAACATTTTTTTCTTTTTTTTTTTTTTAAAGATTTTATTTATTTGAGAGAATGAGAGAGAGAGCACATGAGAGGGGGGAGGGTCAGAGGGAGAATCAGACTCCCCGCTGAGCAGGGAGCCCGATGCAGGACTCGATCCTGGGACTCCAGGATCATGACCTGAGCTGAAGGCAGTCGCTTAACCAACTGAGCCACCCAGGCGCCCTGAACATGTTTTTTCTTATTTTGAATTATGAATATGGGTAGTAGGGGTCCATATTTTCAACTCAAAATAGTAATCTCACCTTTTGAGTCTAACATCAGTTTTTATAATCTTATTTTGGTTTAGAAAATTCTGAAATCAGTATAACTATAGAATTTAAAGATCTCAAAGTCAGCACATACAAATGGGTATTTCTCCTCTTTGTGTCTGTGTGCCTTTTTTTGGAAAATGACATGATAGCTCAGCTATCTGAGCCTGAATTTTTTTATCCCCTTGCTGCTGCTCTTATTCAGGCCCTGCATCTAAATCAATCCCCATCTGATGTATTTATCTCCATTGTTACTCCCTTCTAGACCATCTACCAGGTTGCCACTAAAAATGGCTTTTTTAAAAACAAAACATAGGGGCACCTGGGTTGCTCAGTCGTTAAGCATCTGCCTTCAGCTGAGGTCATGGTCCCAGGGTCCTGGGATCGAGCGCCACATCCGGCCCCCTGCTAGGTGGGAAGCCTGCTTCTCCCTCTCCCACTCCTGCTTGTGTTCCCTCTCTCGCAGTCTCTCTCTGTCAAATAAATAAATAAAATCATTTAAAAAAAACATAATTTGATTGTGCTGTTCCTCTGCTTAAAATATTCTCTATTGCTTGCTTTAGAATAAAGTCCAAGCCCCTTAGCATAGTAAATAAGACTACCTAGGATATATTCCCTCTGTCAAGTGCCTCATCTCCTATTACTTTTCCTCTTTTGCAGCTTATATCCCTTTTCTAAACTGGAGAGACCTTTCAAAGAAGGGAGAGAGAAAGTGTATTAGTTTTTCTTAGAGCCATACTTGGCTCTTTCTAAATCAGAGCAGGGTCCTATTGGCACTGCTCACCCCTGGTAGCCCTTATCTCTTCAGTGCGAATTGAATCTTGAGTCTTACTGCCCTTTGTCAAGTGAAGGAGCTTTATGAAGCAATTCATTGAGGTCTTTATCACTGCATAACTTCACTTCTGTTTTCACTTCTATTAAAATAAGAAAATAGAAGTGTTCATGCTGTTGTTTCATACTCAAGACAATTTTGTATTACTGGACATATCCTTAATGACCAAGGATTTTTGTCCTTTTTTGCCTTTAAGTCCAGAAGATGCATGGGGAACAGGAAAAGCCTGTAATCCTCAAATCAGTTAAGTCAGAAAATGCCTTCCTGCACTATTTACATATGCTCAAGAGCTGGATTGTGTTTAATATTCTTCCGAAGTCCTTAGAAGATGGAGTTCTTAATGCCATATCTGCAGTGAAATGTCTTTGTAGAACTTTTTATTGTGCAGATTTGCAGCAGATGTTCGTAACTAAAATGAGTCTTTGTAATGTTCTGTCAGAGCCATCGAATGTGTATTTTCTGTGAATTGGTTAGCCATCTAGGTCTGGCAGCAGGTATGCTGGTCCGATAAAGTGTTTTATCTCTTACATTGGTACTGACAGGGAAGTGATCTCTTTAAACTTGGACTTCCGGAGCTATATTTTCAGTTAAATTGCAGTTGGTTTTAAAGGGAGGGAAATGGAAAATTCAAATATATTTTGTGGGTTTCTTTGGCATATTCAAGATTAAAATCTTTTTAATATTTTTTTAATGTTATAACTTATTAAATAGGAATCAGGTTACTTTGTATGGCTGTCACTTCAGGGATTTGTGTCTTTTTCTTTTGTTTTTGAAGACTAATAATTCCTTTCCTTATACTTTGTGGGAAGCAGTGTGGAAAGGTGAGAAAGAGAATGGGTTTTGAAATCATGAAAACTCGGTTGAATCCTGGCTTTACCACTTCCTGGCTGTCACTTTTTGCAAATTTCTCAAACCCTTAGCGTCATCTGTAAAAGGAGGATATTAGTCAGTTTGATCTGCTTTATCAGAAATACCATAGATTGGGTAGCTTAAGCAACTGAAAGTTATTTCTCGTGGTTCTGGAGCCTGGGAAGTCTCAGATCAGGGTGTCAGCATGGTTGGGTTCTGGTAAGGGCCCTTCTTCTGTTTGTGGACAGCCTTCTTGTATCCTCACATGGTGGGAAGCAGAGAGAGAGTGGAAGCAAGCTCTCTTGCCTTTTTTTTAAGGGCACTAATCCCTCTCATGTAGGCTCTACCCTCGTGACCTAATTACTTCCCAAAGGTCCACCTCCTCATACTATCTACGTTGAAATTAGAATTTCAACATCTGAACTTTAGGGGAGACATAAATGTTTGTCCATAGCAGATGGTAATTGTTCTTAATAGGGTTTTCATAAAGATTAAAAGAGATGGTGTATATAAAACATTTAGCTCAATACATAGGACACATGCACACAGTAAATTCTGTGGACAAGAATTGAGTGAGATTATTTCAGCCTTGTATACATTTGTTAAGTTTAAACTGAAAGTTAACATTTTATAAATCTTTTCCTTCTCTTTTTTCTTTATAAGAGTTCAGACATCTTTTTAGTAAGTAGCTGTTGATGCTGTATTGTGTCCCTGATTCTGAGAACGTTAAAAACGTGTACTCCCTGTTACTGAGGGAGATGTTATATAAATCCAGCTAACCATGATGCAGTATATTAGTTTTACATAATTAATAGCAACAACGGTAGCTAATTTTTAATAAGTACTTGTTGCATACTAGGCATTTTGCTGTGTCTTATAATTACCATAATTAATCCTCATGGTAACGTGAAATAGATATCTTTATCATCTTCATTTTACAATTGAGCAAACTAAGGCTGTAGAAAGATTAAATCATTTGCCCAATATCATCCATTAAGTGGAAAGGTGGGAATTAAAACACAAGTGGTTGGACTCCAAAACTGTAGCTTTTAACCACTATATTGTGCTCCTTTGCACAATAAGGGCCCACCTAATTGGGTGAAGAAAGAGTGCATTTGCCTCCATCTGTTTGTAGTCAGTCTGAAATCAGGTTCTGGCTTGATTTATAGTATGTCTTTGAGAATAAGGCCACAAACAGAATCTGCCTTGGGGTTGAGTTCAGAGATTAAGACAAGTCAAAAGTAAGTTTCTGTCACTGAAGATGGGACAGTTTTATGGTGAGCCACGTATTTGTAACTTAGCCCTAAGTAATCTATTTGTAACTAAGCCGTAAGTAATTTTGTTGGCTTCAGTTACTGACTGTGTGACACTTAATATCCCTGAATGGTAGTTTTCTAATTTGAAGGACATTGGTTTCCAGATTGAGCATCTGCTTAGGGCTCAGCAGTGGTACTAGCAGTTTAACAGTGGATGAGAATTGATCTGCAGAAAGACATCATCTTGAAATTTTAGATAACACAACATAAAGAACTTTGTTTAAGTGCTTCCAGAAGGGAAAAAGCATTGTATGAAGGATCAGGAATCAGAGTGGCTTTAGGAATCCCGCAAACTGTTGAGACAATGGAATAAAACTTTAAAATTTTTGCAGAGAACTTATTTCTCTTAAGTGTGAGGGTAGAATAAAAAGACATTTTCAGGTATATAGTCTCAAAATTTATTTCCCATGTGCATTCTTCAAGGAAGCCACTAGAGGATGTGTTCACCAGATCAAGGGAACCAAGAAAAGAGTAAAACATGGTGTCTATGAAAAGGAGGTCCAGCCCATGAGGTTAAGGGAAATAGTAAATAGTAATAGTAAAGGGAAATTCCGGGGTGACAGCTATACAGCAGGCCTGGAAAGCAATTCACCCAGATCACAGCAGGTCAGGAGGCTCCAAGACCAATTTCTCTAAAAAGATGAAATTCACAGAATGCTGAATACTTTTGCACATATTGAGAGGAGATTTAAACAATTGGGAGAGAATTCGAAACTACATTGGTGACAAATAATATTGATTAAAAACAACAACCAAAACAGCAGTAGCCCCAAGGAAAACAAAAACTATCAGGAAAGAAAAAGTAATCCTAGTATGCTACATGACTCATCTGTGAATAGCATTTATAGTCATAACATACAGTTTGAATAATGATCTAGCCAAAATTAAGCTATTATATAAGACCAAATCACTAGTGATCTGCTAATGGCTATATTAAAAAGATGGTGGGGAGGAGCAGGAAAAATTAATGTGAGTGTGGCAGGGGATGAAATGGCTAAATTTTCTCTTTCATAGTGAGAAATCTATAGATTTAATGACAAAAACTGAAAAATTAAGAAATAACAATGTAAATTTTTTTTTATAGAGATGAATATATTTTAAAAAGTTAAAAGGAGATAAAAGTAGTGTGTCTTTCTGGGGAATGGGATTGACAATAGCAATGGTCTTAAAGTTAATACCTGTGATTGTTGATTGGGCCCAGTGTACATGTATCTGTAATATGCGGGAGGGAATGTGGGAAAGAGGAACTGTGTGAAGTTACAGCATCTGCTATATCTTAATTGGCAATATATTGCCTATATCAGGGATCCCTAAGACTACTTTGTTCAGTGATTCACTAGAAGGACTCACAGGACTCAGTGTGTAGTTGTACTCGTGGGCAAGGTTTATTTCAGCAAAGGAAAAAGATCCATAGGATGGAAGTCTGGAGGAAACCAAGTGCAAGATTCCAAGAGTCTTCTCCCAGTGGAGTCCCATAAGTTGTGCTTAATTCCTCTAGCAACAGTGATCTAACAGTACGTGTGGAATGTTATCTGCCAAGGGAACTCATTAGAAACCCAGTGCCAAGGTTTTTTACTGGGGGCTGATTAAGTATGCACCCTCTGCCTACCCTGTGCCCAAATTCCAGACTCCTAGAAAGAAAACTGGTATTTAGCATAAACCACATTATTTATATAAACAGTTTAAGCACAATGAGCCACTCTTACCACGTAGGGGAAGTTTTGTATCAGTGTAGGAGACTGTTTACCAGCCAACTTTCCAACACCAGCCTTTCTAGCAGGCCTTTCTAGGGATGGCAGTCTCACACCTATATTACCTCTTTTCTGCACAGAGCCTTTCTTCATCATTTATCCTGTGAGGCCCCACATGAAAGAAGCCAACCTTTGCTTTGCCTTTTTATTACAAAAGGAAAGCAATTTGCACTTACGGTTGAGGAAGGTAAGAGAGAGAGAAAAAAGTTTCTAAAATGCCCTGAATAGGTAGAGAGAAAATAGAAGAGTAGCATACATTTTAGTTGATGAGCAGTTTTGAGAATGACAGAAAATAAATCAGAAAAATAAGCGCTTTAATGTCCACCCTCCTGTTTTTCCAGAAGTCTCTGTACTACGGCAGAGATGTTGTTTCCTCTGAAATAGGGTGGAGGTTTTTTTCATGCACCCAAAATGGATGATGCTCCCATCTCCTCAGAAATCATATAATAAACTTTCTTTGGGATTCAGTAGAAATGTTCCTGTGCCACTTACTGAAGATTGCTTCTAGGTACCAGAACTGTGGAGGTAGATCTAGGGCTATTTCAGCACCTGCTGTAATGGCTTCTTCTGTGTTTAATCCCCCGAAGTTGCCAATAAATTATCCTCTGAATTGTAAAGGCAAGTTTCTTTTCTGTAATGCCCTGCAGGTAGTAATGTGCAGCTTAAGTGTCTATGAGAATATGCTTTTTCCTTTTGGAATGACTCCAGAATTTTTTTAATGACTTTGTTTCACAAAAAGTTGAATTGTGAATTCTGGCTGTACAGGTTTCTTTTGCTTGCTGTTATCAAAATGGAGTTTACTTAACTAAGTGTAAGTGAGCTATTTAGTAGAAAGCCTATTAATTTCTTCTTGGTTCAATCTGTATTTTTAAAATTAGGTGTCAAGTGTGATTTGTAGGAGGAATCACTATTATAGCATGCTGCCACGAGTAATTTGCTCAAAGAAAATTCTTGTTTTTATCATACATGAAAGGGAAAAAACCTTGATTGACTTTTTAATCACTTGAAACATGACTGTTGTAATTCATGTTTTTTCACTGAACAAACTTCACAGAACAGTTTTTCTTTGCGTAATAGTATATAGGATCACAATTTTTAAAACAAGTTTGATGAATTCTATTTCTGCATTCCTTTAATATCTTCTCAGTTACTTTTTACAGGTATTTATTCTGTCTCATTTCTTGTATACAGTATCTCTGATCTTGTGCTCAATCAGAAAGATAAATACAAAGTTCTCTGTCTTTAGGTAAAATCCATTCTAAAGCCAAGTGAATTTTGGATTGCCTGCTGGTTTGTAACTTTTATGAAATATGGTATTTGTTCACTTGATATAAAAATTTAAGAGTTGAACATTATGATCTATAAAAGACAGGTTTATCAGATTATTTGTAGTACCCTGTTCCACGTAAGCTACGTTCATGTAATCATTTGCATTTGAGAACATTTTTTACTATATAAAATGTTCATGTGTTTAAAAATTTAAAACGTGTTCTTTTTAATCAAAGTTTAAAGTGCTTTGAAAAAAATAAAAATCAAAAAAGGCATACATTGAGAATTCAGTCCCACTCTTGTCCCTCGACCTTCTCAAGATATCTGGGTGCACCAGTTTGTTTAACCAGTCCCCTATAGTTGAGTGTTTGAGTTAATTTTCACTATTAAAAACACTGCTGCAGTGAGTAGCCTTGTATATTAGTTCATGTGTATGCAGATACAGAAAAATTCCTGTAAGTAGAATCCAAGGTGCTAAATTGTTTTAGTATATGTTGTACCATTTTGAATTTCTACCAACAATGTGAGAAACAGTCACTTGATTCTAATTAGCACAGTATTGGGAAACCTTTCTATACCTCTGTAGATGAGGGAAATTGAAATGGAGTTTGTCCAAAGTCATATAATTAACTGATAATAGGACTTGATTTTTTAATTCAAAATGTTTTTTCCAACAGACAACACTGGACTTGCTGTTTTCCTACAGTTAAGACATGCTGGTAAAATATAAAAGTTGTTAGCTGACAAAGATGTATTAAAAGAGACCTTCCTCATTTTGTTAGTGTCTGAAAGTTCATGGATGTAAATTGTCTAAGTTTTGTGGTCATAGAATGAAAGGGTGAACAAGTGGAGCTTTTTTCCTTGTTCCTACATTTGGGTAAAATGAGGATGGAATATGTGAGTTCACACAAGTAGTCTCTGTAACCCAGGTAAATGTTCTGGTTTGGGGCTTGTAGATTTAGCTTTCCAGCATGGAGACTTGGCAACATCATATGAGTACCACCTGATTCTAGTGACCTTGTCTCCTTCAACTTCATTTTTAAGTGTTTGTCTTTTAGTTGTCCAACATCAGGGGACAAGGAGTAAATATACATATGCTTGAAGATGCTCTTGTTAAGTAAAAATGCAACCAAGTAAATTTTAAAGCTTTAATAATAGATTCATGAATCGGGCAGCATCCCATCTAGCAAGTAGAGGGAAGCTCCAAAAGGCTACAGAAATGGAAAGATTTTTAAAGCTAGAGAGGGAGTGGAAAAGAGGAAGTTATTAGTGAAGAAATCATTGTTTTAAGGAATGGAAGGGGTCTATCAGTAAATTTCGTAGTGCTGACCAGGAAATTCCTCTGTTGACTGGTTAAAGGATACATTTCTTGGGGGTTGAAACTGCACTTAGATTAGGTACTGGGTGTTAATTTACTGACTTGAGGTCTTAACCTAAGTGACACCATTTTGGGCCTGGGTCAGGGGGTGGGCGTTTAAACACTCTTAAGGAAGTAGTTCGTTTTACTTTCAATAAGATGCTATGTCTCTTCATGCACAGCTTTTCTATTTTACAGTGGAAGATTGATGATAAGCCTGTAAAAATTGACAAATGGGATGGATCAGCTGTGAAGAATTCTTTGGATGATTCTGCCAAAAAGGTATTTTCTTGAGGTGGAATTCTGTTAGCATATATATAGCTTATGACACGTCTGCAGGATCTTTTTTTCTGTGATTTGGAATGACTGTAGTTAGTTTTAGGAATTGAGCCATAAAGCAGTTTCTGAAATCCTTACAGTAAATGTGGGGAACATGTGTTAAAATGTTAGCTACCTCAAGCTTCTGTCAAATTCTCTAATTTTTGAATTCCGGAAAGCTGGTGATCTGTTGTTTTTGAGGTTAATTAGCCTAGAGCCAAGAGGGTTGAGGGAATACAGGACATTCATTCATGATTAGACATCTCTCTATTTAAAAAGGGAAGAGGGGCACCTGAGTGGCTCACTCGGTTAAGCCTCTGACTCTTCATTTTGGCTCAGGTCATGATCTCAGGGTTGTAAGGTCGAGCCTCGCGTCAAGCCTCTTGTCGGACTCTGCAGTGGGTGTGGAACCTGCTAAAATTCTCTCTCTCTCTCTCTGCCCTCCCCCCTTCTCTCTTAACCAAATGAGCCATCCAGGTGTCCCTCCCCCTTCTCTCTTTAAAAGAAAAAAGCAGGGGGACTTTTAGCTTCGTCCCAGGAAAAAAGTTGGGGATTAAAAAAATGTATGAGAAGTTCATGAACTTGAGGGTTGCTGGAGTGGTGGGGGGGGTGGGAGGGATGGGGTGGCTGGGTGATAGACATTGGGGAGGGTATGTGGTATGGCGAGTGCTGTGAATTGTGCAAGACTGTTGAATCACAGATCTGTACCTCTGAAACACATAATGCAATATATGTTAACAAAAAAAAAAAGAAGATAGCAGGAAGGGAAGAGTGAAGGGGGGAAAATCGGAGGGGAAGACGAACCATGAGAGATGATGGACTCTGAAAAACAAACTGAGGGTTCTAGAGGGGAGGGGGTGGGGGGATGGGTTAGCCTGGTGATGGGTATTAAAGGGGGCACGTTCTGCGTGGAGCACTGGGTGTTATGCACAAACAGTGAAACATGGAACACTGCATCCAAAACTAATGATGTAATGTATGGTGATTAACATAACAATAAAAATTTAAAAAAAAGAAGTTGTTGAACTTTTTCTCTGGGATCATTGTGAATAGCTTGAGTCTTTTTTTGCTTGGAGTGGTAAAATCTGATTGGAGAGAGCTATTGGTAATTTATATGGTTCTTAACATAACTTATCATGGAAATTAAGAATAAAAGCAGGTACTAGGAAGGAAGCAATCCTGTGCACTTGATTCCTTGTTCTTTTTACTAGGTACTTCTGGAAAAGTACAAATATGTGGAGAATTTTGGTCTGATTGACGGTCGCCTCACCATCTGTACCATCTCCTGTTTCTTTGCCATAGTGGCTTTGATTTGGGATTATATGCACCCCTTTCCAGAATCTAAGCCTGTTTTGGCTTTGTGTGTCATATCATATCCTTTTATTTATGCTCAGGCTTGTTTTATGCTCAGGTTTGTTTCTGTTGTGACTGTTTATTAAAATCTCTACTGATAATTCTCCCTGCTCCCTACAAAAAACAAACTGATTCCAGGGCCCACTAATATTAGAATTTAACATTATGAGCTATGGCATCTGTAATTTTAGTTATTATCATTGATATTTGAGATTTAATGTGGTTATTTTATCTTTAATTCTGTTCAGTTATTGTAGAGATCATTATCTTAGTATGAGTGCCTAATAGCAAAACACACATTATAGTGAGACCCAGTTCTCATTTCTAGCCTGCCACATTCCCATTATACCTGGTCTGCTTCAAGAAACTCATTCCAGGATATTAGGGAAGAATCAGATTTTGGAGGTTCAGGTTTCCTTGAAGCTGAAGGGCTGGACTGGACATGCTCATACTGATCATGAGATAGAGGTGTGGCTTGTATAACATGGAATTAAACTCTGTTCTGGAGCTCGAGAACCTGGGTTTGAAATCCAAGCTATTTTGTGATCTTGTGATAATAAGAACTTAACTTACTGGAGACGTTTGAATGCTGCTTAGTTACAAATATGGGCAATACACATTCAGAATTAAAAAGATTAAATGAGACATGTTTGGTAATGTAATCTACTCTCAGATTCTTTTCTTTCCCCTCTCCTTTTATGATAAAAGTAGAATCATGTTTGTTACCTATCCACCTTGATTATTTCTCAAAAAGCTAAATTCAGAGAACTTTTATTATACTATTACTATAATTATAAAAATTCTGCTTGCTCATAGTAACAGTTCTCTTGTGATTTCCACCACTTCCTCCCTAAGTCAATCTGGACATACTGCACTTTTCTTTGTAACTTAAAAAAATATATTGGATGTCTTTTCATGTTGGAATATATAAGACTATCTTATTCTTAATATCCACATAGTATTTTTGAGTGTCTGCTATGTGCCAGCACTGTACTAATTTAAAACAAATCATTTTGGTAGGCAGTTTACTTTTCTTAACAGTGCTGCCGCTACCTGAAATATTTCTAAAAAATGTGCTTTGGGGATTTTTCTTCTAGCAAGCCATTTAATAAAGCAGGCCCTGATTATAAATGGTATTATCCAAATTGATAACAAATCATAGTCCCAGAGTTGGCACCTTCACTCCTTTTAGTAATCAGATAAATCATCCCAGTATGAATTTTTTCACCATTAAGGCAGTTCCAAAGAATATGCCATGGGTTCTGGAGGCAGTTCCCAAAGGAGTTCCAAAGAGGTTTAAACCATGAGGGCAACATTATTACAAATAATATGGCCTCCCAAGAGAACCACCATGATGAAATTTCATTGGTTTGGTGTTTAAAGCAAAACGTGATCTTGCTATTTTTATAATCATGTCAGTTTTACATATAATGGTAATGACTTCTCTGTGCTAGACACTGTGTGTGTGTGTGTGTGTGTGTGTGTGTGTGTGTACACATACACAAGGATGAAAAATAAAATAGCTAAATTTTCAGTGTTTTTGCAGCAAGATGAAACTATCTTCTCTAGGATTATCATTATGGAAGTTTTCATAGCCCTTGCTTGTCAGTTTGTGTTATTTCTTTGTGTGTGTATGTTTGTGTCTTTTCTCCTTAACTTTATCTGAACCTATTTTGTGATGATGGGGATCCTGACCATTTATACCTCATATAAGGAGAAGAGCATCTTTCTTGTGGCCCACAGGAAAGATCCTACAGGAATGGATCCTGATGATATTTGGCAACTGTCCTCCAGTCTCAAAAGGTAAGACTATCCTCATAGATCCTTTAATCCTGCCGTTGGATTTTCTCTGGGAGTCAAGTCCTCTTCAACAATAGACTATTTTATTGTATGCTTACTCCATGCAGGTCATAGTGCCTATCGCATAAAACAAAGTAAGGGGTATGAATGGTCTAGAAGGTTTTTCCTAGCATTGTACTTCTGAGATCATGTCATCACAGAAGTGCTCTGAGTATAAAGTGTGGGAGAAAGAACTTGGGTGGAAGGATGAAGAATGAGTCTTTTCCTCTGGCCAATAAATTGAGCCAGTTGGAGTACAGAACTGTGAAGGCCAAAGGTGTGAAGTGAGTTATCACTGAAGAACCCCATTAGCTTCTATGTCTTCTGTGATCTTGATGGCAGTCTGTGCAATCAGGAATTTTTGCAGCAATGCACTGGGCAACTCAGAGAAGCACATTTCAGTGTTTCTGACCAGCTGTGGGTATAACTTCATGCAGGTGATACCTGAGGTCTTTTTAGGTATCCAGAACTGGGTTTAAATTCCAGCTCATCTCTCTCTAGTGGTATAACTTCCTGTATATCATGTAAACTGTTTGAGCTTTAGTCAAAACTGGATCACGAATGACTCATAGAGTTGTTGAGAAGATGCCAGCTGGTATATATACCAAGTGTAAAAATAGCAAACGTCTGTGGAGCATTAACCATATTCTGGGTATCATGCCAAGTGCATTATCTCATTCAAACCTTAGAACAACCCATTTTATGGATAAGAACACAGACCCAAAGAGTTTAATTAATTCTTCCAGGATCCTAGAGCCCAAAAGTGAATTCTAGCAGGTGTTCCAGCCCACATCTGAGTCGAGACCTCATGCTCTTAGTTACTATCCTAAAAACACAGGGGATAGGTCCTAGCACATGGTAGGCTCTTAAATTACAAGTACAGTTATTCACATACACAAAGGTAAATGTAGCATCAACACCAAACAGCCTCTGTCATTACCAGCTTGTGAAGATGCTATGAGGAGGAGCGGAATGTCCTTCTGGGGTTCCAGCTGAGTTCTGGCAGGGCTCCCAGCTACCTTTTGACCTCAGCCATCATAAATCTATGATGCCAGGCCCCTGAAACAGAGTGGCAGAATTCTAGACCCTAGCAACATCTTGATTTCTTTATTTTCATTCAAACATTCCATTTTATTCATATGTACATTCATATACACAGTGTGTGTGTGTGTGTGTGTGTTTAAAGATTTTATTTATTTGAGAGAGAGAGACCAGAGTGAGAGAGCAAGCACAAGCTGGGAGGAGGGGCAGAGGGAGAGGGAGAAGCAGACTCCCCGCTGAGCAGGGAAGCCCGACATGGGGGTCACGATCTGAGCCAAAGGCATATGCTTAACTGACTGAGCCACCCAGGTGCCCCTACCCAGTGTATTATTTTTTTAACAGCTTTATTGAGATACAGTTCACTTACCATACAGTTCACACTTAAAAGTGTACGGGTCAGTGGTTTCTAGTGTGTTTACAGATACTGCAGCCATCACCACAGCCAACTTAGAACATTTTCATCATCTCAAAAAGAAACCCTGGCGGGTGCCTGGGTGGCTCAGTCATTAAGCGTCTGCCTTTGGCCCAGGTCATGATCCCAGGGTCCTGGGATCGAGCTCTGCATCGGGCTCCCTGCTCGGCAGAAGCCTGCTTCTCCCTCTCCCATTCCCCCTGCTTGTGTTCCCTCTCTCGCTGTGTCTGTCTCTGTCAAATAAATAAATAAAATCTTTAAAAAAAAAAAAAAAGAAACCCTGTACTCTTTAGCTGTCCTCTCCCTATCAACCCGCCCCATTCCCTCAGTCTTAAGTCACCACTGATCTACTTTCTGTCTCTGTAGATTTCTCTGTTCTGGACATTTCATATGAATGGAATTATAGAATATATGGTCTTTTGTGACTGGCTTCTTTGACTTAGCATAATGTTTCCAAGGTTCATCCATGGTGTGGCATGTATCAATATTTCATTTCTTTTTATGCCAAATATCCCATTACATGGTTATACCACATTTTGTTATCCATTCATTAGTTGATGGACATTTGCGTCATTTCAGCCTTTTTGGCTATTGTGAATAATGTTGCTATAAATAATCACATACAAGTTTTTGTGTGGACCTATGTTTTCATTTCTCAGGTAATGTCCTAGGAGAGGAATTGCTGGGTCATATGGTAACTATTTTTTTTAAAGATTTATTTATTTGAGAGTGCGCGCGCACACACACACACACACACACACACACACACACACACACGCACACGCAGGGTGAGGTGGGGACAGACAGAGAGGGAGAGAGAATCTTAAGCAGACTCAGCGCCCAGTGCGGAGCCTGACACGGGATTTGATCTCACGACTCTGAGATCATGACCTGAGCCGAAATCAAGAGTCAGGTGCTTAACCCAGGTGCCCCGTGTGGTAACTCTTTTTAATTGCTTGAGGAATTGCCAGACTGTTTTCCAAAAACCACTGCACCATTTTCAATCCCCCTAGCAGTGTACGAGGATTCTGATTTTTCCTCCTCCTTGCTGATTTTTACCAGCTGCCACATCGTTTCCTGTGGCGAGGAATTACGCCACCCCTGGTTGCTTCTCATTGCAGTTAAATACAGATTCACTTCTCTTTCCTTGAAGATAGCTCCTGGCTCATTGGCATTCTGACATAGCTCCTTGTGGAAGTCTTGGTCATTTCATTATCCAAATAGATGATGGGTTCCAGAGCATTATCCAAATAGATGATGGGTTCCAGTTCTCTGGCTTCTCCTCTGATCATCTTGTTTTCTACCATGTCTTAAACACTTATTTCCTGGACATATCCTAGACTTTGCTGATAACTAATTACCTTCAAATAATTTCAGTTTTGAGTATCCCAGTCTCTGATCATTGCTTCTTCTTTTTCTGGTTCCCTTGTCCTAGTGGTTCTTCAGCCCCAATGGCATCTTTGATCCATTGAGCCTCCCAACTTTTCATTGTCCCTTTTCTCCTTCATTGTCTCACTTCTTCCTTACCCAACTTAGATTCCATGGCATTTCTGTAGTCTAGTTACTCTCACTGTCCTAGAGCAGCTTTCATACCTTCTCCTCTGTCCTCAAACCTACCCTCCTCTCTCATCTTTACTCTCGGCTTCTTTTGTTGCAGAGAAGATCAAAGCAGTCAGAAGCCTCCCATCATTACCTGCTTGCAGTGCTCTTCAGTCGGCTTCTTCCTGAGTTCCTTTCTACAGCCTTCTGTCCATTTGTCTACTAGGTTCTCTCTCCCTTTTCATTTACTTGATGTTTCCCTCTCTGCCGGATCATTCCTGGTGGCATACAAACATGCTGTCATTTCTCCCAACTAAAAAAAATTGGGTTTGTTCCTCTTACTCTCCTCACATGGTCTTATTTCTCTGCCCCCCTTTTCTTCTCTTACTTTCTCTTGGATCTGCTTGTCTTTATTTCTCTTCTCATCTTACTCAACCAGCATTTGATAGTGGATCACTCTCTTCTTGTTATACTCTTTTTTTTTAAACTAGGTTTCTAGGATACCATAATCTTCTAATTTTCTTCTTAATATCTGCTTTTTAGTCTCTTTTGTGATGCCTCTAAATTTGAAATGCTGCTGGTGCTTGTTCCTAGCACCTCTTCTCTTTCTATATTTGCTCGCTAGGCGTAATCTTATCTAGACTCTGAAGACTTTAAATACCATCTATATGATGAAGAGCTTTGAATCTGTATTTTCATCGTACACCTCTGTCCTGAACTCCCAGATATATTCGTTTCCTGTTTGACATTGGATCCTAATACGCATTTCAAAATCAGCACATTCAAAACCTAACTCAGCTATCCCTCATCCAAACCTGCATCCCTCCAGTTTTCCCCATCTCAATAAATGGCACTTCCATCCTTCTAGTTACTCAGTCCAGAACTCATTTTGACTGCTCCCTATTAGTCTTTCCAGTAGTCTGTCAGCAAATCCTGTCAGTTCTGCCATCTAAGTACATCAGTCTGACCACTTCCATCTCTTCTGCTACTTCATCTCTCAGGTTACTGTAATAATGTTCTCATGGACCTCCACAGCTGCTCTCCCTGCTCAGTCTGTTTCCAGTACAGCAGGCAGAGTGATCTTTTTAGAATGGAAGGCAGATCAACTCAATCCTCCACTCCAAACCTGTCACTCTGAGAAAATTCTAAATCCTAAACCCAGCTTAGAAGTCCATACTCATCTGTTCTCTGCACCCCACACACATAATAAACACACACTCCTTATATCCCATGGCTTCTTCCTCTCATACCATTCTGTTCTTCAGACATTCCATGCATGTTCTTGCCCTAGGGCCGTTGCATTTGCTGTGAACTCTGCTTGGATTATTCTTTTTCCAGATAGCTTGTTCTTCTCTTCTTCAGGGCCCTGCTCAAATATCTGCTTAAGCCTTTCCTGTCAACTATATATAAAACATCATATTTTGTATTCTATTGTTGGTTCTTTCATATACACTAGGGTAAAAGTCCCAAAAGGCAGAGTTTTGTCTCTTATGTTCACTGCTGTATATCCTTAGCATCTGAGACTGCCTGACATGTAAAGTTATGACTGAATAAATATTATATAATAATTCTATAATAACATTGTTATATTTACTGAAAATATTTTAGATGTAATAATTGTATGTTGTGTAATTATGTAATATATAAGTTGTATACTACATAATATAAAATAAATACTAACTAAAGTGCATCAGATCACAACTCATCCGATCATGTCCTACCATCAAAGCCATGGAACTGCCAGTGGAACTGGGCCTAAAAGTTCTGAGATTATTGTGAAATCAATGAATAGCAGTTGACTCAAGTTTGAGAAAAATTTTGAGGTGTTGAAAATAGTTTAAGGACTTTCAGTCATAGCCATCCAGGTTGGGAGTAACTGACTAGGCAACAGTTTTTTTTTTTTTTTTTTTTTTTTTTTAGTATGGTTGACACATGATGTTACATTAATTCCAAGTGTACAACATAGTGATTTAGCATCTCTTTAGTTAGCTTGCCACTAGTGTAGCTACTATCTGTCCCCATGTAGTGCTGTTACAGTATATTGACTTTTATCCCTGTGACTTATCCATTCCATAACTGGAAGCCTGTGTCTCCCACTCCCCTTGCCCCATTTTGCCCATCTCCCCAGCCACCTCCCCTCTGGCAACCATCAGTTTGTTCTGTGTGTTTACAGGTCTGATTCTGTTTTTTGTATGTTTAATTCATTTGTTTTGTTTTTTGGATTCCACATATAAGTGAAATGATGTGGTATTTATCTTTCTCTGGCTTATTTAATTTAGCCTAATACCCTCCAGGTCCATCCGTGTCATCTGTCACAAATGACAAGATCTTGTCCTTTTTTGTGACTGTGTAATACTCCATTGTTTATATATACCACATGTTCTTTATTCGTTTATTGATGGACACAGTATCTGAGTTGACACTGCTTCCATATCTTGGCTATTGTAAATAATGCTGCAGTAAATATAAGGGGATATGTATCTTTTCAAATTAGCGTTTTCGTTTTCTTTGGGTAAATACCCAGTAGTGGAATTACTAGATCATACGGTAATTCTGTTTTTAATTTTTTGAGGAACTTCCATTCTGTTTTCCACTGTAATTGGCTGCACCAATTTATATTCCCACCAACAGTCCAGAGTGTTCCTTTTTCTCCACATCCTTACCAACACTTGTTATTTCTTAGACAATAATGTATTGAGCTATGATTTTTTGAGCACTGGTTAATAATAGGCACTGTTTTAACCATGACAGTATTCCTGAAAACTAGGTTGTAGTTTTCCTGTTTTAAACATGCAGGAACAGAGGCTCCAGCACTTGCTTCCTCTAAAGGTAGTAACAGCTTGACAAGCCACTGAATGTGCCCTAATTAAATGGAGACAGAAACAAAGAGGTCATAGTCAGGGGGAGGAACATCAGCCTGCCAGAGGTTGATTTTTATAAACCCTCTTGAATGGGTAGAGATAGTGAAGGCCTTCAAGGTACCTTAAGACACAGGTAAGGAATCTCTGGAATTCATGTAGTTAAAGATCTCTCTGGCCTGGAATACGGGTAGAACCTGGAACTAGATTGATTACAGGGAACAAGGACTGAACAGCCTGGAATTGGTGAACATCTCTGGAAAACAAAGGTTCTTCATTTATTCATAAAATTTGGTTGTTTACCAAGTGCCAAGCAAGGAATAGAAAACAAATAAGATTGAATTCTTGTCCTCAAGAATCTTTGAGTTTAGGGGCGCCTGGGTGGCTCAGTTGGTTAAGCGACTGCCTTCGGCTCAGGTCATGATCCTGGGGTCCCGGGATCGAGTCCCGCATCAGGCTCCCTGCTCGGCAGGGAGTCTGCTTCTCCCTCTGACCTTCCTCCATCTCATGCTCTCTCTCTACCATTCTCTCTCTCTCTCAATAAATAAATAAAAATCTTTAAATAAAAAAAAAAAAGAATCTTTGAGTTTAGTCAAGAACACAGATACATAAACATCATTTCAGTAGATAATTTGACAGCATGGGAGCCTAGCATTAGACCTGGCATATGCTAGGTGCTCAATATCTTGAGTTGACAATTTGATGGTGTGGTGTATGACAAAGAAGAGACAATCTGACCCAGTTTAGGAAGGGTATCCCAGAAAAGTTTATGCCCTAATATTAACAAATGGGAACTAGTCAGGTGAGATTAGAGAGAAGTGTCTACTAGGAAGACCGTTCTAGCATTACAAGTGTAAAGTTCAGAGGTAAGCGGTGGGCGGGGGGGGGTCCATATAACTTAACAGTCTATGACAAGGTAAAGGAGGTACACAGTAAATAAGGCAGACATGGCAGTACCTATGAATCAGAACTCGTATTTTCAAGGCAATTAGGCACCCCTGGATTTTTTTTTTTAAGATCTGTGTGTCACCTGTATCACCAGTATAGCCAGCTCAGCCCTATTCTTCAAAACCACTTACTTGTTGAATCTCTATCTTTGGTTTTTATTTTTGCTTAGGTTTGATGACAAATACACTCTGAAGTTGACCTTCATCAGTGGAAGAACAAAGCAGCAGCGAGAGGCCGAGTTCACCAAGTCCATTGCTAAGTTTTTTGACCACAGCGGGACACTGGTCATGGATGCATATGAGCCTGAAATATCCAGGCTCCATGACAGTCTTGCCACAGAAAGAAAAATAAAATAGCCAGTTCTAAAAGCAGCCATCTTTGCTGGATCATGCTGAATTTCGGGGTGAGGGAGAAGGAAACAGAACTTAAAATGGATAAAGTAAGATATGTTAAAAATGTCCCTGTTTTGTCCTGAAATTTTAGTCCATTCTGGATAAATAGGATTTTCTAGTTCAGATATGAGAAGTTGTAGCTCTGATATCTAGCTTTAGCCTTGGTCTTCTGATTGTGTTGTTTTGATTTGCTTTTCTGGAAAAGCATTTTTGCTAGCAGCCATACAGACTTCGTCCTTCATACCTAGCAGTACTTTATATCGTATAGCTTTGTGCCATGCAGCTTTTGAAGGCTCAGTTTTTGAAACTGTTAACCTGTTGCTGACTTTATTGTGTTAATTCCTATTTCAACAGCTATTTCCCTTAATTCAGGATACAACTTCTTGTGTATGACAGCTTTCCTTCACACACCATTTTTGTGGGTGTGTATATATCTGACTTCGGGAGAATTGGAAAAAAACACAGCTTTTTAATTTGTTTAAAACAGACCTTCTGCCTGTTACATTTTGTGCTCTTAACCAATTAAAGAAGCCAATGGCATTTTTAATTTTATATTGTCTATGTTTTCCACTAGTATATCCCTGTTGATTTGTTTGTGCCCTTTATTAACTGCCATTTTCTAAAATTTTTTTCAATAAAAGGAAAGAAGATGTGAAAAAATGGAGTCATAGTCTTGATGGAAGAAACAGAGCAGCAAGTGTTAACAGTCTCACTACGATAGGTTCCTTTGGTTTTTAGGCAGTTTTACTGGTCAGAAACCTATGCGCAACTGTAGGTGAGAAACTGCTAGCTTTGGGGGGATAACAATTATGACACTCAGTACTTCCTGCCAACCAGTGTTCCAAGTGCTTGATGTGTATTAACTCACTGATGCTCACAACAGTCCTGAGAAGTAGGTGCTGTTATATCCCCATTCTATAGATGAGGAAAGTGAGGCACAAAAGTTGAATAATTTGTCACACAGCTGGTGTTGGAACTGGGATTTAAACCTGGTTTGTCTGGCTCCATAGTTGTGAGTTGGCATCTTTACTAGTCTTTTCCCACTGTAATCAGAGAAGGACTGGCACTTGCCCCAATCCTGTAACCTATGGAAATATTGCCCCTCTAGCTTACAAAAGTAAAATCCCAACTGAGCCTGGTACCTAAAACTATATTCAGTTTATAAGAAATTAACACTTATCACATTTTCCGATGGGAATGTTGCCCTGTCCAGTGCCACACAGTGGGCGATTATGAAACCTCACTGGATGGGGAGTTGAAGCCTTGGATTCTATACTTTATATTCTTAAAACCTTGGGCAAATCATGTAATTCTCTGAGCTCCTAGTTTCCTTTTTTTCTTTTTCTTTTTAAGGTGATAATCCTATTCTGTCAGCTACTTGGAGCTTTCGAAAATGTGTAATTGGATAATCGTGATTTTACAACGAAGGAGTTACTGTTAGGGGGTTCCCAGGGCTTGTGGATGTAGGGAATAACCCTCTCCACTGTCATACCAGGTGTGCCTTTTTCTTTACATCACAAACACTTGTCTTCTTCTTTCTTCTTTTTTTTTTTTACAAAAACTGAATTATGTTGAAATATATTCTGTAGTTTTTGTTTTTTCCTGCTCCTTTCCACCGTCTGTAGTTTTTTTTAACTTAATATTTCTTTTTCATTTTTTTTTTTTTTAAGATTTTATTTATTTGAGAGGAAGAGAGAGAGTGAGAGAGAGCACAAGAGCAGGGGGAGGGAGAAGCAGACTCCCTGCTGAGCAGGGAGCCTGACGCAGGACTCAATCCCAGGACGCTGGGATCATGACCTGAGCCGAAGGCAGATGCTTCACCAACTGAGCCACCCAGGGGCCCCTAACTTAATATTTCTTAGGTACTTTCCCTGTCAGTATATATAGGTCAAACTCATTTTTAATAGCTGCATAATATACCATATCAGTATAAATGTTTTAAATTTAACTATTTTGCTACTGGAAGGTATGTTTGCTTTCTAGTTTTTCACTATCCCAAGGGACGAGTGGGTTTGGGAGAGAAGATAAAATAGATCCTTAAGTGAGAGAGACCAGAGACCTGGGTTGTTTCCAACTTTATTCTAACTTGTGACCTCTGGTAAATCTCATTCCTTCTCTAGGAATGTGTCTGAATCTGTCAAAGAGGTTTTAGATGATGTATCTTTTGAAATGATTAAAGCTCTTTACCTCCCAGAAATGCCCACATAGAAAACATTTCTTAGGAATATGAAGATATGAGTGTTGTAATCCCTTCAATCTGCCCATAAACCCCACTTTGAGATTTCATAGGCTGCGTGGATCTCTTAAGGTTTTTCCCTGACTCCAGAAACCATTTGAGGCAGTATGATCTTCTAAATAAAGAAGTGGATTAGCCCAGCAATGTGTTACATTTGGTCACCCTCCTCCCTGCCACATTTGTGGTATTTTAGGACAGTTTCCTCTCACTTGAGCAGGCTCAAGCCTCACCATGGGTTTGGGGGTTTGTGGGTTTGTGGAACTGCAGAGCACCTCAGGCTGGCTCTCAGCACCTCCATTGGCCAGTAGTTACTCCAGCCCCTTTTGAGTGCCTCTGGGCTGCTCTTTTTCCTCTTTAGTAGGTCTGCAGCACCCTTCCCACCAGCACACCCTGACACCCATCACATTCTCCTGGCTCTCAACTCCTCACACCTGCCTAGAATGGACTTGGGTCTTCCAAAATAGATGAGACTGTGAGGAGAGTGGGGAAAGATATCTAATGTTCATTATTTGCAAATTTCAGCTGCTAATGTGTATTTGATGTTTGATGATTTTATATGTTTTTAGAAACCATCTTTTTGCTTCAAAACAACCTGAGGGAATGGCAAAAAATGCAAAGTTCCTTTGAATACTTAACACCAGTTATATTCTTCTCTGGGTCCAGTTTCCTCCTCCGTTGAGAGCCCTTTCTCTCACCAACTATTTACCTTATCTCCACCCTTGGCTAGACACCCCTCTCCCTACCTCAAACTTTGCCTGCTGGAAACCATTTGAGAAAACTGCTAAATCACAATATTTTTTCTAGAACGTATCGTTGTCCCCACTGACAGGCTCTTATTAAGTAGAATAGTCTTAACAACCCAGCCTGAGAGTACATGTGCTCAGTTGACTTCTGATATCCACAACTATGTTGAGAATAATTGCAGGGATTCACAGCCCTTTTTTTGCACCCTGGTTCTTTTTGACGGTCTGGTGTTGTCTATGGCTCTCTACTCAGGATGATGTTTTAAATACATAAATACATTATTGCCTGTCACAATGAGGAGGACTGGGGAAGTAGGTTCAAAGATGGTTGCTCAGAAGGTGCCTTGGCTGTTGCTTACTTTCCTCTGGGCAGGGCTTCCTCACTAATCTGGCAGCCTTGGCTCTGCCCTATTGTAATTACTGACACTGTTATTCACTAATATTCATTGTGAGTGGGCAGCAGGTTTCTCCTTTCAGACAGCAGTTATAGGGAAACACACCTACATGAGCATGAAGAGGTAAATTCCCTGCTTCTGTGGGCAGAAACTAGGTGAATTGTTAGAACTTTAGCTGGTTTGCTTGGGAGAGAAGTGATTTGGGTACAAAATGCTTGTTAAAGAAGAATGGCAACTGTTTCGTTGTCTTGCAGCCAGATCCCTCCTCCAGTCTATCAAGCCAACCTTAGATCTGTTCGAAGACCACAGTAAGGAACTCAAAATTTTTTGTAGTGGGTCTTGTCTCCTGTGAGGGAGCTTTGGCCCTTGGTGGGGGAGATTTCCCTCTGACAAACAAACCCTGTGACAATGGGAAACCACTGATGAGTATTGAATAGTATTCAGGCCCATAGTTCCCTATATTTGGTTTATAATGCTGTAGAAGGTGACCCACTGGAGAATGAGAAACTGTTAGGAGAGGCAATCTACCATGAGCCCTGAGTACCACTGTGTGTTCTTGCTTCATATGAATGTAAGACCCTGACCCCTTCCTCATCATATCTCAGTGTTCTGTTGACAGCAATCTTGAGAGATGAAATAATATCTCTTCCCAAGGAGCAGGTTTCCCTACTGTGCATTATAAAAATGTTGAATCCCCCAAGCTCAGGGTTCTTTCCCTATGACACATTCCCCTGGCATGTATGTGTAGGTATCTGTCTAGGCCTACCCCAAGTCACTTTTTGTGGGGGGGGGGCATGGAGAACTGGCATAAACATCATGCTCATGTTGCTTCTTGTAAGCGTAAAGTTCTCTTATCTCTGATCTGGGAGTCTCCTGTCACTTGCCAGTTGTAACTAGGATAAAATTCCAGACCTTTCATAGATTACTCTGACAGTTTGGGTAACGAGGATGGGATCCTGACAGACATGGCTTTCTAAAAGAGAAAGGACATGGGTCCGGTGAGGGAATATGAGAAAATAACCTGGGGTCTGGTAGGAGGAAATGCTGCTGCGCAAGCGGGTGAGTAAGGGTCCCTCATTGTCCCACCTGTTAATGAATATTTCAAGGCTAAATAACAAGAGGTAGGATTGAAACACATTTCCCAAATGGTACTTAGGTTGTTGCTCACTCTTCTCTGGACAGGAGGAAAGGATGTTTTGATAACAAGGCAGCATGCCTGTGGCCCCAGCTGAAGGCCCTATGACTGTGATGAGTCGAGGTTTCCCCAAAGGCGAAATAGATGGTGTCAGCAAAAAAGATACAGAGCTTTGAATGGACCAAATATATTCGGAGTTTGTTGAGTCCAAGGAGGTAGCCTTTTGAAATGAAAGTAAATACATGACCTTGTTTGCTGGCACAAGGTCAGTCTCCCTCTGTAAACCCCTAATCCTTCTCTCCCTCTCTTTTAAGGAAAGACGGTCTTTGTGCTGGGGGTTTTTGAGGAGGAGAGGGACTCTCTTTTTATAGCTCTGTTGAATATAAGCATCTAGGTCACTATCCTACTTGGTCCCATGGAGACAGGAAGCCCTGGGCACAGGGATGGTCAGAAGTACCAAGGAGTGTGGAGCAGATCCATGGTAGTAATGCAAGGCAGGCAAAAAAAAAAAAAAAAAAAAAAAAAAAAGCAGCTCCTGAGCCCTAGGTGCTTGTTAGAGCCAAGAGATACACAAGGGAAGAGGAGGCACTGACCCTGGAGCAGGAGTCTGAGGAGAAGAGGCCTTCCCACTGACCCAGCTGCTCCCTGCAGGCTAGCCTCTCCCACTCCCTTCGTGTCCTCACATTCTTTGCTGGGATGGAGTATAATCTTTTGGTGGCTGTGCCTTCCAATATCTCTTAGATTGCCTGGTTTGAGTTCCCATAGTTGGGGGCAGGGGGCGGTGGGGAGACGTGCCTGAATTCATGTGGCAAAATTTGGGCAAATCTGTCGTGGGAAAGGAAAATGAGAGCGACAGTAGGGGAGCCTCTGAACTGATTCAGTTACTACTGTTTTAATGGCTTTCACAGTAATGTGTTACTGGTAGCAATTATCCACTCAGTTGAACTGTGAAAGTTTGTAAGTCTCCCATTCAGGGACTACTGCATATAGAGAAGTGATTCCTGGCTTCACTTGAGTAGTATAACAAACTATAGAATCCTAAGAGGAGAGAAAGGAAAATGAACAGCTTTAGTTGAAAACTTGGTGACTGCTGGAGTACTCAGGCCATTTCCCAGTAGAGCAGTGCTACATGTCCTTTGCAGGCACCAAGTACACCCTTTTAAAAAGTTGGACAGCCAGAGGCACCTGGGTGGCTGAGTGTCCCAACTCTCGGTTTCCACTCAGGTCATGATCTCAGGGTCATGAGATCGAGCCCTGCGTCAGTCTCTACTGGTTGTGGAGCCTACTTAAGATTCTCTCTCTCCCTCTCAAAAAAACAAAAATTGGACAGCCGGGAGGCTATTACTGAGCTATTGCTGAAACAATATCTGACCCATGGAAGCCTGGTAAGTGGCCTAACACCCCCATTTTGGGTTATGTGAAATTAGAGGTGAAGCTAACAAAATGTGCAGCAACCTTCCCTAGTCAAATGGAAATGATGTGTTCTGGGGATGCAGCCAGCCGTCCATCTTAGTTTTACGTGAAGAAGTGATAAGTCACTCCTTTGGAAGAACTGTATTCCCCACTCAGCTGCCTAAAGCAAAGCCACTGGCTCAATAGGACCCTTGATTCACAGAGACTTCCCAAATCAAATGCCTGGGCCTGGTTCACTGATGGTCCAGCTAAGTTAAGAGCTGTTGGTGTCAAGTGATGATTCTGGAAACTGACTACAGTAAAGGCTGATCAGCACAATAGGCTGAATTGAAAACTGTTACCTGTGTCCTAGACAATCCCTAGGGACCAGACATGTTACATTTTTACTAACTCAGGCTATTGCCAATGGCCTAGTCTTCTGGTCTGTCACTTGGAAGACAGAGACTGTCAGATTAAAGACACCCTTCTTGGCCACAAACTAAAAATTGCAGCTATTAAACTGGGTCACATGTAAGTGCCCATCGTGGGGGTTCATTCTCTGACAAGACCAACTGGGAATCAAGTTGCTGACGGAGCCTGTGACCACTCAGACTGCCACCATCATTGCCTGGATTCACCCTCATACCAGTCATGGCCCTCCATGCACCATCGTAGCCTGAGCACAGAGTAAAAGATTGATGGTTCTGATGCAGAGGCCACCGCTACAGGCCAGGCTTGTGACTCCTGTTAAAAGTCTTCTTTGTCTAGCACAGGCCTGGCCTCCACCCACTCCTGACTGATGGACTCTATCAGACCTTTGGTTCCCTCTTGGGGTTATCAGTAGTGCCTCAACACTGTTGCCACTTTTTCAGGTTACAGTTTACAGTGTTGCTCTTCTAATCAATCAGCCAACTCCAACCACACTGTTTTGATTTTGAAACTAATCTGTCTCGTGGTACTGTTTTTATTGACCACATACAGTCTGACAATGGTGAATCTTCTCTTACAAAAACCACTCAACAGAAGGCTGATAGTCAAGGTCTCTGATGGACCTTCCACTCCTCTATCCAGAAACATCAACTATCATTGTATGTTGGGACTGCCTACTCAAAGAATGTACTCAAAAGATTTCTACTTACTTCATCCTGGTCAGTACACCTTCATAAGGCAGTTTGGCCACTGAATATGGCTGTTCCCAGAAAGCAGTCACTTTTTACTGCCGTACTAGAATTCTCCAGAAAAGAAGAACCGATAGTTTGTGTATATATAAAGAGATGTATTATAAGAAAATGGCTTTCATGATTATGGAGGCTGAAAGGTCCCATAATCTGCTGTCTGCAAGCTGGAAACCCAGGACAGCCAGTGGTGTAGCTCCAGTCTGAATCAGAAGGCCTAAGACCAAGAGAACTGATGGTATAAGTTCCAGTCCAGAAGCAGGAAAGGACTCATGTCCTAGCTTGAAGACAGGCAGATAGAATGAATTCTCCCTTACCCCAGCTTTTGTTCTATTCAGGTCTCCCAACAGATTGGATAGCAAAAACATTTTGCTTTACTGAGTCTCCTGAGTCAAATAGTAATCTCATCAAGGAATGCCCTCAGACGTACCCAAAATGATGTTTAACCAAGTATCTGGGGACCTCGTGTCCCAGTCAAATTGACATGTAAAATTAGCTGCTTGTGGTGCATCAGAATGAGAGAGACTGGAGAGTGTTGTGTAGGTTTATTCTGGAAATTCAGTATTCTGCCCTGACCATTGCTAGGCATGATGTTATCTTTGCCCTAACAGCATCCACAGGCCAGCCTTCAACTTCCAGGTGGCAGCCTAGCCAAAAGGAGGCTAGAATATTCTCATTCAATTCTGGTTCAGGCACCTGGATCCTCTTGTTGGTTGACATGGTCCTTGGAGCCTTCCTCTCAAAGGAAAATGGCCTAGTACAAGTCTCTCAAACTATTGCAGACTCCTTAAACTTGACTCACTGGTTTGACATCCCCTACTAGATGGCTGTCACCGTAATTTAGTCATTAACCTACTGAGCAGTCTATCAGAAACCTTAGGTGCACTTTCAGCTCCCATACCTCTCCTGCAAAACACGTCACAACCTGTAGATGTCTCCCTAACCCCCATTCTAGTAGCTATTGCTCTGTTTTCCTATGGGGTGGACAAATGCCACCTGGCTGGTAGTGTGTACCTGTGGGACAGTTTGGGCCAATTGCCATTGGGCTGTCTTTCCAAAAATAAGGACTGTTTTCAATTATTCTAAGTTAATGGGAACTCTGAAGCCTACCAGGTGCCCAGGAGGCCTCATTAGTGACAGTCAACCGCTGTTCCCTGAATGATGTAGGTCCTACTTGGGAGGCCCCAACAGTTGTAAACAGGTATCACATATGCCCTCAGGACTGTACCTTCTATGTGGAAGTCAGACATTAACTTGCCCCCCTCCCTGAAAACATGGTGCCTTGCACCATAGGGAGGATCATAAGCAACCTTTAAGTGTTTAAGGAAGCACCATCATTAGATCATGTATCCCTCAGATGACTGTGGAGATTGCTCCAAAATGAGGCTACATTTGGTTACATGGAGGAGCTTTCTGGAGGGGTGGCTTATTCATGCACATTCTGCAAGAAGTTACCCCTATCTTGAGAGTCATCTTATTTGAAATGTTGATATGAAATTCATCCCTGACTTTAGCTGAAGCCATCAGTGATACCACCTCAGCCCTGGAAGGCATTCAGGTGAGTCTCAACTCACTGGCCAGTGTGGTTATGGGTGATAGAATGGTCCTCGACTTCTTTGTGGGCCAAGGTAGGTCTCCAATCATGAGTACATCCTGCTGTACCTGGATTAATCCCTCAGGCTGGGTATAGAGCCAATACAGAAATTAGAGAATGCCACCTGGCTTTCTAAGGCAGACCTTGATGTATGGTTGGGTTTTTTTGGATGCCATTTTTCTAGCTAGTTGAGTCCTGGCCCTTGGTTGATTCCTGACCAGTTCTGCAGATTGGTATCATCCTGTTGCTTGGAGTTCTGTTGATAGTATGCTAATTAAATGTTGTATGAAACCATTAGAATGGATTTGGTCCCTTCTCTGTCAGATTAATCAGTGGCCAATAGAAAATTCATCAGAAGTCATCTGTACAAGTTGCTGTGAAGGCTGGAAGAGGAGTAACTTTTAGAGCATGAAAGCCTGGGAGGTTCTCATATAGGAAGTGAAACCTGTTTGATCTGAGCCATGAGTGAGGATTAGTACCAAGCGTGTCCATTTTACAGATGAGGAACCTAAGGCACAGAGGTTAAATAACTTGCCAAGGTCACCGAGTTCGGGAGTGGGAAGTCAGGATTTAAATCTCTTCCCCTCCAGAGACAGCAATTGCTACTCACTGTTTCAGGCATAAGACTGAGACCACCAGTCAAAGAAGAATTGAGAAAAATTTGGCATTAGCTTTAGATATTTTTTTTTTAAAGGTTTTATTTATTTGAGAGAGAGAGAGAGAGAGCATGAGAGGAGGGAGGGTCAGAGGGAGAAGCAGACGCCCTGCTGAGCAGGGAGCCCCATGTGGGACTCGATCCTGGGACTTCAGGATCACCTTTAGATATTTTTCTAAAACTGGCCTACAGAGTTGGTGACTGTGAGTTTGGAGAAGTCTGGGTGAAGAACCCTAGGATTTTGTATGAGCCAATCTTTGAAAACTAAGATATTTTAAAAATCTTTTTAAATAAAACAAATATTTAATAAGATTTAAAGAAGAATAAAATGAACCACCTTAAGATAAATTACCAATACAACCGAAGTCCCTTGGGTATCCTCTGCACTCCCACAAGTAACTACTACCCTGAATTTAGTATTTATTATTCCTATGCATTTTCTTCATGTCTGTCCATTAATATATGTCACTGTTTTATATGTTTTAAAACTATATATGGTATTTGTAGTAGTAGTCCCAAGACTACCCCTAGGTTCCTAGACCTGCTAGAAGGACTCACAGGACTCAGCATTATAGTTGCACTCACAGCTAAGATTTATTACAGCAATGTAGTAAGGACACATTGGCTCGTAAGAGAAAAAGACACAGCAGAGTCTGAAAGAATCCATGTGTAGTATTTCTTATGCTTCTCCCTCTCATTGAGGGGTTGCATTAAGCACACTTTCCCCCCAGCAGGGAAAATGCAGCATGTGTACCATGCTTCTGCCTAAGGAATCCATTAGAGACTCAGCACTCACAGTTTTATTGAGGGCTGGTATGTGGGCACCCTCTGCCTAGCATGTACCAAAATTCCAGACTCCCAGAAGAAAAGCAGGTGTTCAGAATAAACCACATTGTGTTCAGTCTGTGCACAGTCTGCATTTATTAATTGGAACTCTAGTGTAGAAAGAGCTGTCCTCTCTCCTCCATTTATTTAATTATATCAATATGAACTCATGGGTTTTTATTCAGTGGCTTGTAACACTATTATTTTCGCACTCAATATATAATCATGCAGACCCATTTAAAATTATATATATAATTTTTATTTTTTTTTTAAGGACGGGAGTCCATTGCTCTGGATCTCCCGTCCTTTTTGCGGAGTCCTCTCTTGACGGCCGGAACCTTTTTTTTGGCTCTCAGGCTGTCCGGGGAAATTTTAGGCGGTGATACCTATCAACTGACAGGCGACCCAATAGATAAGAGCGTTGGGGCTAGGGGACTGAGGGGAGGAAGGGAGGGAGGGAGGGAGGGGGAGGAAATGGAAGGGTGCGGGGCGGAGCCAGGGAGCTGCGCGGCCAAGGGGAACCGCGGTAGGCCCAGGGCCTGAACCAAACTCAGGGCTGCCCTGGAGCGGGTGGTGGTCGGAGAGGAACGGGCAGGTCCCGTGCCGCTTCTGGGGCGCTGCTAGAGGCGAAAGACAGCAAGGGCGGTCGCGGCTCGGCAACGAGGGGGCGGGGCCTCGGTTGCGTCCGTCCCACGGGGCGGGGCTGAGTCTGGGGAGCAGCCAACCGCAAGTCCAACGGCCGGTTGGCTGCGGCCTTCCGCGTGCCCCGCCTCCGTTTCTCGGCCTGCTAGTCTGCGCGTCCGGGGACTGTCGGTCTCCCCGTCTCGCTTTGGGTTTTGTCGCCCTGTAGTTTTCGTGGCTTGCTTCCGAGTCCTCTGCAGTCTCTCTCTCCCTCCCCCTCCACTCCTGCCTCCGTCTCCCCAGCCTGGCTCATTCTCCCGCGCTTCGATGTCCGAGACCTGAGGGCTGCCCGGCGCCCAGCTCTGCCCGGAGAGATGGAGGAGCGGGGGTCCCGCGCAGGTGAGCGGGGCTGCGACACTGCAGAGATCCCTCCAGAGTGGGGCACTGTGAGTGTGGGGACAGGTTCGGCGGCACCGTCTGGGCTTAGGAAATCCAGTCGCGGGGAGAATATTGAGTCAGAGCCACGATCTCAGGCGTGGATCTCAGACGTGGCCGGAGAGTATTCTTGGCTGGTCTATTTTTGTTTTCCTTCAAGTGAAGCCAAACCTAAACCTTAGAGTTACCATTTTAGAGATGAAAGGGAACTGAGCCTGGGGCAACCCTTCTTTCTAGAGAGGGGTGTGGGGGTCGTAGAGAGTCCCCAGCTGGAACTTAGGGGACCTGGATCTTGGTCCGGGCTTGCTACCGACCTATTGAGTGGCCTTATATAAGCTATTCCCCTCTGTAGTCCTGAGTTTTCCCATGTGTACAGTGAGAGGGGTTTGGAGTACTGGATCTCCAAAGGCCTGACAAAGGATGGGTGCTGTTTAAATATTAGTTGTTAGGAGTAAATAAATATGGGAGGCCTCCTTCTGGGGTTCACTGGAAGCTGCCTGGTGCACTGAATTAACTGGCATCTTTGGAATGACATTGTTCATTACAGTGCTGAGAAATAGGTGGCATTATCCCCTTTACAAGCGAGGAAACAGAGGTACAGAGAGAAGTCAGACTCCAAAGTCCAGGCCACACTATACTCTCTCCCACTAAGAGAGCAGGGAGGACTTGATTGAAAGGTGATCATATGGAGCAGCAATTAATAACTTGAGTTCTTGGCTAAAATGAACAACTCCAAAGCAGAACTCTGATTCTTCAGAAGATACTGATTCTTCTCTATCCTTAGTTCCCAGTATATGGTTTGTGTGAAATAGTTTGGGTTTCAGTGCCAGAGTCATCATCTATGTTACATAACCACTGTCATCAACGTGATCAGCGTAATCATAATTAATAAAATTAATAAATAATAAAAAGTAATGATAGTGACTCCAGTTGTTATAGTGAGAGCAAAGCCATAAGTGAAATTGTGAAGACATCAAAATCTATAATACTTTTACTTATATAGTGCTTTAAAGTTTATAAAGCACTTTTGAGTGGTTCTTCATATTGGTCATCTTAGGTAGGTATTATCCACATTTTACAAGCAAGGAGTCCAAGACCTAGAGAGATTAAGTGACTAGCCCAAGGTCACACAGAAGTGTAGCTGGGACTCGAATGAAGTCCCATTTGACAAGCTGTGCTTCTGCTTTGGTGCTCTCCCTGCTTCCTCTCCCTTTCCTTTTTCCTAGTCCCACCTCCCCACTCCATGCCTATCCTGTGCTCTAGTTTTATCACCCAGAGAATTCCTGTTTTCATGTTAACTAATAATGTTAACTAATAATCAATCATATGTTGACTGATGATTAATAGTGTTGGTAGTAACTCATAATTAAAGTGTGGGTTTCTAAGAATTTAAAATATGATCTTTCCCAGAGGCATAGAGGGATTTAAATGCTTTTAAGAAGAGAGTTGTTCACTGTTATCATCATCATCACCCACAGATTTCAAGGAATAAAACTACAGTTGACCCTTGAACAACACAGGTTTGAACTACACGGTTTCACTTATATAAGCATTTCTTTCAGTAAATGTAGTACAATACTATAAATGCATTTTCTCTGACTTGTGATTTTCTTAACATTTGTTCTCTAACCTTATGATAAGAATACAGTAGATCATACATATAACATGCAAAATATGTGTTAATTGACTTTATATTATTGGTAAGGCTTCCAGTCAACAGTAGGCTATTCATAGTTAAGTTTTGGGGGACTCAAAAATTATACATGAATTTATGACTGCCGGGGGGGGTGGTCAGTGCCCCTAATTCCTGTGTTGTTGAAGGGTCAACTGTAGAATGTGTAGTGATTGAAAGTCTAAAAATAATAACCCATATATTGAGCTCATACTATGTAATGGGCTCTATAACAGCCACTTTAACTTTTTAACTTAATTCTCTCAGCAATCTTCTGAATTTTATACATGAAGATCCTGAAGCATTAGGAAAGTTAAATAACATGCCCAAGGTCATGTAGTCCCTAGTGTGGTCCAAATCCTGTGTTCTTAACCATTAAACCAGCTTGGCTCTAGGACAGGTGTTTACTTAGAAAAAGCCAGATCCTCCCTGGCAGGAGAGCCTGAATTGAGGAGAGAGAGGTGTGCTCTAGTACTGTGTGAAGAAGACAATTCACACTTGCTTTTCAATTCTGCTACCAAGTGCCCAGAATTGGAGTGAGGAGAGGCTTTTGTTCTGGACTCTGGAGGCCACTCCCCCCAGTCCCCTCATGATAATGAGCCATGGTTCTTCTTTCTTTTAAGTCAGAAACAAGTGACCAAATGAATCATTCATTTGCTCTTGGATAAGTTTGTCGTGATTGAAACTAGGCGGCTCTAGCCAAAAGCAGTGCAGCTTTTTCTTTCAGTTTATTACCCAGAGGCTTCCTGGGAGATTGGTCTAAAATGCATACTTGATCATGCCAGTCCTCTGCCAAAAACTCTTGAGTGGCCCCCTCTCTGTGTGATAAACACCTTAATAAGGTATCAAAGCCTCCCAGGACCTGGGCTCTGCTGATCCCTCAGTCCCACCCTTTGCGCTCTCCTGCAGTCCTACCACACAACCAGTAGTCCCCACAGTTCACTCTGTTTTCTGTCCTTTATAGGCTTTTCACATCCACTCCCTCTGCCCTTTTCACCTCCCAACTGGCTGACCATCCTTTAGGATCCAGCTCACCCACTCATTCAGTCATTCAACAGGTTTTCATCAAGTGCCTATCAATCACCAGGCATGGTTCTGGGTATAAAGATGTAGCAGTGAAGAGAACAGACCTATCCCTGCCCTTTATGGAGCTTCTGTTCTGTAATATGTATTAAACAAGTAGGATCCGGATGATAAGTGGCATGGAGAAGGGAGCAGAGAGAGGGGATAAGGGAGGAGCAGGGGAGTTGTCAGTGAAGGCCTCCTCAATTAGATGACATTTGAACAGAGCTGAAGGAGTTGAGGGAGTGAGCTCTTGGTTATCTGAAAGGAGAATGTACCAGAAAGGCACGGAGCGTAGGATATGAGACAGGAGCTCACTCGGCTGCCCTGATCTGGACTGATGCTCTTTTTCTGTTTTCCTCCACACTCTCATGGTTACCCCTAATGTGGCACTTACTGCATGGTATTGTAATTGTCCATGTATGTCTGTTTCCCTCACTTGGATGCGGGTTTCTTGAAGGCAGGGACTTCTGATTTCTTTCTGTCGCCTCAGCACCTACCTTACGGGCTGACTTGGGAGTGGGCACCCAGAAATATTTATTAAATAAATGAATAAGGCTTTCTGAGCCTCGTTTTTATAGCCTGACAATTTTTTACAAGTGATTTATAAAAGAAGGATTGGATGACAGATGGTGAGAGGGGAAGAAAAAAAAAAGAATTCTAAGCCTGGTTCTGTCTGGCTTAATTCCCTTTTTGGGCCTCTGAAGTAGAATACCTGATTTTCTTTGAGAAGCATACCTGGAGACTTCCATTTTCAGCATTTATGGCAGGCTAGCTAACCCATACCATGGTGGATAAAATATAACAAAAGTCCTTTATAGCTGAAATTGCAAGGAAGTAAGAGAAGTTCCCAGGGGCCTAGAAACCAAGAGTAAACTGAAAACCAGAGTAGTTAGCCCCTTAACCTGACCTCAGCTGCCTGGGTGTTTGCTCATCTCACTTACGTAGAAGTTTGGGCTTTAATAGACCTGCTGTTACAGTGAATGCAACTGTGGGCCCACATGGGTTAGACCCTCACTGGAACTGAGATCCCTGCATGAAGCTAAGTCCCTTGAAAGTCCACACCCTTTGATGGGTTGAACTAGGCAAAAAGAATTCTCACTACTGACCCGGAGAGATGACAAAGAAGATTGCCTCATATCCTAGGCTGTAGTAGAGGGAAGAAGTTTCCCCCAGAATTCTTAACCACAGGCATTTCCTCATATGGATTTGGATTTATATTTACATTACCCGAATGACCTAAGAATTCCAAAGATAGTGACATTAGAAACCATCCAGGCTGGCGATACCCCTGGATGCTTGCAGAAGCACATGCAGAATCTCTCTGGAGAGACATACTTTTTTTTTTTTTTAAGATATTATTTACTTATTTATTTATTTGACAGAGACACAGCGAGAGAGGGAACACAAGCAGGGGGAGTGGAAGAGGGAGAAGCAGGCTTCCCGCAGAACAGGGAGCCCGATGTGGGGCTCGATCCCAGGACCCTGGGATCATGACCTGAGCCGAAGGCAGACGCTTAACAACTGAGCCACCCAGGCGCCCCTGGAGAGACATACTTGACACAGGCTGAGGCTATGTAGGATTTCCACAGAGTCTGGAGGATAGATTTGTTCAGTGAGCATGCTTATTGCTTGCTTTGTGCTTTTGAGAACATGATGTTCCTTTTGCATAAAAAAATAAACATTTGAGTAAATCTTTGCCTCCCTGTGTGTGGTCTCCAGAAATGGGATGATAGAGCGGAACTTGTACGCGGGGCAGCATTCGGGTATGGACACACATTTAGCTGCCTCCTGTCCTTGCAGAGGTCATGGAAGAAGTGACATCGTGCTCCTTCAACAGCCCTCTGTTCCAGCAGGAAGACAAGAGAGGGGTCACCTACCGGATCCCAGCCCTGCTCTACATCCCCCGCACCCACACCTTCCTGGCCTTTGCAGAGAAGCGCTCCACGAGCAGGGATGAGGATGCTCTCCACCTGGTGCTGAGGCGAGGGTTGAGGACTGGGCACTCGGTACAGGTGACTCCTCATCCCAGTTCTGACTCTGAGCCTCAGTCTCTCTGCACATTGCTTAGACTACTTCAGGGTTTGTGCCGTTTCCTGTCCGTGCTGGAAAAGCCCTGTGTGGAAGGAAGGAAAAAAAAAAAAAAAAGAAACCAGTAAAAGCAATGGCTCTCACTTACTGAGTACTGACTGTGTGCCAGGCACACATTGGATCCCCAACAGCTACTCTGTGACATAGGAACGGTTGTCAGTCACATTTTACAGATGAGAAAACTGAGGCTCAGAGATGTTGCCACTCGTTCAAGGTCACATAGCTATAATGAAGCACAGACGCAGGCTTTAAACTCCATCTCTGATTCCAGAAGCCTCCGTGGTTCATTCAGATTCAACTAACACGCCGTGTGCTTTTCATTCACGTTCTCTTTTGTTCTTATAAGTCAGCCAGGGAGGTAAGCACTGTTGGTTCAGTTTTCTGGTGAGGGATTCTGGTCCTCCAGGAGGTAGGTAGCTTGTTCCAGGCCACAACTAGCAGATGGTGGGGGTGAGGATAACCACAATTCTCCTTCCTGCGTGTTTTATGTGAGGTGCATAGTACAGGAGGAAAGAGGATTAGTGATTTGCCTCAGGCACACGCCTCCTAAGCAGCAGAGCTGGGGCTGGAGGCCTCACTTCTAAGTGGCACATCTTCGCTGCATCTTTAGAGGAGAGTGTTTGCTGTCTCTGGGACCGGGAAGATAGGGTTATTTCAGATCCCATTTATCTTTTCTCCTGCAGAGCCAGCTCAAGTGAGGATCAAATGAGACGATGGATTTGAGAGTCTTTTGTAAACAAACAAACAAACATAGATGTCTTTATAATAGGCACTCTAATCCCCCTCACCTGCCCTGGTTTTCTACTCACAGAAATATCACCACTTCTCACCAGACCATGACTGTCCCGTAACCTCAGTGCCCAGCCGTCACAAGCATTTACAGATGCGTCCATTTTGACTCCTTCTCCCTTCTATTTTATTACTTTCATTCTCTGACTTACCTGATTGCAGAATCTCGAAGGTAGAAGAATCATCAGCCTAACTTCTTTCCCAGTGCAGAGATCTTCTGTATTCCCTTGGTAGCTACTAAGAGCTTAGGGGTTAAGAACATGGCTTTGGAGTCAGGCTTTGGAGACCATTTATTGGCAGTGTGACCTTGGATTTGACTCTTGTCTGTTTCGTCATCTGTAAAATGTAATAATAGCAGTTACGTAGTAGGAACTCAACATTAGTCATCTCCCATAAAGGGTCTGCTTACACAACTCCTCCAGTGAGGAACTTGATCCTGTGGCAACTGTTAACTTTTGTTTTTGGAATGAGACAACCTGTACTTTAGAATCACCTATTGGTCTTCTGGGACATTTAATCTATATATAATATAAAGTCCCTTTTCCAGAGAATGCTCTTTGATGTACCTAAAAGCAGTGTTCATACCCTCTGAGCGTTCTGATTTGGGGGCTCACCAGCTTCAGTTCTTTTAGTGGCTTGTGAGGCCACAGTCTTGATTTGCTTTCTGGTCCCTCGAAAGCTATGATTACTGCCTTTGGGATTTGATCTGGAATGTCCGTGCCCTTTTTCAAAGAATGGTACTCTGAATTTCGGGCTCCAAGGATAGACTGACCAGCTCAGCAATGGGTGGCTATCCCATTTTGTATCTCTTTAACTCAGTCTAATGTAAAGTAGCATCTGCTTTTTTGTGGCAGCTGCATAATGCGGGGTGACTAATATTAAGTAGACGGTCAGCCCAAACCTCTGAATCCTTTTCACATTTACTGCTTTTATAAAAATTTTTAAATTATAGTAAAATATACCTAACATAAAATTTTCCATCTTAACCATTTTACGTGTACATTGCAGTATTGTTAACTAGAGGCACATTGTTGCGCACCAGATCTCTAGAACTTTTCCATCATACATGACCACTACTTTATACCCTTTGGACAACTCCTCGGTTCCCTCTCCCCCAGCCCCTAGCCACCACCTTTCTTCTTTGTTTTTATGAGTTTCTAGATACTTTATGTATTTTTATTTAGTTAGTTATTTTAAGTGTTTTTTTGTGTTTTGTTTTGTTTTGTTTGACAGAGAGACACAGCGAGAGAGGGAACACAAGCAGGGGGAGTGGGAGACGGAGAAGCAGGCTTCCCGCGGAGCAGGGAGCCCGATGCAGGACTCGAACCCAGGACCCTGGGATCATGACCTGAGCCAAAGGCAGACGCTTAACCGACTGAGCCACCCAGGCGCCCCAAGTTTCTAGATACTTTAAATACCCCATATAAGTGGAATCATCCAGTATTTGCCTTTTAGTGATTGGCTTATTTCACTTAGCGTAATGCCCTCAAAGTTCATTTGTGTGGTAGCGTGTGACAGGATTTCCTTTTTTAAGGCTGAATAATATTCCGTTGTGTGTGTATATACCACATTTTGTTTATTCATCCATTGATAAGACACTTGTGTCTACCTTTTAGCTATTATGAGTAGTGCTGCTATGAATATGGGTATGCAAATATCTCCTCAGGACCTTGCTTTTAATTCTTTTGGGTATATATCTAGAGGTGGAATTATTGGGTCATGTGGTAATTCTATTTTTAATTTTTTGAGGACCCTCCATACTGTTTGCCACAATGACTTGAATATCTTATATTCCCACCAAGAGTGTACAGGGTGCCAATTTCTCCCTACCCTTGCCAACACTTATTATTTATTTTTGATAGTAATCATCCTAGTGGATGTGCAGTGATATCTTGTTGTGGTTTTGATTTTCATTTCCCTAATTATTAGTGATAGTGAGTGA
Source organism: Eumetopias jubatus (assembly GCF_037043125.1). Lineage (NCBI taxonomy): Eukaryota > Metazoa > Chordata > Mammalia > Carnivora > Otariidae > Eumetopias > Eumetopias jubatus. The sequence goes on from NW_028274819.1 coordinate 56,323,308, forward strand.
TATTTTCGTTATGCTTGTTGGCCATTGTGTTTGCTGTTATTTTTTTTTAAAGATTTTATTTATTTGAGAGAGAGCAAGCATGGTGGGGGCAGGGCAGAGGGAGAGGGAGAAGCAGACTCTCCATTGAGCAGGGAGCCCGACACGGGGCTCAATACCAGGACCCTGGAATCATGACCTGAGCTCAGGGCAGACACTTAACTGTCTGAACCACCCATGTGCCCCTGTTTGCTGTTCTTTAATCATGTTTCTCCATCCAGATTTTCAAATCCAGGACTTGATCTATCTCTGTCAAGCCTCAGCTTGTTTATGTCCCATTGCTCCAGCTGGTTGAGATCATTTAGATTCTAATGCTTTCATGTTTCAGTTACTGTTTCTTCCAGCTTTGTGTTAACTTTATCTTAGACATACCTGGCCCAAGTCATTTTCTTCTCTTAGCCAGTAAGAATGGTTGCACTTCTGACTTCACACTGACTAGACTGGCCAATAACTAAGTTGAATTTGGCACATATGTTTGAAGTGTTTACAGTGCACCAGGCACTCTGGTACAGAATGGGCTGCCCCCGAGATATTGAGTTCCCTGTCCCTTGACCAGTTCAAGGAGAGACTGAATGGCCTTGATCCAGAAGGCTTAGAGGGAAACCTATACGATGGGAATTAGTTCTAGGTCCTTATGACTCTGAGAATGAGCTTTGCCTAATATGTTTTGCCCATTTATTCAGGAATTAAATGTTTTGTTTCATTCATTCATGTGGTATACATGGTCTACATTACATTCATGTGGTATACATGGCCTACATTACGTTCATGTGGTATACATGGCCTACATTACGTTCATGTGATATACATGGCCTACATTACGTTCATGTGGTATACATGGCCTACATTACGTTCATGTGGTATACATGGCCTACATTACGCTCATGTGGTATACATGGCCTACATTACGCTCATGTGGTATACATGGCCTACATTACGTTCATGTGGTATACATGGCCTACATTACGTTCATGTGGTATACATGGCCTACATTACGTTCATGTGGTATACATGGTCTAAAATGCTATAAAAAGGTATATATCCCATTCTTAGTGCCCTACTTCCTATAGGTTGTCACCATTGTTTCTTATGTACCCTTCTAGTGCTTCTTCTTACAGAAACAAAGAAATACAAGTATATATTCTTAATACTCCCCTTTAAAACGTTTTAACATGAAGTGATAAAACACATAATAGAAAACATAAAACATAACATAAATGTTCATTGCACAAAACATGAATGTCATCCCTGTGAATTGACAAAGCCAACACTTGTGGACTCATCACTTAGCTCAAGAAATAGAATATTACCAGCACCTCAGAAACTTCTCTTATCCCCCATCTTAAAGGTAATTGCCATCCTGATTTATAGCTCTAGAGTTTAGTTTTGCTTGTTTTTTTTTTTTTTTTTTTAAGTAGACTCTACACCCAACATGGGGCTTGAACTCATGACCCTGAGATCAACATGCACTACCGACTGAGCCAGCCAGGTACCCCTAGTGTTGCCTGGTTTTCATCTTTATTCTTTTTTTTTTTTTTAAGATTTATTTATTTATTTATTCATGAGAGACAGAGAGAAAGAGAGGCAGAGGGAGAAGCAGGCTCCCAAGGAGCAGGGAGCCCGATGCGGGACTCGATCCCAGGACTCTGGCATCATGACCTGAGCCGAAGGCAGATGCTTAACCATCTGAGCCACCCAGGTGGCCCCATCTTTATTCTTAATGTTTGTCTTCTTAAGTATTTTTGAGGTTTATCCAAACAATTGTGTACAGGCTGCTCTGAATATTCTTGTATGCGTTTTCGCTACTGTGTGCGTGCATTTTTGTTGGGTTTCTATCTAGAAAGAGCATTACTGGATCATAGGGTAGGTTTACATTGCACTGCAGTAGATAATGCCATCCAGTTTTCTAGAGTGGTGGCCGTGAGAGCAAGTCTACGTCAGTTTCACCCTTACTCTATGCATTTAGCTCTTTAAAGTTCCATCTTCAACATTGTTTTAATGTTTTATCTGTCGTCTCTAGTCTCAGTGGAAAGCTTGGTTCAGATTACCTAGTTTGCTGTTACTGGATTTTTCTTCTTATTTCTTATGCAAAAAGTAGCATACTACATACATTGCCTGTACTTTGCTTTGCTCATTTAACAATATATTATAGAAATCTTTCTATCTCAATGTGTAGAGGCCTTCCTTTTTTCTTTTTCATCTCTTGCATTGTATGTTCACTTAACCAGTCCCCTACTGATGAATATTTGGGTTCACGATGTTTTGTTGTTCCAAGCAATACCACAGTGAGTAATCTTGTATATACTTAATTTGATGAGCAGAGATATTTTCGGATAAATTCCCAGAATTGGGCATGCTGGGAAAGGATAAATGTGTCTGAAATTTTGATATACCCTACATTAATGTTGAGCCATTTTGCACTTCGGTCCATATAAGAGAGTGCCTGTTTCTTCAGATTTTTGTCAACAGAATAGTGTCAAAGTTTATGATGTTGCCCGTTGGTTAGATGAAAAGTACCACATCAATTTTAATTTTAATTTGCTTTTCTTTTTTTATATGTGAGGTTAAACATATTTTAATTGTTTTTCCCTCTTTCTTTGAGTTGCCTGATCTTGCTTTTTGTCCATTTCAGTTCGGTTTCTGGAAGTTTTCTTACCAATTTCTAATACAGTTTTTTTAAAAGATATTAAGGAGATTAGGTCTTTCTTTGTGATCTGTCTGATTAGGCATTATCTCATTTTAGACTTTTACCAACTCCTGTGTGAGCATGTTATTGCTGTATGAGCATGTTATTACATTTTCCATTTAACTGATGAAGAAATTGAGGTAAAGTAAGTTTAAGTAACTTGCCCAAGGTCACACAGGAAGTGATGAGGGCTGCTTTGAACTAGGTAACTCTGACTCCATGCTTGAGTTTTTAATGGCAGTGTTATGAATTGCCTCCCCAGGATAGTAGAGGAAGGGGGAAAAAATCTTTGTTTTAAATTTCCCTTTATTTGCCTAAATTCCATATTTGTCCGCCTTTCTTTACTTTTCTTCATTTTCTTTTTGTTTTCCCCCCTCTTTCTTCCTTTTTTCTTTCTTTAAAAAAATATTTATTTTGCTCCTATCATGTGCTAGGCACTGGAGGTACAAAGTTAGAATAATTTGATTTCTATCCTCAAAAGACTCATAATCTAGGAAAGGAGCCAGTCACATAAAAAGTTATGATTATAGTATAATAAGTGCTATAACTCTTCTGTATGTACAAAGAGGAAGCCACCAATTGCTTTTGGGAGGGGGTGGGGGGAGGGAGTTTCATAGAAAGCTTTACAAAGGAGGTGACTTGAGTTTGGAGGGTGAATTGGGCATCTAGACAAAGTGAGGAGGAGTGTTCTAGACAGAGAGGACAGCATGTACAGTATCTAGCATTGCCTCTTCCCAGCTTTATAAATCATCCTGTAATATTTGAGAATTATTGAATATTAGTGAATACTTCATGATTCCATAGATTTTAATACCAGTTATTTCTTAGCGCTGAAAAATACTAATGCTTTCAATGAGCCTCATGTCTTCCTATTAGTCTCTCACTCCTGCTCTCTCTCCCTTCCCCTTGTCTAGTGGGGACCCCTGAAGCCATTGCTGGAAGCCACATTACCTGGGCATCGGACCATGAACCCCTGTCCTGTGTGGGAGCAGAAGAGTGGCTGCGTATACCTATTCTTCATCTGTGTGCGGGGCCATGTCACCGAGCGTCAACAGGTCATGTCAGGCAGGAACGCGGCCCGCCTCTGCTTCATCTGCAGTCGGGACGCTGGCTGCTCATGGAGCGAGGTGAGGGACCTGACTGAAGAGGTTATTGGTGCAGAGGTGAAGCGTTGGGCCACATTTGCTGTGGGCCCGGGTCATGGCATCCAGCTGCAGTCGGGGAGGCTGGTCATCCCTGCATATGCCTACTACATCCCCTACTGGTTCTTTTGCTTCCGGCTACCATGTAAAGCCAAGCCTCATTCCCTGATGATCTACAGTGATGACCTAGGGGCCACATGGCACCATGGCAGGCTCATTAAGCCCATGGCAACAGTGGAGTGTGAAGTGGCAGAAGTGACCGGGAGGGCTGGCGACCCTGTGCTGTATTGCAGCGCCCGGACACCGAACAGGTCCCGGGCTGAGGCTTTCAGCATTAACCATGGTGAATGCTTTCAGAGGCCAGCCCTGAGCCCTCAGCTCTGTGAGCCCCCGCATGGCTGCCAAGGCAGCGTGGTGAGTTTCCGGCCCATGGAGATCCTTCAAGTGTACCAGGACCCTAATGGCAAAGATGCTCCTACCGTTCAGCAGAGCCCTCTGCTGGACAGCGCAATGAGGCTAGAGCAGGAAGCTGGAATGCTGTCTGAATCTTGGCTCTTGTACTCACACCCAACCAGTAAGAAGCGGAGGGTCAACTTAGGCATCTACCTCAACCAGACCCCCTTGGGTGCTGCCTGCTGGTCCCGCCCCTGGATCTTGCACTGCGGGCCCTGTGGCTACTCTGATTTGGCTGCTTTGGAAAAGGAGGGCTTGTTTGGGTGTTTGTTTGAGTGTGGGACCAAGCGAGAGTGTGAGCAGATTGCCTTCCGCCTGTTTACAGACCGAGAGATCCTGAGCCACATGAATGAGGACTGCAGCAGCCCTGGTAAGAGCTCTGAGCCAACTGAAAACTAAAAATTGGCTTAGAACCCAATTTTCCTTAGAAAGGAAACCACAGAAGGCAACCACAGGATGATGGAGGCCAGGTTAATAGAGGTTATTGAAGTCTGCAGAGAATCTAAAAACTTAATATTCTGCTCTCCACCTCTTTTCACTTCTCCAAAGAGCAAAAGGAAAATTGTGCTATAGTTACTGCAGTGGGAAGAACTATGTGTTGGGAAACCATGATGTGGTCCTAGTGGTGCCACTGGCTTGCTCTGGGATCTTGGATGTGTCCCCTGAACTCTCTGGGCCTCAGGTCGTCTCCATCTGTAAAATGAGAGGATTGGCTCTGTGATTTTTCTTCTTCCCATTCCTAGGAAAGGCAGAGTGCTCACATGCTCCATGATCAGCAAGTCCTGGCTTCATGGGTCTTTGATAGGACTCTGATCTCTAAGTGGAAGTCAGAGGACTCATCTTTTCCAGTGACTCACCACTCATCCAGGTGTGAGGCCACAAACAGGTGTCCTGGCACAAAGGAAGATCTGGATGGTTTGTTCTGTTTTTAATAACAAACACACCCTCACCCTTCTAATCAGGCTCAGAACTCTGCAGGCTCTCTGTCCTTAGAGGAATTGGGCAGAACAGCAGAATCATGAGGTCACCTACCTTCTCCAGCTTTGCAGCTCTGCTCAATCTTCCCTTCCTGCTCCAGAACCCTTATTTCCTAGGGAGAAAATAAGAAAAAGCCAGTGGCCCCTGATAATGGTACTTATTGTTTCTGAGGGCATTACTCCTGTGAAAGATGACCCTGAAGTTCATGTACTAGGATGGTTCCTGTACTAGGATTAGGACGTTAAAGCATTGGCTAGAACTTTCCATGGTCTCTGCCCTCAAAGAGCTCACAGTTTATGGGGCTAGAAGTGGGAGAAAATTCAAGATAATCAATGCAGCTGGTTTGTAGATGTTGGGCTTTAAGTTGGGGTTATGGTAGCTCCTGATGTCATTGTCTTACTTGCATCTTCATTGTGCTTGGAGTCAGCTGTCCCAGGGCTTGGCCAGGCCACTGGGTTTTCCTCAGGTCTCTTTTTCTCAGAATATTGTTCTGGCCTAGCCACTGCTTTACTTATTAGAAAGGTCTCTGGACCCCAGACCTCTGAATCAGGCCTATTTTTTTGTACCTACTACAATCACTATTTGTGAAGTAGGGGTGCCCCTTTGTTTGATGGGTTTGGGGCTGAAATTTGCCAGTGCTGGGTATCTCAGATGATACTAGATTGGTTGCTCTTATTTTAGAATCTTTCCCCCATAGCCTGTTATTGTAACAGAAATTTGATCATGAAAGACTTGGTTTTTCTCCCTATTTTAGGAGAAGAAATACCTTTGACTTATATCAGATAACTAAATTTGGTGCTGAGTAATGGCCCGGAGAGCGAGTCTTAGTTGTAGAATATAGCCCAGGAGGCTGGAGGCTGCAGTTGCACCTGTCATATGGGGGAGAGCCCTCCAGGATGAAAGTAGGAGATTAACTTCACATACTTCTGCATAAGGCTTAAGTCCATGGTTTAGAGTGACTTTTTAAAATTCCCTTAACCTCTCTTCCATTTGTCAAAGTTATCCACCCAGTACACAGTTATGCTCACTCATTCACTCATTTATACATTTATCTAAATATTCTTGAGAGCCTGTGCATAATGTAAGGTGCTTTCTATTGCCATTCCCTGGTTGAAAGGCATCTGTGGCTCCATTTGCCTGCTAGAGGGGGTTTGCATTTAGTCTGGCATGTAGGGCCTTCAGTTGTTGGGGGAGATAATGCATACTCCTCTCTGCTGCCTTGTATGAAGCCCACTGTCAGAGAAGACCCCTGTCAAGTGGGCAGTGGAGGGGGCGGCAGAGTTGGTGGTACAGGGAGGAACCGGGGAAGGGCAGCCCTCTCCTGAGTACTAGAAGCTTCTTGTTCTGCAAAGCTTTCCCAAGCACCATACTCCCAAAGAGATAGGAACAGTGGGGATGGCTTTCTTCTCCAACAAGGTCTAAGGGATGAGGAGTATGAAAATAGCAAGACTTCCTTGGGGCCATCCAAGAAGGGAGTCGGGGGAGGGCCCTCAGTCACATGCCAGTGTGAACCACAGATGTCCAGGACCAGCCCTCAAAAGATGTCTTATCCTTCTCCTAACTGCCATTCCCTTTCTCCTTCCCCTTTGCTTTATGTTTGCTTCTCCTTAGTGATTAGCAGTGAAACTCTTAATAGGCAGAGGGGCTGTGTGCATCGTTCAGGACTAGCAAGCAAAGAGGATTTGGGGACAGAGGTAATGCCGAATGAGGATTAGGGAGAGGAACAGAGTGGGCAATGGCAGCTATGGAGAAAAAGAACAGCAGGGCAGGAATCCCGGCACCTTTAGGAAGAGAGAGAAACACGGCCCAGGTAAGAGACCTAGGCTGGAGAGGCTGCAGCGTAGGTGGTGGCCGCTGTGAAGAAGAAATGATAACAGGCTGGAGCTGTTTCCTGACACGTGTGGGAAGGGCCAGAGGCCCGCACAGGCCAGCAGTTTAGGCTACAGATACGTTCCTACCCAGCCCTGTCACCTGAAGCTGGCTTAACTTGTTCATGTTCCGGGTGACCAACAGAGACAGCTGTAGGCACTCCTGACTTGTTTGTGCCAATTCCTCAAGGTCTTCAGGGCCCTGGGACTGATCCCATGACACTGGTATCCTAACTGAGCCCATTCCAGGCCCTCTCAGGTTGGTAGAATGAAAAAGATGGGGCAAGTGATGGCAGTTGTGAAGAAAAGAAGAAAAGCAGACTGGAGACCTCTAATCTAGAGGCATGGAGAGAGGCCTACAGAGGCTCTGGTCCCTTTGCTCCTACATGCAACCGCCCCCCCCCCCCCCATCTTTAGACCCTTAGAATGGATCCATCCAGCACACACGGTGCACCACTGGGAGAGCAAGAAAGCATAGGTAGGGGCCTCCTGCTGCTGGTAGGTATCCAGATCCACCTCCCATCCTTTCAACCTGCTGGGCCTGCTCAGGTTCCCAACCTCCTGATGCCCTCACCCCTAGACCCCTACTGTTTACTTCAGGCCCTGGTTATTTGGGTGCTTTACTTGGATCTGTTTCTCCCGGTCACCAGTCTCCCCTCCTATCCTTGGGATATCATGCAACCGTAGGCATAGATGAGAGACATTGCACCCTGTCTGTTGGGTACCCCAAGGGACCCACAGAGATCAACCTAAGGCTGCCCCGCCTCCTCTCCAGGGCAGGAGGCTTCAATACTTCTGCTTCAGCTTGCTCAGTCTTCTTCAGTAGGCTGTGTGTTTTCCCCACTGCATCAGGCTGTAGGTGTCGTGTCCTCCCTTTCTGTGCTTCCACAGTGCCCAGTTAGGGCCTCCCTTTAGCCATTACCACAGGGTGTGGTGTGTTATTGTTGTCCGTCTTGTGCCTTCACGGCCTCTGCTAGGCTGTGAATTGAGGGCCAAGTCTGTATGAATCCTCTCTCCATCCCTTTTACCTCGAATTACAATGATTTCTTTATAAATACAGGCTTTTCCTGTTGTGTTCTGAATTCCCTGAAGGTAAGGACTGTGCCTGATTCCTCTCACTGTCCTCTGCCCCCAGCACAAACTGGACAGCAGTACGGTTCTGCCCAATGAATCAAGGAGTCAAAGATCCTTGGCCTTCGGGAGCTAAGTGAGAAGGCCAGAGCGAGCCCCACCCCGCAAAGGGAGGGGCATGTTGCCTCCCTCTGTGAATTGGATAGCGTTCTAAACCCACTGAACACGCATCCAAAATGAGTCTTCTCTCTGCTGGCCTGCTTCCAGGACAGTCACAGGACTTCCTGGTAAAGAGCTTTTCTCTGGGTTCAGCTGAGTCCTGCCTGGGTGTCTCAGGATCACAGCCCAAGCCCAAAGCCAAGCCTCGGTTTGGGTTTTCATTTCAGTGGTATCGCCCCTCTGTCCCTGATAGGCGTTTGTGTAACTGCCCCTCCTCCAGGACTCCGGGGGTGACACCGTGGTTCAGTGTGTTCTGAGCATGTCTTGGTTCTGTGATACCAAGTTCCAGAAGTGCCCTCTGTACCATAGAAACTACCAGGACTCTTGGAAACAAGGGAGATGAATAAAGAGCTTAATTTTGGCAACTGCTGTGTGTGTGTTTTGTTGTTGTTGTCAAACTGTGAGGTGATTATCATCCTAATACTTATATCTGGTTTGTACCCAGCTTCTTTCAAAAAATGGATTTGAGGCCTTTTCTTGCTTTTCATAAGAACTTTTACTTTCAGAAAGCTTTATTAATAATAATCCTTTGTACTTCAGCACATTGTCATTGGAATACAGTTGCCTATTGAGGGAAGCCGGGCAGAGATTACCATGACTGATAAGATTGGGTATTACTGGTTTGATTGCATATTACACACGAGCTATTAAGTGGTTAAGTGGGGGGCTGAGATACAGAGAATCACCCCGTCTGGTACCAGCCCCGGGCTTGTCACTGCACGTCTTATTTCTTTTTGCAAAACACCCTGAGATTGTTCCCAAATTGTAGCTGGCAAGGCCACAAATACTTACCTCAGTGATGTGGGGTGATAGCTTTAAACTCATGACTTTGTACTCTGCTTTCTTAAAACAAATTGACTGTTGAAAAGTTTTAAATGGGCAGCTCTTTCATCATAACACTAAGAGTCGTATAAGGATGAAAGAATCAATGTACAGAACTGCTAATTTACCTCCTAAAAATAGTTTTATAGTAATTATTGATATGATCATTTTAAAAATCCAGTGATCTATTTTATTTTTGTGTGTTTTGTTGGATTGCCTGGGGACCTTTGGGCTTGAGAGGAATATGCACTGCTCCATAAACTTCAGTGCTCAATTTCTTTTTTAAAGATTTTATTTATTTGAGAGAGAGAGAGTGCAAGAGAGCACAAGCAGGGGAAGTGGCAGAGGGAGAGGGAGAAACAGACTCCCCGCTGAGCAGGGAGCCCAACACATGGGGCTCCATCCCAGGACCCTGAGATCATGACCTGAGCCGAAGGTCAGGTCAATCAACTGAGCCACCCAGGAGCCCCTGGTGCCCAATTTCTTAAACTCCTATTCAATAAAACATTGAAAACCTCTTAAATAATTAAACAATAACAAATTTGATTATTGATTATTCTGCCTTCAACAGAAATACCAGTTACAAATTTAGTATAGCTGATCCTTTTGAAATTTCAAAGACCATAAATAGTAGATAAAACATAAGTCCAATGACTCTGAAAGATGTCCTTATACCAAAATGGAGTACAGAAGAGCTGATGCCATAGATTTAACTTTGTTAGTTATTGTTATTACACCTTTTGGGGGGTTTTAACTTTTAAACGTCTCCAGAGTTTGAGTGGCTTCATCAGGCTCCCCTCCCCCCACCACACCTTCCTAGCTCTTTAGTAATAGCAGGTCCAAAGGGAAAAGAGTACCATTTCAGACAAGTACCATTTCCACTGGGAACATTAACATGGGAGGTTGGAGGCCTGGAACCACAGACAGCTGTCTTCTCCTTGGGTGGAGAATACCTGAATGCAGGAGAAGCCTGAAGGAATGGAGCCAGGCAGAAACAGTCCTAATGATCTCTACCAGGCTTCTCCCTGTTATGGGACCTTATAACCATCCCCCCAGCGTTTTTTTTATTTTTATTTTTATTTATCTCTTAAGCTAGTTTGAGTTGGGTGTATACCGCTTGCCAGCAAAAGAATATGAATACGCATCCTCACAGGAAATTTGATTACTTGGTACCCCAACCTGTGAGTCACTACCTGAAGCAAAACCACATTAAATTTCAATGCAGTCTGCTAAAGTTAACAGCATTACCTAAAGGGTACATCACCAGAAGAGTCCTTGGGATAGAATGGAGGAAGGACTGAACTAAGAGGGGTCGAGAGTCCAGGGTCTTTGTCCTAGAGCTTGCCACTGACCTGATGGGCATCTTCGTGCCAGCCATTGGCCCTCTCTGGGAACCCATTTATTCAGCTAGAGCAGGGGGATAATCCTTGCCCTGCCATGACCAGGAGTTATGTGGGTCTGAGGAGCTAGTGAATCCTCAAGAGGGTTTAGGAACTGGTGCAATGTCATGCAAATAGAGGACAAATTACCATTCACTCTTTGATCTCCATTATCCATCAGCATTGGCGACCTTTGACAATCAAATGCTGAAAATGAAGGTGATGGATGGAGGGAAGGAGGAGAAGGCAGGGCCTGCTGACGGAGGCACTTCGAGGCTGGACAGCGACCTCGCCTCACCTCTGTCCTGTCCTTAGCAAACTGCAGGCTTCATGGTTTTGCCCAACCTTCTGATTTTGCCCCAGACCTTTTGCTCCCTTCCTATGAGAGATGACCCAGCCTGGGTATAAAAGAGGGAAATCTCAGGCCCAAGTAGGAAGGGACCTGGTCTGAGTCATCTGTGTTTTCAGTGCCCACCATAAGGCCAGGCATAGCACATACAGGAAAGGATGCAAGAGGAATAGCATTTGTAAAGTGCCTACTGTGGGTTGAGTTATACATACATTATCTCTTTCAACAATCCATTTTATAGATGGAGAAGTTGAGGCTCAACAAAGGTACAATATATGATCCAATGTCACACACCTGTAAGTGATGAAGTCTGATCCGATGCCAAACCTATATTTTTGTCATATTTTGCAAGTAAGAGGCAGAACTGTGAGGGATGCTTACCCTGCAGGTTGATGTGAGGCAGAGACAGTGCCTCTTAATTCCTTGGAATTAAGGAATTCCAATTCCTTGGGCGCCTGGGTGGCTCAGTTGGTTAAGCGACTGCCTTCGGCTCAGGTCATGATCCTGGAGTCCCGGGATCGAGTCCCGCATCAGGCTCCCTGCTCAGCAGGGAGTCTGCTTCTCCCTCTGACCCTCCCGCTTTCATGTGCTCTCTCTCTCTCAAATAAAATAAATAAAATCTTTATTAAAAAAGGAATTCCAATTCCTTAATTAAATTCCAAATTTAATTCCAAAATTAAGAGGCTGCCAGTAAGAGGCTAGTGATGATGACCCCTGTAGTAATAACAGGTCTCACAGTTGTACTAAAGTGGCCTCTCAGACCAAAGGTCTTCCCCTTTTATTTCACTCAAGAGAAATGCATTAGGGGTGCCTGGGTGGCTCAGTAGGTTAAGCGTCTGCGTTTGGCTCAGGTCATGATCCCAGGGTCCTGGGATGGCGTCCTGAATTGGGCTCCCTGCTCGGCGGGAAGCCTGCTTCTCCCTCTCCCTCTGCCCCTCCCCCCCGCCCATGCACTCTCTCTCTCTCAAAAAAAATTTTTTTTCATTAAAAAAAATCTTTTAAAAAAAGAGAAATGCATTAATTTCTCTCCTTAGAAGCCCAGATCTAGCTGGAGATTATTTTCCAGTAGCTCCAAACTTCAGAAGAGCTGCCTCCCACAACCCAAAGTCATCCTAAACATAGATTGTATTGTCATCAACCAGGAATAGAATCAGGGTGAAAGCATGGATTCTCTTGAGGGGTAAACATAGAACTTGGATGGCAGGTGAAGCTGACTTAGTGCTGAGTGAGAAGGTCAGGGCTAGCAGGCGCTGGGCAGGTCTCGGATTGAGCCACAGGTTGGAGATAGCAACCCTTCTCTGCCTTTCCGCACTGTGGGCGGGTCCCTGGAGCTGTACCCAGTGGCCAGGTCTGAGGCCGTCATGCACTGGCGATGGTCCTCCCTACATCGTCTCTAATCCTCACAACAACCAGGGGAACAAGGCATTATTGTCCCCAGCCTGCAGACAAGGAAACTGAGCCTCGGAAAAGTTAAATGATTGGGCAAGTATCTTAACTATAATTTCAACTGTAAATACTAGGATAATAAAAGTATCTCATAGAGTTGTTGTGAGGGTTAAGTGTAAATACTCTATGTGTATTTAAACTTAGATAAAAATTAAAAAGTGCGTGGCACATAGTAGGTCGTCAAAGAATGGGATCTGCTGCTGATTATGATTTTTCCCTGTAGTAATCATATTAGCCCATCAAGTGTGCAGAGTGTGGTCACAGTACTTTTCAACTTACGTGTGCATATGAATCACCTGGAGAAGTTAAAAAAGATAGGTTCCTGCCCCCACCCCCACCCCCAAGAATCTACTCTGGTAGATCTGGGTGGGGCTTGAAAATTTGCATTTCTAACAGGCCCCCAAGTCATGCCTGATGCTGCAGGTCCATGGACTACTCTTTGAATAGCGCTAATGTTTCAATACTCCCCCTCTCCATCCATTGCCCCACCTGCCTCTTACTCACACCCTTGCCAGCTCCAGGTGTAGGAAGAACATAGCCTGCTATTACTAATGTCCATGTGGAGCCCATTTTATTTCCCAAATAGGTGTCTAACTTCGGTCTCTAGGCTGCCAGTGAGCTGCATCTTGGCTGGGTCAGAAATGTAGCTTTCCCATGGCATGGTAATTGCCTGGGATTCCTACTGATTTCTTGCCAAATCTCATGGAGCTTAAAGGTGACACCACAGCTTGGGCACAGACCTGGGTCTGTGGGTACAGGACAATTTCCATCTGTAAAGCAGATTTGCGAGACTCCTGTACTTAGCCAAGTACTGAGGAAGCAGCGTAAAAAGAGGCCCTGGGTTAGCTGGGCTGCTGAGGACTCAGCTCTGTGAAGAAGGGCTTTTCATACCTGCAGAGGGGAGAGTGAGGGTCAGCACAGAGCATGAACTAAGACTGGAGAGTTGCCAAGCTAGAGATGGCTGAATTCTATTAGTATGAGGGTCGAAAGTGAATAATCTGACCCTATCTCTGGTCTAGACTGTTATTTTCCGCTCTTGGTGACCACACAGTGTGTGCCATAGGCAAAGGTCCTCCTTACTGTCTCCTGATAACCCTCTCCTTAGTTCCTTCCCCTCAGGGTCCCCAGGCCCAAATCTCTTTGGATAGAGATGTTGGAAATGATCAGCAATCTGTATAGTGCCCTTTTTGCTACTCTATGTTCCTGATTTGAGAGCTGAGATTTCTGTATTGAAATTGAAAGATGGTTTTAGGCCGTGGAGTTTGGGTTAAGGTCAAGTCCTATGGGCAGATAGGAGCTTTGAGGGGAAGGTACCATGTCCATTTGTTCACCATATTATTCAATCCCCTGGCATAGTAGGTACTCAATAAAAATTTGTTGAATGAGTGAATGAATGGCCATTCTACATTCAATCCTCCAAAATTGGGAACTCAAAGGTGGATATTAGGCAGGATAGGACACGCTTGCCTTTCCTGACCTCACTCCTTTGGTTTGAAACTTGATGGCCTCTAAATGACCCAGAAGATGATCCCTGGTAGCCTGAGTTAAAGTGAACCCTGAATTCAGGGAGGTGCTATTAAGAGGCTCCCAGGCCGGAGCTGAGGAATACCTTCTTTGTCATTCCAGTAATCCAGGTTTGTACCACGGTCTGTGTTGTTACTGGAAAACCTTTCCTAACGCCTGATCTGAACACTGTAGTTTGGCATCTGCTGTGTTGTCAAACAATGAGGGATGCTTGGGTGAGCACCTTGGCCCGGAGCCTTGAAAGTTGAGAGCAAGGCTCCCAAGGTCAGCGTGGTGGTGGTAGCAGGAATCAGTGAGAGAAGACCTAAAGGAGAAGCTGAATCATGAGGCCAGAGTCTGTTGTGTCAGCTGTCTTCCACCTCTTATGTGAAGAGTCCACCTTGCTGGAAAGTTAACAGTTTCCTTAGGACACTCAGGAGGGTCGCGGTGGGGCTGGGGGGTAGGGTTTCAGGTTTGTTTTCCGGGCCAATGAGTATCCCAGTGCTTCCAAAATTGCAAAGGGAGGGCACAGGCCTCCTATTAAGCCCAGAGTCAGGAGGTGGGCAGATCCTCCCTCATCAGACCTCCCTGAACCCAGTGGAGCCTGACAAGGATCCACAGCTGCAAACACACTTATGCTTGCCCGGGAGCTGAGACTGATGCCACCAGCTAGGGACAGTTGGGTTCCAGATTCAGGAGCTCGGGTAGGTGACGTGTGTGGGCAGAGCTGCTGCTTCTGTTGCATCATACAAAAGTGCCTGGCCGAAAGCCAGCCAACGTGGAGCTCCCCAAGCCATGTACCTGTAAGGCTGCAAATGCCTGTTTTCCGACTAGTACTGGGTAGACCATGAAAAACCCCAGGTTTAGGTGTCTGAGGTGAAGCTAAGCATGACTTCCTGAGAGCTCTGGACTGGGGAGCCCATGCCTAGCCTCTTTGGGAGGGGCTGGGACCAAGGGCTGCCTCTCCTTCTTGCTGTGTCTGAGAGAGGTTGACCCAGGCCTGGGATAGGGCTGCCCTGTATCCAGACCATTCTCAAAAGAGGCCTGTGTACTTGACAGTGGGACCTCTGGCCTGTGGGTAGGAACTAGTAACAGACTGTGGAAGAACATCTCAAATGACATTTAGGAGAATGTACTTCACTGAATAGAATCTTACAGAAAAGAGCAAGATGATAGGAAATTAGGGTTATGCCGGGAACCAAGAGGAAGATCGGAGCAGCAGTAAAGGCTCTTAGTCTCCTTTCTTTTTTTTTTGGCTCTCACTCCTTCCTCCTTCCTTTCTTTCTTCCCTTTTAAAAAACAAAACAAAACAAAACAAAAACAGCTGAGTGAGACCTTGGGCAATTTCTTAAACTCATTGAGCCTGCATTTCTTCTCTGTAAAGTGGGCACAACAACGTGAACCCCAGGTTGTTGAGAGGATTCAGAGTGTGTCTATGTGATGCAATGGGTCAGGGATGGGCAAGCTTGTCCTCGCCCTCCCTGCCTTGTTCCCATCTCGTTTGCATCTCTGGGCAGTGCCAGGGGGCCTGAGGCAGTTTGTCAGTGAGACTAGAGCCATAAGGGCTCTCTCTCGTATCTAGGGGACCACAGGGACCCACGGAGGAGGCCTGGCTCCTGGCAACGGGAGGGGCTGGTGCTAGTGAACGCAGTGAGCCCCACCATGTCTTGTCAGGCTGCCCAGCCAGTCCTCACTGCTGCTCTGGGGCAGGAGTGAGTACCTGCTTTGTGTAAAAGAAGAAATAGAAGCGTAGACTTGCCCAAGTACCGAAGGTCACACACAGCAAGTGATGGAACTGATGCTGGAACCAAGTTTCCTGGTCCAGAGGCTCTGTGGAGTCAGCACTCCACCGTTTTGCACTCCTGTAGCTCCAGGAACTGTTTAGGTTTGGGCTGAGAACAGTTCCCGACACACGGAATGACAGTCCTGGGTGGAGGCTGGGAGAGAAACCTGAGGAGCAGGGATCTCTGTGAGTTTGCCTCACCACCCCCCTCCCCCTGCCCCCCCCCCCAATCTCCTGGGGCTGACCCTTGCTCAGAGTCCCGCTGGAACAAGATCCGATGGGTCAAACCTTTACAGAGGGCCCGCCCAAGACAGGTACATCAGTGTGATTGTTTAGTTTAATGCTCACCATAGCCCTGTGAGGCTGGCCTCGTTAGCCCACATTTTAGATGAGAAAAGTGAAGCTCAGAGAGTGGCAGTGATTTGCCCAAGGTCACACAAAGTCAGGAGCCTCAGCTCTCCCAGACCAGGGCTTCACCTGTGGCCCCGCGGCACTGCCAACATCGTCCACCAGGTGGCAATCTCCCCCAACTTGATGCGGGCAGCCGGCGACCTGGAATCATATGGCAGTGCCCATGGTCGCTGATCCCAGTCCTCTCTGCCAGGTGTTTCAAAGCCGCCCGGAAGCATCACTTAGTAACCGTTGTTCCCAGCGGGAAACGGATGCCCTGAGAGGGGCTGTGGCTTCCCGGGGAAGGAGGTTCTGTGTGCGTGCCTGAACACAACACTCGCTTCAGTCCAGTTCCATTTGCAACTGGTGCACCTGCTGCCCCGTCCTTAGCTGAGATATGCTGGGCCTCATTCCCTTGGCATCCCTCCGCCCCCACTGTGGTCAGGCCTCGCCCCGTGGTGGCAGCTGAGCTGTCCCTTGACTCTGGCAGAGGTCCAAGGCCCAGCCTCTTCTGTAGGTGGGGTCACCCTTACCTGGTTTGAGGCTGTCTGGACAGCCTGATGGACCCATGCCCTGTTCTAACCTGTGATCTTCTTCCACGCCTGCCTACAGCCAGGAAGAATTAGGAGGGGGTCCTCTGCATCCTTCCTGGAACACCTTACCCCTTCCTTTCATTACTGATGGCTGGAACAGCCCCCCTTCTCAGTGGATTCCTGCCACTGGATTGCTCTACTAGAAACTTCGTCCCAGTCTCTGTGCTGCTCAGGGTGGGCCTGTGGGTTCCCAGCTCAGCAAGTTTTCTGCCTGGGTAAGAGAGCGAGGTTCCGCTTCTGTCAGGCATGCCTGGTTTCTCTAAGGAGCTCTGGAATAGTTCCCATTCTCCATCACGGCAGTCACTTCTCCCCAGGAACAGAGCGCTCCTCGCAGGGCTGTGCTGATGTCCCCCGTTTTCCCTCCTAACACCTCCGTGTGTCTGTTTATAGAGTGTCTCCATAGAGTGTGGTCTTAGAGCCTCCTGTCCTCAGCTGGGGGCCTTCACAAAAGTTCCACAAGCCTGAGACCTCAGGGGAAGTCCTACTCTACATCCTGTCAAGCAAAGGTCATTTATGGACACTGAAAGGGTTTAGTTTTGAAGCGAGGGAGACTAGGAGCTCCACAAAGGCAGGGACATGCCATTTGAGTTCCACGTTGCCAGCACCCATCACAGGGCCTGCATGAAGTAGGCCTGGGCAGATCTCTCACATGAGTGAGAGTCCCCGAGGTGACCTCTCCCTGATGCTGGATTAGGTTGGGTCACCCTTTCAGAGCAGGATGGCTCCCCTCCCTCTGGAGCCCCCACATTCCCCTCTGCAGGAAGTGGGAAGGATGGAGAACAGAACGAATATTTATGGCTGCCGGGTTCCCATGCTTCTCTTGTTCTCACGCCTTCTCCATGATTTTTGCTAAATCTATGTATTCTTCATATTTTTCTTTAGCATATTTTATGTATATACCTAATCTCACTATCTCCTAAGTAATAATATTCATGAAATCATAGGTTTGATATATTAGTTTTATTTTTTTCCTAATACACACTGAAATAAATAAATAATAAATAATGAAATAAACCACCGACAAACATCCTCTGTGCCACTCGTGAGGCGTGTACCGCACTTGGGGTATTTATTTTTCACAAAACCCTATGAGGTCAGTGATGTTATTTCTGTGTTACAGGTGAAGAAATAGAAGCTCAGAGAGGTGAACGGCCTTGGCCAAGGTCACAGAGAGTCTTTTGATCCTGACCCTACCGCCTCCAGATAGGAGAGGGGAAGGGAGGCTGTGTGTTGAGGGGGATGTGGGGTGGAAGGGGATGGAAGCAGCTACCAAAGAGAAATGATGGTGGCAGAGAAGACAGGCGGTGGGGGCAGGACTCCACGTCAGAGAGGCAAAGGACCTGAGTGCCAACGACCTATGCACAGTAATGGCCGTGCAGGTAGCCGCAGATTTGCCTGCACTTGTGTGACCAGGATTGATTGTGCTAGCGAGCCTGGTAATTGGATGATGTAAGCACTGCAGCTGGGACTGCTCGCTGGAGATTAATTATTAGGGAGGAGGGGAGTGTCCGGGATGATGCCGGGCGGTGGCGTTTGTGACCCCCCTGCAAGAGCAGGCAGCCAGACCTCAGCAATCCGGCGGACCCCTCCGCATGCAGCTGCTACCCAGAGAGGGAGGCTGCTGGTCCAGAGCCACAGCCATACCATGTTTCATGGCAGAGTGGGGGTGCGGGGTTTGGGAGGTCCCCTGGAGGAAGGCCGTTCCTGGGAAGGAGCAGCAGCTACGGCGGCAGGAGGAGGAGCCTGGGCTTGGAGTCAGGAGGCCAGAGGGGAAATCCCAGCTTTGTCGCTTACTGGCGTTGTAGCCTTGGAAAGGTGGCAATATCTTTGAGCCTCAGGTTCCCCAGCTGTAAAATGGGGAGGATGGTGCTGACTTCCCTAGGAAGTTGTGAGGCTCCAAGGAGATTATTGGGCCCTCTACACCTGGGACCCACTCTGGGGAAGCTTTTATCTTCCCCCCACTGCTCAGGTCTGGCCCTTGTCCCCCCACCTGGGGCCTCTGTGTCCTTCCTTACCCTCCCCAAGGCCCCAAAACTTGGTGCCCAGCCACTGTGGGTACTTTCTGCATGAATGTCAAGGTCCCCAGCAGGATGGGGAAGCCAAGGGGTTGGAGGATCCCAAGAGGAGGCCCCGAGGGGAAGGCAGGGTTAGAGAACGAGTCAGTCCTGAGTCCAGCCATCTGCAGGCTCTCTAGGAGAGCCTCTGGCTGGCATCCGATTTTGCTCGCACTTGGCAGGACTGTGGCTGGGCTTTGAGGGATTTGTCATCCCCCTCTCTCAGAGACCTCAGGGTCTGAGGGTAAGGGCTGGGGATGAAGAGAAGCAGCCCTGGTTCACCCTGGGGCAGGAGGAGTGGGCTTGGGAGGAAGAAGGCTCTTAGATTCTAATTCCAGTTCTGCCATTTAGCCAGCTAGCTGTGTCCGGCTTTTGCTTACACATGACCTTTCATGGCTACAACCACCTCCATGGCTCCTCCCTCCACGTCACCTTGGAGTCTTCACTTCTTCCGGCCAGATGCTCCCATCCTTCCCAATTCATATGCATGACAGAGGGGATCTGGCCATGATCAGGGGGTCAAAAGGCCCTCATAGATCTGTGGGAGGGACGGGCCGTTGGACTGCCATGCCTCTTAGCAGACGAGGGCTGAGGTTGGACGAGCTCACACATGTAAAGGGCCCACAGGGGACTTGGCACATGGTAAGTACTTGGAAGACTTTGAATGAAACTCAGAAATCCTCCTCTCACACCACAGACCTTTCTCCTGGCCCCTTCCTTTTGCCTTCACCCTCGTGGAGGCCTCCAGCCTTGGATTCCCCGACCGCTGAAGTTTTTCTTGGCCTCTCTCCCTCTCCCCGCCAGCCTGGACCTTGGCGGGGGGGGGGGGGGCACTGTCCCATCCAGACCCCTTGCAGTACCCTGCACCCCCCACCCTGCACCCCCTACCACAGCAAACCTCCTCCCACTTAAAGTTGCAGACCCCAGCTCTGCTGTCGTTCACAGACCTCCTGCCAAGGTCTCTGTCCCTGGGAAGGAAGTAGGTGACAACTGCAAGGATTCACCGAGCACTTCTAAGCGCCTGGTCTGCTGCTCAGTGCTTTCCCCAATAATGTTATGAACGCTTTGCAGTCCTCCTTGAGACGAGGCTTTGCCCAGATGAAAACAAGAAGGTGTGGCCCAGTGAGAGGACGTGAAGCCAGCTCTAACTACAGATCCTTGGCTCACGAGGCAAGCTGCTGGTGTGAGCACTAGCATCATTAAGCCCGTCCAAGTGGAGCTTCCACAAGGCATACTGGCATTTCCCGCCTTCTCTTTAGCCTTACCAGGTGAGTTAGCTAACAGCTAACTTTTATCGAGCCCTTTATGCGTGCCAGGCACTGTTGTAAGCACTTTACGTGTATGTACCAATTCATTGTGTCTTCTTCATAACTCTGGAGGATAGGCTCTGTCAGTATCCCCGTTTTGGAAACAAGGAACTCAGGTTCAGTAAGTGGCCACAGTCACGTCATCCTGATGGAGCCAGGTTTCACAGCCAGGCCATCTCCCTGCAGGCCCCCAGCTCACAGCCAGGCCATCTCCCTGCAGAACCCCAGCTCTTGACCACCGTGCCACAGAGCTGCCCCCATTTCAGTTCAAGGCCCCAGAGCCCATTTTCTGCCCACTTCCTCCAGGAAGTTTCCATCAATCATTCCCTACCCAACCCCCACACCTTTAAGTTCTCTCTTCCCGCTGGATCCTTGTGACTTTCCCATGCCGACACAAGGTCCTCCATCCCAGGTTACTCTGCAGCTACTTCTCTCTCTCTCTTTTCTTTTTAAGATTTTATTTATTTATTTGACAGAGCGAGAGATAGATAGATAGCGAGAGAAGGAACACAAGCAGGGGGAGTGGGAGAGGGAGAAGCAGGCTTCCCGCGGAGCAGGGAGCCCGATGCGGGGCTCCATCCCAGGACCCCGGGATCATGACCTGAGCCGAAGGCAGACGCTCAACGCCTGAGCCACCCATGTGCCCCTGCAGCTACTTCTCTTCCTTTCCTCCTCTCACAGCCCAGGTTCCGGAGAGAGTTTCTCCACGTGTTGTCTACGCTTCCTCACCCCTCTTCCAAACTGACTTCCACTCCTCCCACTCTGCCCTAAGCAGATGGAGACGGTGCCTTCCCGTTTCCAGAGGAAAAACTGCATGCCCATCCACAGCTGAAAAGAACCCATCAACCAAACACGGGATCAGCTACGTAAGTTGTAAAACATGTTACAGATCTAGCAGTTCTGCAGCAAACGCAATCAAGATTAAAAAGAGGATCAAAGGCAAGAGCGTTGAGTCCTTTGGTAAAACCTGACTGGCAGTGAGGCTTGAGCCAAGTCTTCTCCATCCCACCGGAGTTCTGAACACCTCTCTGCGCCCATGTGCTAACATCTCAGCCAACCCAGCTTCCGAGTGCAGAGGCGGCAGACCCATCCTGGCGCTGTCCCGTTTCACTGTGGACACAGCCTTCTTCCGCTTCCTCGCCCAGTTAACATTCGGCCATGCGGACCGTGGCTTCCTTCTTGGCAACTACAGTTATTGGAAAACAGCATCAAAATAAGTCTCCTGTTCTTCTTGGTGGTTTTGCAGTCACCATACCTCCCTACTGGCCTTTAGGCATTTCTCAGCCTTTCTCTCTTCCTCCTATAATCTTTGTTCTTTCCTTCACATCTGTCCTCTGTCTCCCTTCCTAATGCTCTACTTGCCTCACTGGGCTCAGGGTTTCTGGGAGAGTTGGGCAGGAGTCATTTGTGTGCCAGCCCTGAAAGATGACCCTGGGCCCAATGCAGAGAGAGAATTCAGGGTCATGGGTAGGGTGTGTACAGACCCCTCCAACTGCTCGGTAACAGTGGGCCCAGGAAGACTCCATTGCCAAGGTTCCCAGCGACTGCTCCATGGAGCTCCCCTGCCGCCCTGCTCCCTGCAGGACCCTCAGCCTCAGGGCCCGCTTGCTCCTTGATGTTCAGGAAGCAATTCCATTCCTCATGGGCCAACATCACATTGTACCACTCTGATTCCTTATCTCTCTTCCTGCTGCTCACTCTCTAAGGACTGGAATTCTAAGCTCCAGCCTTGATCTTCCATTTGCTGTATACATTCCCTCCAATGACCTAATCCACTCTCAGAGCTGTGGCTACCCTTTGGTCAGCCATTCCTGAATCTCTGTCTCCACGCTAGGTCTGGGCTCCACACCCACATACTGAACTGCCCTCTAATCCCCTGGCCAAGACCAAGCCCATCGGCTGCTCCCAAACCTACCCCTCCTCCTCCGCTCTCTCTCCCCACCCCCCACCCCCCCACCCCCGGCCAGAAACACGCACAGTCTCCGTGAGTCCCCTGTCTTTTGCTTTCCATATCCAAGCCACCACAGAAATCACATGGATCCTCCGCCCTCATAGACTCTCTGGAAACTGTAGAACACAGTTGAAAGAGTGTGGGCTTTAGGGTTGGACAGACCTGGGTTGAAATCCTGCCTCTGGTACTTACTGACTATGTGACTTGGGACAACTCTCTTAACCTACCCAAGACTTAATTTCCTAATATACAAAATGCGGGTAATAACCTACTTTGAAGACTTGTTTTGAGGATTAGAAACACTGATGTAAATACTTACCCCATGCCCGTCCCGTCATGACACTTACTGGTAGTATTCGTCCTAATGATGGTAAAGATTATTATTATTTCTGCATTCACGTTATTGCTCTAATCTAGGGCTTCATCTTCTCCTTTGTGGACCACTGATGGCATCAGCCTCCTCGCAGAACTCTCTGCCTTTGTTCTCCATCACCACCCCCAAATCTGCTTTTCCAGCAGTAGGGGTGGAGAGATTTTTCTAAAATTCAGATCTTCAGGTGCCTGAGTGGCTCAGTTGGTTAAGCGTCTGCCTTTGGCTCAGGTCATGATCCCGGTCTCCCTCTCCCGCTACCCCTCCCCCTGCTTGTGCTCTCTCTCTCCCTGTCAAATAAAAAAAGTCTTTTAAAATAAATAAAGTAAAATAAAATGCAGATCTGATCATGACAGTTAACCTGCTTAAAACTCTTCTCTCCCCCATTCTGTCTGAACTGTGTCCTAGCCACAACTCACAGGTCTCCAAGCACACATTGCTCACTCACAGTTCCCTCTGCCTCTGCCTGGCAGAAGGAATGTCTCCTTCCCCTCCTTTCCCTCATTCCCTGCCTGATACATCCTCCCCCTCATGTCCAGAGCCAACGCCTGCTACTCCTCCACATGGGTGTCTGTGTACTTGGAGCTGACTGGAGGGCAGGGGTCAGGTCTGATGCTGCTCGGTGGTCCCTGCTTGCCTGCACAGGGCTTGGCATAAAGAAGGGCCTCACAGAATGTCTTCAGAGGCTTGCCCAGGTTTGAACCCTGGTCCCTTGTCTCCCTGCCTGGGACTCTTTCCACCACACTGGTCACTCTGCCCCAGCAGAGAGCAGGAGCCCAGAGCTGGTGGCCTGGGTGGGGGACTTCCCCCTGTGAGGGCAGCAGTCGACCTGAGGACATCACACACCCCATCTCTGTGCTGCACTCGGTGAGTGGGGAAAGGATAAAATTATCTACTGCCCACATCCTGTATCTCCCCATCGGACACGGAGGAGAGATAAAAAATGAACAGCACAAAATCCAATCTTCCTTGGTGCAGAGGTGTGGGGGTGCGGCGGGGGGGTGCCTGGAGGCCCAAGAGGCAGCTCCTCGTGGAGCACATCTCCTATTTATTGGCTCATAATTGAAGGCAGCCTGGAGATGTCCCAGCACTGGCCCCCGGCAAGACAGATGGGGGCACAGTGCCGGCTGAGGGAGGGCGTCGGGATGCACGTCCTGCCACAGTGGAGGGGAGGACAGAGAAGGGGAGGCAGCTAGCTGCTGCCCCGGCCCTGGGGGTCTCCCCTGGGCTCAGGGTCCTGCTTCTGCCACCTACTTGTGATGACCTTGGGTCAGACTCTTCCTTCTCCAGGCCCATCATTTCAGCCTTCTGCGTTTCATTACCAGGGGATAGGAGAGCTGCCCTGGGATTTGGGGGAAATCCAGGCTACTAACTTGCTTTGTGGCTTTTAGGTGAATCTCTTGACCTCCTGAGCTTTGTGCCTTCTCCTAGTAAAGACGAGAGGATGCTTCTGTCTTCTGTGTGAAGACTCAGGGGGTTGGGGTGGCCTGCAAGCAGCCGGGTCACGCATTTTAGCAACAGCACTGGAAGGCTCCCTGTTGGGGAGAGCAATGAAACAGGAAATGTTGCCAAACAGTAAGAATCTGCTTTGGCTCCCATTTGCTCATGGGAATGATCCAAATTCTCAGGCGTGGCATTCAAGGCTCTACCTCTGTTTTTTGTGCCATTGTGGGGAAAGGGTTTGGGGCGGGGGGCCAGGAGGCCTGGGACCAGTCTCACCACCATCTCGTTAGGTGACTTTCAGCAGGGCTCTGACCCACTTCCGGTCTCATTTTCCCAGTCTGTAAGATTTCGGTACATGATCTATGAGGTAATTAAGGTCTCCGAGTCCAGGGCCGGTCAGTAACTAAGTCCTGTCGTCTCTCCCTCTAAGTGTCCCCAATCCTCCCCTCCCCACCTCCAATAACGGCTACTGCCTCACCTCAGTACTTACCTTTTTCTCCTGGACCAACGCAGAAGCGTCCTGGCTGATGTCCCAGCCTCTGCCCACCCTTCTCCACAATCCGGTCACGTGACCCTCCTAAAGCCCAAATCGGACCCTGTGCCAAACCCTACTTCAGCTTCCTTGACACTTAAGGTCCAGCATGACCTGGCCTGGTCTGGTCCGCCTGTGCCCCACCTCTCTGCACCCTTCAGGCCGGCCTCCTCCCTTGCCTCTTCGGTGCCTCTGCTCAAATTCTTCTCCCAGACCTCCCCCCTGCTCTCTCTTCAGCTCTGACACAGGGTCTTCCCAAACTGGTCCCTGCTGCAGCCTCTCGAGAAGCTTCTGGAGTTCCGAGCCCCACAGGGGATAGGTCCCACGGAACCCCCACAGCCTCAGGTATGAATAATGCTGCCTCTTCTCCCTCCTGCTGCTGATGACCAGCGGTGTCTGAGCCACAGGGGGCCCAGAAGTGACCTCCTCCAGTCCCCCATTGTACGGATGGAGAAACGGAGGCCCAGAGAGGGGCAGTGGCCACATAGCAAGTCAGTGTAGAGCCAGGGCTGGGGATCCTCCAGTGCCTGCTGTGTGGGGTGGGGACACTGGGCTTGAGCAGAACTGCAGGCGAGACAGAGAAAGGGGATTGGGCAAAAGGGACATCCTGGCCACCTACCTCTCCTCTAGTGGTCAGGGTGAGCTCAGCAGGAGAGACTCGGGGATCGGGGGAGACTTCACTGACCGAGTTCCCAACCTCACCAGGCCCCCTGCTGGTTCTGTCACATCAGGGGTTGCAGGTCTCAATGCTTTAGATGACCAAGGCACAGGGTAGGGTAGGATTTTCCCAGTTGCCCCAGAATGTTAGGACCAGGCCTAGAATTCACCAGAATCCAAGACCCCAGGAGCCCACCCAGCATACCACATTCCCACTCTGGGGCATGAGGTTGGTGAGCACCTGGACACTGGAAGGAGCCCAGTTTCCTCCCTGGCTGTCCCAACATCATTTCCATCTCTGATCAAGACTTCTCCCTACCAGCGGTAGCCACCCATTCAGTGTAACGAGCTCCTCGGCTGGTGTCAGGGACACTAGGTCCTTGCCCTTGTGGCTCACAGGCCTGGAGATGGGAGACAGGGACCCTTGAGGGGAGAGAAGATGAGGCTAAATCATTGCAGCGGTGATGGGTGGAGATGGACGGGAGGATGCCAGAGAGGTAGAGTTGGCAAGAGGGCCTGTGGTGTTCAGGATCCTAGGTGCCCAGGGGTGACGGTGGCCAGGCCTTAACTAGGATGCACAAGTATGTGGCTCGGACCCACAGGGCCCTTCAAAGGAATGAGTCCTGATCAGAAAGCTGACCCCTACTAGGGGAAGGGCGGGGAGAGTCTCCCCAGGTCCCTCTCCGTATTTCAGGGAACATTGTCTCAGGGCTGAAGTCTCTGCTTCGGATGAAAGGCTGTTTTATGTGGGCGGGCTCAATGTGATGGTCACATTAAGTGGCGCCATAAGGGAGCTTTTCCAAGTGTGAGGTTATTAGTTTCCTAGATGTAATTACATAGGAGGAATATGGCCAAAATGGACCCTCATCAATCAAGCAGCTGAGCAGCCTATTTAAGACACCCAGTCACATGTTACCTCCATAGCATGTCTGTCAGTGACACCACAGACCCCGTGTTCATTCCGCAGATCATCACAGAACACTGTGGGCCAGGCTCAGCGCAGGCTCTGGGAATGCGCAGTCACCTGCCTACATTTCCTTTCATTTTTATAGTTTCATTCTTGCAATCATTCTTTAACACACCTAGGGTTTATTTTGGAATATGATATAAGGTGAAGCTTTAAAATGATTTTCCTCCAACGGGACTGAGTACCTGTGAACTGTGATCTACGTCAGAATTTTCCAGAGTGATTCAACAGTATACTGGCACTGTAAGATGCTCAGGAGTCAAAAAGATCTGTAGTGAGAAAGTCTAGGAACTGCTGCATCCTCATAACCTTCTCAGAGATTCCCAGTGGATACAAACCTAGTAAAGGCTCTGAGGAGTCCTGCACGTGAGGATATCTTTAGGTCTTGTTTCCTAATTTTCTTTGACTGCAGAAGCCATTTTTAAGTTACATCTATAAACACAAGGCAGAAAGCATCATCCACTTTGGAGTAAAGATGAAAATAGAGCAGAACTAAGACTGTGGCCTCCTCTGCTTCGGTTGCAGCTTCTACTCGCTTATGGATCTGGGGTCGTGGCCAGAAGATACGCACACAACCAGCTCTGCTCCAGGCCCTCAGCACTAAGCGCTCTGCCAGGAGCCACGAACCATGGGTGCCCCACGGAGGGTGAAGTGGCCTCTCCGGCCCTGGGCTAAGACTTCACTGAGGAGCATTTGCTCTGGGCCTTGAAGGATGAGTAGGAGTATGTGATGGAGCTAGATCTCGTGAGGGCATGACCTCCAGCAGTGACAACCTGTCAGGGCAAAGACACAGACCCTGCCTCCAGA
Organism: Eumetopias jubatus; assembly: GCF_037043125.1. Lineage (NCBI taxonomy): Eukaryota > Metazoa > Chordata > Mammalia > Carnivora > Otariidae > Eumetopias > Eumetopias jubatus. Next base: position 56,350,114 of record NW_028274819.1, read on the forward strand.
ACCATGGGACAGAAAGAGCTGTATGAACAGACATGCCCGTGGGGAGCCAGGTGAGAACGCTAATGCCTATGACATGGGGCACAGTGGGTGTGGACGTGCAGCCAGAATAGGGCCTGGGAAGACGCCTGAACATTCACCTTCCAAGTTCAGGGTCTGCTTTGATGAGGCAGGGTCTCCTGGGGCCTCATTACGATAGTCAGCACAGACCACACATGGGATCCCCTCCTAGGGCCTCTCCTTCCTCAGGGAGTCTGCAAAGTTCCTTTCCTGTCTGAAACAAGTAACTGGGGAGTTGGAGTGGAGCAAGAGGAGAATGTGGGGAACCGAATTCCTAGGGATTAATTAGGGCCCTTCAGTGAGATCTGTTTCCCCTCTAGAGGCCAATTAGGGCATCTGAAAGCTTGGAAGAAGAAAGGTAAGTATGTGTGTATGTGCTCGAGGCAGGCCCATCCGTCCTGTGCTGGGCTGGTCCCTCTCCCCTCTCGGGGAGAGCAGGTCTCAGGGGCACCCTGTCCACTTACAGGAAAAGTACAAGTGCAAAGATAACCACAGAACAGTTTTCATCCTCTAAGAACAGGACTTCACTGTGTGAGGTGCATTATCATCATCACAGAAATCACCGTCCCCTGGGTAGCATTGTCCTACACTGAGCCCTCGCTAGGGACCAGACTCTAGGCGAGGTTTGCATTCAGGAGCCAACAGCAATGCAAAAATGTTCCAGTTTTTCCACATCCCCACCAACACTTGCTATTTTCCATGTGTGCGTGTTTCTTACCAACACCCATCCTAATTTGTGCGAAGTGGTTTCTCATTTTGGTTTTGATTTGCATTTCCCTGATAACTAGTTGAGTGTCTTTCCATGTGCTTATTTGCTATTTGTATATCTTCTTGAAGAAATGTCTATTTAATTCCTTTGCCCACCTTTGAATTGTGTTGTTAATTTTTTGGTTGTTAAGTTGTAGGAGTTCTTTATATATTCTGGATACTAATCCCTTGTCAGGTGTATGCTTTGCAAATATTTTCTCCCATTCTGGGGATTGGCTTGGTAGTGTCCTATGATGCACAAAAGTTGAAATTATTGTTTTAATTGGGAGTACACAGAGACTGTGCGTCGTGGCAAGTGAGGCTGCAGGCGGGAAACATTATTGTTATTGTTGTTGCTGCTATTATTTCATGTCTGCTTCTGAAAAATGTTTAGGAGGGGCCACAGGGACACAGTGAGTGGGGTGGAACCAGCCTGGGATTCCGCAGCACCGCAATCCGCTGTGATTCAGTCAATGTTCCTTCTAGAAGAGGAACTAAAGATGAAAAGATGTCATGAGACTCTGCCAGGCACACAGGAAACCACAGCCCTGAACTGAAACTGAAACTGGTACCAGAAGAGAAGTTGCACAAGACAGAACTTCAGTAGTAACATGGTGATACTCGTGGAGTTGTTTATTGGGTGGTAGTGGAGTAAAGAACAATAAATAAATAAATAAATAAATAAATAAATAAATAAATTCCCTCGCGCGTTCCCAGGTTAAATTCTAATAGCTTATGGAACTCAGAGGCAAGGCAACTTATTAAGTTGTCTTCTTTAGACCTTGAGGATTGTGGTCCCATAGAGGTCTAGACACCGATTTCCAGGACGAAGGCAAGTGCTGCAGATTGCATACCATTTAAATAGAAGAACATGAGTCACGATTCCAGTCGCTCAGGGCCAGTCAACAAGGAGACTGAGAGCCTTGCTATCATTCTGTTTCAGGAAACCCTTTCTGACCATAATACGATGGGCAAGACTTTGAAACACGGAATCCAAGAACAAATCATACCCTTGGCTGAACTGCATCAGCAGTTGAATTCCCAGCTACCTTGGGTTTTATATAACAGAAAAACGGTTAAAGTTAGCATCACGAGTGGCAAAAACTTGAACCCTGGAAATTGGGATGCGAATATCTGTGATGAGACAGAGGTAAAGACATCTGTCACCTGGGTCCCCCAGACACTTTCACTGTATGGTGTGTATGTCCCCAGCTGGACAAGTCAGGCAGGTCTTCGAGAGAAAATCTGGCATGGGGGGGGGGGGCGGTATGGGAAGGAAATAAGGAGCCTGGCCAGGCTGCTGAGGCCAGAAAGAGGAATACATGGGACCGTCTTTCGAGAAAGAGTAGAGGTTGTGGACACAGCCTATTAACCATACGGGGAAACTTCTCTACTTGGCTCCCTATTGTTGTGGAATGGCTGAGAAATAAAAGAACTGTAAGGCTTCGATGCCCACACAGGTTTGGGAAAGAACCCCCCTTGCTAAGCAGAAGCTAGAAGAAGAGCATGCTCGACTTTTATGACAGGAGTGTCTAGATACCAGAGGTAAATTTCCCGTGTGACTGGTGTTACAATATTTGTCATGGCAGTGAGTTTTTAGGCAACAAGGGTTGAGAGGGTAGCAGTGTCAGACTTTTTCCTTGAAGGGGACTTCTGAGTTGCTACCACAGCAGAAAAGGGCAAGGCTGATTCACACCATCTGTCGGCAATCCTGGGGACATCTAGAAATACGGGAAGAAGAGACATAAGGGGAAAGACTGAATTTCTTGCTTGTCAAATACTTGAAGTCTCTGAGATTCAAAATTCTTTCAACTAATGGAACTGTGATCACAGTTATCTTCACAGTCTTGTGAGATTTGGGATTTACAACTTAAAAATTGAATAGAAAAATCCTTTACGTTTTAACTGTGAATTAAGGAAAGAATGTCACTATTTTATTACAATGGAGGAGAAACACCTAGGACTGTATTTTGAGATTTATTGTTCTATCTGGCTATCTGAACTGTCTACTTTTCCTTCTATTGTTACTGGCATTTGTGAGTAGATCAAGTTACACCTGTGAGTCAGGGTTCCCCAGCATTCTTTGGGTCCTGAAGACATGCCATTCTGGTGATGGCTGCTTTGACATCCTTGCTCCTCGGCGTGTAGATGAGAGGGTTGAGGACAGGGGTGAGGACAGCATACACCACATTGCCCACGATGTGAAAGTCGAGGGGCAGGTCAGCCCTGTAGGCCACATAGGCTGTGGCAATGGATGAGTAGTAGGTGCCAACCACCAGGAGGTGGGAGCCGCAGGTGGAGAAGGTTTTTGAGCGTCCTTCTTGGGAGTTGCTGCGAAGCACTGCAGCCAGGATGTGGGCATAGGAGAGAAGCACCAGGAGAAGGGGCAGGAAGGATACCATCATGGCGATGCAGAAGCCCATGAAGGTCTGGGGCGTGGTATCAGAGCAGGAGGCCTGGACCCCAGCCAAGTGGTCACAGAAGCAGTGAGAGATGTGAGCAGTGTTGTCAAAGGCCAAGTGGGAAGTCTGCACCACTGCGGGGATGGGCAGGAGGAGGGCAGGGAGCCAGGCACAGGCTGCCAGGGCGGCACTGGTGCGCGAGGTCATGAGGACAGGGTAGTGCAGGGGGCGGCAGATAGCCACACAGCGGTCATAGGCCACGGCCACCAGGACGAAGGCTTCTGAGCAGGAGAAGCTGTGGAAGTGGTGCCTCTGCAGGAAGCAGGCGGGGAAGCGGAGGAAGCGGTCCCCAAGCAAGAGGAGGGACAGCATCTTGGGGACGGTGGTCAGGTGAAGAGGATGTCCAGGGCCGAGAGACTGATCAGGAAGAAGTACATGCGCTTGTGGAGGCTGGGATCTGCAACCACAGCCACCAGCATCAGGGCGTTTCCCAGCAGGATGAGCAGGTAGAGGAGGAGAAAGACAAAGAAGATAGGAAGAAAGAGGGATTTGGGCAGAGAAGGAATGCCCACCAGGTAGAAGATGGTTGAGGAGTCCTCTGATCCATTACAGGCTATGGTCTCCATGGTGGGTTAATCTGGATGCCCAGGAAGTAGGTAGTGGAAACATCTGGGAGCCAAGCACATCTGGAAATCAGAATAATCAGTGATTCTGCAATGATAATTATGTGATGGTCACTGTATAATTAAGGTAACCCTCTTTTCTTTTATAATCAAGTATGGAAAAAGTATCTACAATATGCAACCATATGTTCTATGCTGGGTATATAGTAGACAGTTGAACAAGACAGAGACAGTCCCTAACTTCATGGAGCTCATTCTAGTGGAAGAAAGAGACATTAAGCAATGAATCACAATTATTTAATTACTGTTGTGTTAAGTGTTATGGAAGAATTCTGCTGTTCCTCTTTCCCATGTCCCATATAATCTTTTCTAGGGATATCAGATCTCTTAAACCATGCCCCTAAGCTCCTTTCCTTTTTGGCATTTGCTTTAAGTTTTTAGAAAAGTGATATCCTTGTCACCAAGTTGCTAGGGAGGGCTGATTTCTCCAAGGTTTATAGCAACATACTGTCTTCCCACCATAATTATTAACTAGGGAATGGCTCCTTTCTCTCCTGTCCGCCTGGTACACTGGTTCTGCCTGTCTCCACCTAAGCTGAGGACTCCAGATCCTGTCTCTGGGTGTGGAGCTCTTTGTTAGGTTACAGTGAAAGGAGTGACACTGAAAATGCTCTTGATGGGAAGAATCATTCCTGACTGGAGTCAGAACTGATAGTGGATTCTCCCACAATTGGCAGCAACAAAGAATCCAAGACAGTATCTGTGTGACTCCATCGGGCGTAGCTTCCTACTGGCTGCCACAGCTCAGCAGACGCTCCTGTTTACCCATTGCATGCCCCCCACCCAGCGGGCAGAACTTGTCATGTGACCTGGGAGGCGTTGACCATAGAGAGAAACTGGCTCACAGTAGCTGCTCAAAGGTGAAAGAACCCCTCCCAGAGGAACCAGAAGGGATTCTGGGTTTTCAACCCACAGATCTGGGGGGGTTTGAGCTGAGGGAAATACTGATTCACCCTCCATTTTGGATTTGTCCCTTGGATGAAGGGCCCTGAGAAATCCATGTTGATACTGGTATTCCTGTCTCATTGATCCTGGTGACTCCATGATTTTCCTGGAGTCACCTCCAATTTCTCTCTCTTCTCACAACACCTCTTATGTGGAAGACCAGCAATGTAAAAACTGGAAAAAAGTTCTTATTTTCAAGTCCTACAACTTTCTCCCCAAAAGCCAGAGAGACAGTGAGCATAGAGGCTTGGGGCACCTGAGCGACTCAGTCGATTAAGTGTCTGACCCTTGGTGGTGATCTCAGGGTCGTGGGATTGAGCCCCATGTTGGGCTCCATGCTCAGGAAGGAATCTGCTTGAAGATTCTCTCCCTCTTCCCCTCCCTCCCCTCTCTCTGTCTCTCTCAAATAAATAAATAAATCTTTTAAAAAAAGAGAGAGAAAGAAAGAAAAGAAAAGAAAGAAAGGGTAGGGGCTTTCCCAGGTGCCACAGGCAGGAGCCCCCACTAGAACTCAGGTCTTTGTTTCTCAAAACAGGGCTCTTTCTTCTATGCTATGTTTCCTAGAGGATCCAGAAGTTCAAGTTTCCAGGGGAAAACTTCAGGAGAAAATACTAGGACCAAGGTTTTCTATTTCCCTTTCTGGTTTTTATTTTCGTTGATAACATCAGACAAATCTATATTTCACATTTTTATCTGAGTCTCTATCTGGTGAGTGCTGAAACAAGATGTGGTATCTGCCAATTCAAAAATTCCTTTGAAATGTTCCAGAAGTCAGACCCAAGGACCTAGCCAAAGAATGAAAGTTCTCTGTCCCAAATTGAGAGACTTATCCCTTAGTATCTGAACCCCATCCTGAGATGTTGGGCCACTGGGATGTTCTCACACCTGAGGGGATGCAAACTGTGCTACCAAGGGCATTTCTGCCCTCAGAGAGGCCAATGTGGCTGACAGTCCCAGGTGAGGCAGAGTGAGGCATCTGAGAGGCAGAAACACAAAGGGTCAAGGCCAAGGGTCCACCTGCGTGGACAGGTGCACATGGCGATGGACCATCCAACAGTCAACCACACAATGTGCTGGCTGACCAGTGAAGCAGGGGCACCAGAAAAAATTTCTGAAAGAATTTCGCATTTGGTATTTCAAAGCATCGTCCAACTGTCCCATCCTAGGAAATATCCGAGTTTGGCTGGATCTTCTTACACTTAATTTACAGGTTAGGGTTCTTGTTTTACTCTGAATTACCTAGCACATGTGAACAATGCAGTCCTGTGCTTCAGGCCCGAAGGGTGCTGTTTCCCAGGGCACAGAACGTGCCACCATAACCGGCAAGGGTGCTCCCTGTCTGGATTGTCCACCAGCCAGTTACACAGCCAGACAGAAGAACTGGTCCATGAATGTACAACCTGAAGCCTTACTTCACATCTATCACCCCCTCTCATCATCCAAGCCTGCCAGGGAGTGCTTACGCCCTTCAGCCAGCGAGAATCTGAGGGTCCGTCCAAGGCCACGGCCGGTGAGGGGGAGAGCAGAAGGTGTTCTGGAGCCAGGCTCCTGCGAAGGCCTGAGCCCCGCCTGGCAACCAAGAGTGCTGGCTCCTGGACCAGCTCTGCCACTCGCCAGCTGTGACTTTGGGTCCCTGAGCCTTGGTTTTCTCATCTGGACAGTGAGGGCTTTGGAAGAAAAGATCTCTGGGGGGTGTCCAATTCAATGAGCTCTTTTCTGAGGGTCCCCTCTGTGGTTGACAGATCGGATGTCACAATGGTCCACACCCAAAGGGAGAGGGTGAGGGCTATCTGGCCTAGTGAGCCCCTGCTGCCAGCCACATTCTCTCCCTTCATCTTGTCATATGGACCTTAGTGGTCAAGTGTGTGGCTTGTGTGTCAGAAAGGCCCTGATTCCAATCCCAGCTCCTACTTTCAGTGGTGTGACCTTGGGCAAGTCACTTCCCCCTCCTGGGGCTCATTTCTGTCATCGGTGACCTCCTGAGTTGTTGTGATCCTTATGGAGAGACATAATGCTTAGCTTAGACAACGCTTACATGCGAGCCTGGCCACAAGGCTCAGAGCTTGCTAGTGTGTCTGCCAGTGACAAAGCCTTGCTTTGCTGGGGGAAAGGCTTGGCCAAGATGATGTGAATCCCACCCAGAGGTGCAACTTGTCCAGATCTGCCAGGATATGTGGTCTAAGATCCCACAGCCCGTGTATGCACAGCCAGCCTGGATCTTGGTTGCCATCATCTTGTGCACCCAATCTGTCTTCCTGATCCCTGGTCCTGGTTTATAGGTCCTGGCCACTCTGTCCTGTTTCCCCACCCCAGCATTCTCTGCCTGTCTTGGGGCACTGTTTCCCTAGCCCTACTCACCTGTTAAACCTGGTCCACACTGGTGTCTCCTATGGCATCTCCATGCAAGGCCTTCTCGGTGCTGAGCCATGACCCACTAAACCCTCAGCCCTTTCCTTTCAGGCAGGTCTCCTAGGGTAATTTCTTTCAAGATGGTACTCCTATGGGAACTGCACCCACCATCCCTCAGAGATCAACTCCCTGGCATTTCTTAGGACATATATGGGGGAGGGTAGAATTTGTCCCTAGACTTTGCTGACAATGAGAAGAGCATCATTAACAGCTCTCAAGAGCTCAGCACTTTATGCCAGTGGTGTATACTTTATTTTAATGAGAAGTCTGACTGAAATCCATGGATGGATCATCTTTATCTGACTTTGCCTGTTGGAACTATCTGCTCAGTTGAATTCTCTTTTACCATTCTATATTCATTAATTTATTTGTTCAACAATATTTACTGAGCTCCTAATCTGTCCTGGGCACCTTTATTTTGTGTCCTGAGTGCAGAATTAGCTGCATCTAAAGCTCAAGGGCTCTTATCCAAGACTGGGTCTTGAGATATGTGATTTTGGTGATGGCTGCCTTGACTTCCTTGTTTCTCAACGTGTAGATGAGAGGGTTGAGGATTGGTGTGAGGATAGCATATGCCACATTGCCCATGATGTGGAAGTCGAGGGGCAGGTCAGCCCTGTAGGCCACATAGGCTGTGGCAATGGATGAATAGTAGGTGCCAACCACCAGGAGGTGGGAGCCGCAGGTGGAGAAGGCTTTTGAGCGTCCTTCTCGGGAGCTGATGCGAAGCACTGAAGCCAGGATGTGGGCATAGGAGAGAAGCACCAGAAGAAGGGGCAGGAAGGATACCACCATGGCGATGCAGAAGCCCATGAAGGTCTGGGGCGTGGTGTCAGAGCAGGAGGCCTGAACCAGAGCCAGGTGGTCACAGAAACAATGGTAGATATGAGCAATGTTGTTATACGCCATCTGGGAGGTCTTCACCACTGCGGGGATGGGCAAGAGGAGAGCGATAAACCAGGCATAGGCTGCCAGGGCAGCATTGGTCTGTGGGGTCATGTGGACAGGATAGTGCAGGGGGCGGCAGATAGCCACATAGCGGTCATAGGCCATGACCACCAGGATGAAAGCTTCTGAACACGTGAAGCTTTGGAAGAGGTACATTTGCAATAAGCAGGCAGGGAAGCTGAGGAAGTGGTCTCCAAGCAGGAACAGGGACAGCATCTTGGGGACAGTGGTTGTGGTGAAGAGAATGTCCAGAGTGGAGAGGTTGATCAGGAAGAAGTACATGGGCTTGTGGAGGCTGGGCTCTGCCACCACAGCCACCAGGATCAGGGCATTTCCCAGCAGGATGAGCAGGTAGAGGAGGAGGAAAGTAAAGAACACGGGGAGGAAGAAGCTCTCTGGCAGAGAGGGGATTCCCACCAGGTAGAAGACTGGTGATCCATCCACTGATCCATTACAGGTTGTGGCCCCCATAGTGAGGCAGAGCTGGATTTCTGGGAGATAGGCAGCTGGAACATCTGGACACTGAAGATATCTGAAAACCATAGAAACAAAGGATTCTGGAATGAGATTTTGTAATGTTTATAGTTAATACAAGCACAATTATTTACAGCCAAGTCTATAAGACTGACTGTAGGTTATGGTATTTATTGATTTCTACCATGTGAATCCAAAATTCCTACCTTTCTTCTTTGGTCAAATATTAATTAGTAGTTAATAGTAACCTACCAAATGGAAGTCATTATGCTGTGTTTATGTGATACAGTGATGAAAGAAAGAAGGCAGGCAAAATTCTTATCTTAGAGTTTACATCTTACTGGAAAAGTCAGATCTTAACAGTTGATTCTTGAATTATAATTGTGAAAAGTGCTTCAAAAGATTTCTTCTGGTCTTCATCTTAGGTCCCATGTTATCTAGTTTGGGATGTCAGTTCTTTCAAATCAAGTCCTAAAGCTTGTGTTTCTACTTCTGCACTCACTCAAAGTTCTACCATCTTGCTACCATCTTGCTACCATCTTGTAAGGGCTGCTTTCTCCAAGGCTTTCTGCGACCTGCTGCTGCTCACATACTTACTAAACCTATTTCTTGCTCATATGCCTTGAGTAGCGGTTCTTCCATATACCTCTTTAGCTACATGTCTGGACTTCTACTCCTGTGTGGGATGTAATAGGTCATGGTAGCCCAACACTTGTACTGCAACAACTAGGAAAACCTGGATAAATTACACAAATTACATTTTTTAATAAATTGGAGAAATATGGCTGCAATGAGGATGAAATGAATTGGAACTCCAGAGAGGGGGTACTCTCCAAAGTCAACTGCCAATCACCAGCTCTTATCTTTTCTGGGAATATTTGATTTGGGGACCATTGTGTGGCTTGGACTTGGCCCAGGCAGAGGGACACAGATTAGGGAAGGAAAAAACAGCAATGCTTTTTGGCAGTCAAAAAGGGTTTGCAAAGCTGGTGCAGCCACTCTGGAAAACAGTATGGAGGTTCTTCAAAGAGTTGAAAATAGAGCTACCCTATGATCCAGCAATTGCACTACTGGGTATTTACCCCAAAGATACAAATGTAGGGATCCGAAGGGGTATGTGCACCCCGATGTTTATAGCAGCAATGTCCACAATAGCCAAACTGTGGAAAGAGCCAAGATGTCCATCAACAGATGAATGGATAAAGAAGATGTGGTATATATATATATATATATATATATATATATATATATATATATACCATGGAATATTATGCAGCCATCAAAAAGAATGAAATCTTGCCATTTGCAAAGACATGGATGGAACTGGAGGGTATTATGCTGAGCGAAATAAGTCAAGCAGAGAAAGACGTGTATCATATGACCTAACTGATATGAGGAATTCTTAATCTCAGGAAACAAAGTGAGGGTTGCTGGAGTGGTGGGGGGTGGGAGGGATGGGGTGGCTGGGTGATAAATATTGGGGAAGGTATGTGCTATGGTGAGCACTGTGAAGTGTGCAAGACTGTTGAATCACAGATCTGTACCTCTGAAGCAAATAATACATTATATGTTAAAAAAAAGAAGAAGAAGATAGCAGAAGGGGAAGAATGAAGGGGAGTAAATCGGAGGGGGAGACGAACGATGAGAGACGATGGACTCTGAAAAACAAACTGAGGGTTCTAGAGGGGAGGGGGTGGGGGGATGGGTTAGCCTGGTGATGGGTATTAAAGAGGGCACGCACTGAATGGAGGACTGGGTACTATATGCAAACAATGAATCATGGAACACTACATCAAAAACTAATGATGTAATGTATGGTGATTAACAAAACATAATAAAAAAAAAGGTTTGCAAAACATTTTGGAAATTTAAGGCACTCTAAATGCATAACAAGTTTTCCCCATGGGACAGCTTCTGAATTTGGGGGCTATGCAAAAGAGGTTGGGAAGCTGGACTGAAGGCTTCTCAAAGAATAAAAAAACTTCTAAAAGATAGATCTCATGATGCTTAAGAGATTAGAGGGAAAGAGCCTCCCTCAAATACAGAATGGTCTTACCCTCAAATATTTTCAAAATTTCTGAAGCTGTGTGTGTGTGTGTGTGTGTGTGTGTGTGTGTGTGTGTGTGTGTTGAGGGGGTAGGTGGCAAGGTTGCTAAAGACTTACGTTCAAAACCTCCAAAGGGTAAAAGCAAATCTATAATCTCTCAGGCTAAGGAGATCGAGATCAGCCACACTAAAAACCCACAGCCCAGGAGGCCATACCTTAAGAACAAGAGCAAGTCAAAGTTAGACTGAATCTTAGGAAAACTGAAACTGAACCTATCTCAAGCCTTGATTAGCTAAATTTTGTAGGGGGATTTGACCGGACTGGATACAAGGGAGCCTTCTGGGTTGCTGGAAATGTGCTATATCTTTAGCTGATTTATCCACATCTATATACCTATATTTGTGGTTTTTTTTTTTTTATTTTATTTGTTTATTTGAGAGAGGGAGAAAGAGAACACGAGCAGGGGTGAGGGGCAGAGAGAGAAGCAGACTCTCTGCTGAGCAGGGAGCCCAACATGGGGCTCGATCCCAGGACCCTGAGATCATGACCTGAGCCAAAGACAGCTGCTTAACTGACTGAGCCCCCCAGGTGTCCCTATAGATCTATATTTGTATGTACATCAATATCTGTATCTGTGTATTTGATGTCTGAATCCAGAGCTAGAGCTATATTTATAGCTAGATCTCTATCTGTATCTAATATTGTAGGCATTATTATGCCCGAGTTATACTTTAATGAAACAAGCAAGCAAACAAACAAACACAACTGAATATATTAAATCTTGCCTCTGTGTATGGCTTTTTGTCCTACTACAATGAAAGGAATGGCAGAGGATGCGTTTTGTTGGAGAAGTCACTTGCTGATGCTAGTCAGAGTTAAAGGCATATTCTACCCAGTGGCAGAGACAGAGATTGGAAGGCATTTCTGTGTGATATGATTTGTTCTCTCCCTCCCAGTTGCTGCTGCTGCAGAGCAGGGGTTCCTGATGAACACTAGCCTGTAGACTTCCCTAGCCCCAGCTAAGGAGGTGCTACAGTATACTGGAAACTCAGGGGTCTCGGGGTCCACTGTTGCAGAGACGAACACAGTATTTTTGTGATAGTGCCTAAGGCACAAGCCCCTACCCCAGGGGCTCCCCTTGTCAAGGAAGGGGAAATATGTGCTTCCGAGCACCCACAGAACTGGAGGCCTTCAACCGACTGGGCGTATTGATTCCTTTCATACACTGGGATGTCCCTCTGAATAAACGACACAGGAGCAAGTCCATGGTCACATTTATATCATTGCCTCTTCAACCCTGACCATTTCTAAAACGACTCCCTCCTTGATTTTTCCAGAACTGTCCTGTTTCTCTGACTTGTGCTAAAACCTCTCTCATGTCATTGAATCATAAGAATACCAAACCTGAAAATGTCCAGCCAGCTTTTTTCTTTATAGACCAAAAGGCCAAGGACTTGCCCAAGATCACATAGGGCCAGTCAGCTGCAGAGCGAGGACCAGAAAACCCAGGCCTCAGACTCCTAGACCAGGACTCTCACTCTCTAGATCATGTTCCCTGGACAATCTGGAAGTTTTCGTGTGGGAAGAGATTGGGGCAGTTTTTTCTTTTTTCTTCTCCATTTCTAAGCTGATATTGGCAGCCACAATCAGAAATTTCAATTTGAAAAAAAAAAAAAAAGAAATTCCAGTTTGTTCTTTAGTTTTTTTAGAGTGGTAGGTGGCCTGGTTTCTCATTAGGGAGTGAAGGCTGGTAAAATGTATTTCCAAAAGACACATAGAACAGACCACTCCATTGTGAATGCTTCCTTGGAAGAAAAAAAATGTTCTGAAGGTCAGCCCACAGTATCCAGACAGGAAAGCAAAACTGCTACACCCCAACTGAAAAGAGTTAATTCTCAGCTAACCAGACCACCAGACTCAAACTGCCTCAGCCAGTCACCAGGTTTTCCTCAGACCCCAAATTGGTGCCAACTGCATTTGCCTACATGCTGTTATAGCTCAGAGGAATTGACTTGGGACTGATGGTCACTGAGTTAAGCTGAGTTGGGGTTTGAGGTGCAAAAATTCAGAGGCAGCAAGCCGATTTGTACCCCTCTAACCTCCCTCCTCTGTCCTGCCTCTATCCAACAACGGTGGTGGAGAGGGCAAATGCGGCGTCTGAAGTCCAGAAACAGAGTGTCTTCTCAAGGTCAGCCTTGAGAAGTTCATAGCCAGGGTGGGTCTTGAGCCCAGTTTTCTGGCTCCCATGTGGTGTTCATTAGGATTTTTCAAGGTAGAAGATGACCCCCTAGCCTGCCGTCCAAGATGGCTCTTCTGGCAGCCTTATTCCTTCTCACTCTAGGCACATGGCAACTCCTTGCTCTTGCCCTGTCCTTCTGCCTAACTCAACTCAATGCTCCCTCTCCCAAGAAGCTTCGCTGGTCTTGGCTGGCTCGGGGCCCTCTTTTCTGGCTTTCAGGGTTTCTGTGCTTTCCTTTGTTATCACTATGATCATATTGGGGTGTCTCTGTCTCTTTCTATGTCTGTGGCTCCACCAGACTGGAGCACCTGCAGGGCTGTAATGGAGTCTAATTATTTCTATTTCAGAGTGAGCCACCACCCTCACCGGGAGCTCGGTGCTCCAGAGACAGGAGCCAGAATGCAGCTTTCCCAATAGGCCTTGAGTGGCTGCTGAATCATACCGTCAGCATGAAGGGGTCATTAGCAAGTAGACAGTTTTAGTTTGACCATTTCTTACACAGATAGGGCACACAGCTCAGAAATGGGCTGTGGTTTGCCCAAGGTCACACAGTAAGTGGGTGACAGAACCAGAACTAGACTATCAGCGGGGCTGGATTATCCCCTGAAGCCAGGGATCACTCAGCAAAAGCCCTAGCTGCCCTCCCTCCTGGGGCCACGGGACAGACCAACTAGTAAGATTTATTTGCTCACCCCGAAGGCGCTGAGGCACTTCCCTTCCCTAAACTTCTGTTTTGTCAGAATGCATCTATGCAACAGATAAAGCACGTGCTTAGACACCAGCTAGATCGGAGCACTGGAAAATGTTTTTGCAAAAACTTAGTATCTGATGTGTTTGAAAAGCACTGATGTAGCATCAGGCTAATAATCAGAAACTTTCTGGACTTCCTTACATTTATTTTATGGTTTAGATGAAGGGAGTTTATTTTGAATATGTATTACAGGGGTGTTTTCAGTGCTTAAGGACACCAAAGGTATTGTTAGGGGAAACTTCCTTGGTCAGGATGATCTATGAGCCACGAGTTACAGTGCTGGTGGGGGACAAAGGACAGAAAACCCAGTCACTAGAATGTTCAATTGGTTGCTGCACTTTACATACATCCTCTCCTTCATCATCCAAGCCTGCCAGGGAGTGGTTATGCCCCTTGAACAAAGGAGAAACTGAGGGTTCGTCCAAGGCCACAGCTGGTGCGGGGGAGAGCAGAGGATGTTCTGGAGCCAGGCTGCTGCAAAGGCCTGAGTCCCGCCTGGCAACCAAGAGTGCTGGCTCCTGGACCAGTTCTGCCTCTCAAGGGCTGTGACTTTGGGTCCCTGAGCCTCAGTTTTCCCACCTGTAAAAGACGGCTTTGGAAGAGATGGTCTCCTCTGGCTCAGCTAGGCTTTTTGAGCACGCCCTCTGTGTTTGGCCCAGTGAGGGGTCAGGATGGCCGTCTCATGGCCCCAGGCTCTAAGGAGGGAGAGTGAGGGCCCTGTGGCGTGCTCGGTCCTTATGGTCACTGTGTCATCGTGCTTCACCACAACTCTTAAATCCACACCAACCTCCCACAATACTTCAACGATCCTGTGCCGTTCCCATAGCCAAGAAGCAGGATACGTGTGCAGGATAGCCTCTGGGCTCACTAACTGGAGCTAGAACGACCTGCGTTTCCATTCTGGCCTCACCACTTTCCACTTTCCCTCTGAACTGCAACTCCCTCATCTGTGACTCATAGTGTTACGGATGCCTCACTAAATATTTCCATTTCTTTCATGGTCATTGACCTTGCCTCTCTGTGAGAAACTCTCTCACAAAAGCATCAGCCTCTTGCCTGTGACTGCCCATCCCTGCCCGTCCTGTCAGGGTGTCTGGCCCAGGGCCACATAGAGCGGGGGTGCACGCTGGGACCCTCACTATGGCTGTACACATCCCCGGCCTCTCTGAACCTGTCCGTTCACTCCAGCCTTCGCCAACTTCTGGAAAACTCCACCCCCGGCCCAGCTCACCTGCAAGCCTGATCCACCTTGGTGTCTTCTGTAGAGTCACCGCACTTGGCCCTGGGGGAAGAGCCAGGAAGGAGCTGGGCCAGAGCCCATTAAACCCCGGAGTCAGGGCCTGCTGGGGCCCTCTCCCTTAAGTTGGTTCCCCTAAGGGGCCCCACGCCCGCCAGCTGGGAACAACTTCCTAGGGTGGAGTGGGGGACTTGGCCCTGGGCTTTGCAGGTAATGGAAACAGCGTCATTAACAACCCTCCTGGGTCCCAGAACTTTATCACCAACGGAAGAGTTTGATTCTTGTTTTCCCATTTGGCCCCACAACAGCCAGGGAGGACAGGCAGAGCCAGGATTGTCCCCACTATTTGACACTGAGGAAAAGATCGAGTGAAGGGAAGTGACTTGCCCAGGGTCACATGAGTGGCTGCTGGCCAAGCTTGGACCCAAGATGCCAGTTCCAGTTCAGCGGTTTAGCAGCACATCAACCGATGGCGGAGACCTCAGTTCTTTCCAGTGATGTCACCTTGGACAAATCCCTTAGCCTCACTGGGCCTTTAGGTCCTTGCCTGTGAAAAGGGTATAACAACACTGCCCATCCCACAGGCTCCTGAGAAGGTTTAGTTGCTGAGCTTGTGTCTAGGGCACGGTGAACATTCAGGAAGTGAGAGCTGTTATTTTGATAAACCAAAATAGGAAAACCCTGTTGTACCCCTGGGACACACTCCCTCAGCTATTCCATGAGGGACTTGCAAAGGTTCTGTGGGAAGAACGTGAGGAGAGGGGCTCTGTGCCCCAGCCTCAGGCAGGACCCAAGCAGGATCATAGATCGGTTTGGACCTCAGTCTGTCAGATTCCTCCCTTTGGCTCCATAGCTCTCAGTTTCTGACTCTGTCACTCTTTCATTGATCTGTATACAATTTTTAAAATTTCACAAGTAATAAATAGATCCCATTGTAAAATAGCTTAAGCAATGTGGAGATTTATGGAGTAAAAGGTGAATGCTTTCTTCACACCAGCCCTTCCTCATATTTCCCCTCCCCTCCCCAAAGGTAATGATTTGGTGTATTCCTTCCAGACCTTTGCTAAGCATGCGTGTGTGTTGTGGGTGGGGGGAATGTTTTGTTTTTCCTTTAACATAAATAAAGTCATTTTGTCCTTATGGCATCACTTATATTCCAACTTGGAACCTTTCTGTCTGACATACTTCATTCTTTTTATCTCATATCTGGTATCTCATAGTATGGATATGACATGGATTATTTCATAATTTCCCTGCCAATGAACATCTAGGTTGTACACAATTATTGCTATTATGAACAATATTATAATTAATGTCCTTTTAACATGCATTTTGGGGATGGGTACCCAGATATTTCTCTCAGATAGATCCTTAGAAGTAGAACTCCTGGGCCAAGCAAGCAGTAAGTACATTTTATTTTAAATCAATTAATTAACATATAGTGTATTATTAGTTTCAGAGGTAGAGTTTAGGGATTCATCCATTGCAGCAAGCACATTTTAAAATGGAATAGGGCATGCATGCACAGGGACCATCCCAACTTCATCCTGACTGCAGGATGTAGTTGGCATCCTGGGAACATTGGCAGCTTCTTGGGAAATCAAAAGAATGGCACAGCAGAGGCTGTAGCCCCCTCTGATCGAAGGAACTTCATGATGGAACTGAAGATGGTTTGGGAAATTTCTCTGAAGAACAAACCAGAACTTTTTGTGCTATCTCCTCCTCTCCAGATCTACTCCTTCTGACTGAAGGGAGGACTTTTGGTTTGGGATAAATTTGTAGATGTGGATCTTTGCTTCAGGACCACAAAGGTAAAAGCTGAAGGTTTTTCTAGGGGAGAAGATCTAACCAGTCTCAAGTTAAAGGCAAAGAATCCTGCAGAATCACTGGACTGTCAGGTGGATTCTTTTGTTCTGTTTTCTGTTGCTCAGACACGACAGACCTTCTTAATAAACACCTGGAGCCATGATAGTGTTGTATGGCGACAGATGGTAGCTGCATGTGATGAGCACAGCATAACGTCTAGACTTTGTCAAATCACTATGTTGTAACATTGTGCATCAACTACACTTTAAAAAAAAATTAAAAACCAGTTTTGTACCTAAAAACAAAAAAAAACAGGAACACCTTGGTGGCTCAGTCAGTTAAGTGTCAGACTCTTGCTTTTGGATGGGGTTGTGATCTCAGGGTCGTGAGATCAAGCCCCACGTTGGGCTTTTTGCGCAGCGGGGAGTCTGCTTGGGATTCTGTTTCTCCCTTTCCCTCTGCCCCTCCCCACTCTCGCATTCTCTCTTTCTAAAAATAAATAAATACATCTTCAAAAAAAAAAACAAAGAAAACATCCCCAAACCTCCAAAGCCACCTTTTGGCAGCATGAGAAGGACTAAAGTCTTTTTGGGATGTGTCCGATGAAACTAACGAAAAGACTGGGTTATTGGTGGGAAGAGCTTACACAGAGCGCAACAGTCATTTGAACTATAGTAGGTCGGAGAAAACAAACAGAAACCATGACTTAGATTCCTTTCAGGTTTCTAATTTTATTTTGTTTTACCTCCAAAAGTGAGCCAAAATAGGCGAGCTAAATTGTTGGCTGAGATTTCTTTGTAAAAAGCCAACACTTAAAGACTTCCTAGTATAACATTAGGGGATAAAGTATGATTTACTTCATTACCTCTGAGAATAAAAATGTTCTCAGGCTTCTAGGAAATGACTGGCTGTTCGATAGCCATGGGGGTAAAAAATAGTCCTCAGAACTTGTTTTAAACCAGTTTAATTGTCCAACGACAGCTTCTCACTAATACACATGTTCCTAAAAGCTGATCAGTCTAAATGTCAGCCACCCAGCAACACCCTCGCCCCAGTAACCACACCACCACCACTAAAGGCAAACCATTCCCTCAATAGCAGCACCGCTGAAGGTCCACCAACCCCTCCCCTCCACATTGTCCACAGGCCTGTGTGAGATCAGCTCCCCGGGGTCGCTCAGAACCATACACTGGAGCATTCCCAGTGCTTAAGCTGGTGGTTAAGTTCAGCCTTCTGTTTTCAGGTGTGGTGTGGTGGTCTCTTCCTTTGACATGATGCATTCATAAATGCATCATGAACTGCAGTTCAGTCGTAATGTTCCCCCTTTCACTTTTGATTTTGGTAATTGGGGGTCTTTTCTCGTTTTTTTCTTAGTCAATCTACCTAAATGTTCGTCAGTCTTGTTGATGTATTTGAAGACCCAGTTTTCATTGTGTCTATTTTTCCCATTCTCTTTTTATTTATTTCCATTCTAATCTTTATTGTTATTTCATGCCTACTGCTTGCTTTGAGTTGAGTTTGCTTTTATTTTATTTTTTTAAGATTTTATTTATTTATTTGACAGAGAGAGACACAGCGAGAGCAGGAACACAAGCAGGGGGAGTGGGAGAGGGAGAAGCAGGCTTCCCGCGGAGCAGGAAGCCCGATGCAGGACTTGATCCCAGGACCCTAGGCTCATGACCTGAGCTGAAGGCAGAGGCTTAAGGGCTGAGCCACCCACGTGCCCCAAGTTTGCTTTTAAAGAAAAATTATAAAAGTATAATTTCTTAAAGTAAAAATTAGAGTATTAATAAATAAATTAATCATCTAATAACATTAGATGATTAATTTGAGATTTTTCTTCTTTTTTTCATATAAGCATTTACAGCTCTACATTCCCTCGAAGCACTTGTTTTAGCTGCATCCTGTGATTTTGGGTATGTTTCTACAAGATATTTTCTGATTTTCCTTGTGATTTCTTTTTTGACCCATTGGTTTTTAGAGGTGTGCTATTTAATTTCCACATATTTGAGGAAGCAGCATTCAGTGATAGAGTTTTTATTACTTTAAAGATGTGTAGAATAGAAAAATGGGCAGGCTATTTAAAATACATATGGCTTGGAACCAAAATATCTAGTTTAGTAATAATGGTGGCTTCAAAGGTGGAACTAAGACAAGGTTGTGTGGATGATTCTGGGAATATATTTGGAGAATATATAAGAGGAGGATAAAAGAAATTAAAGTAAACCACGCTGTTTGAAATATAAACAGAAAGCACAAAATAGGAATTTAGCATACTATAAGCATTTTACTTAGCATCAAGAATATAAGATTGGGGCGCCCGGGTGGCTCAGTCGGTTAAGCATCTGCGTGATCTCAGGGTCCCGAGATTGAGCCCTGCATCGGGCTCTCTGCTCAGTGGGGAGCCTGCTTCTCCCTCTCCCTCCACTGCTCCCCTGTTTGTGCTCATTCTCTCTCTCTCTCTGTCAATAAAATCTTTTTTTTAAAAAAAAGAATATAAGAAATTAATGCAGAGGAAATGGTATTACCATAAATATCGTTCTTGTAATGGAATCATAATCTCATGACTACGTATTTTCACTATGTGTAAATGATAAGTGGAACCAGCTTTAGAGCTCAATATTGTAACTGAGTTTAGAAGGGTTTTAAGTAGCTTTTGACATTTTAGAAATCATTTTTTTAGTGTTTCTTCTTCCTTCCTCTCCCAGTAACATTGAGATATAAAATACACCACATAGTGGGTTCATGATATATGTTCTTGATATATAAATGACCTTATGTCATTTAGCAGACAGGTTTTATTTTCTTGACAAGAAGCATAGGTAGCCACTTGTGAGGACAGATAAATGATCAGATTAAAAAAAAAATCAGATCATTGCTGCCTGAAAACTAGTTGGCTTATGCAATTATCCTAATGCTTGGTTAAAAAAAGAAATCTCCACTGGGAAGAATCAGTAACACTGGGACATCAGTCCCACATACCCTGACTCAAGATGAGCCCTGCACCCTTAGGGAGAAGTGAGATGGATTTTAAGAAAGTATTTTCCTGATGTAGGTGTACCTTATCTGAACTTAACATACGAGCACTCCACAGACCTTAATTCTGGCAGGCAGTCATCCCATATATGGCTCTGGTTTGTTGCCTCATCTCCTCTTCCAGATGACTTTCCCCCTCCTCAATCTACCAATATCTCTTCTTGTTGTCGCTCCAGCCAATCAGGAGTGCACAGGAGTGCACAGAGTCCCATCCCACAACCACCCACCTGCAAGCATCTGTGCCTGCATTCATTCTGTCTTCCCACCTATTCCTATGGAAGAATTCTTCGTGCTCCTACGTAAAGCTGGTCACTCCAGCGATGCCCCCCTCCCTCTCCCACCACCACTTTTTTTTTTTTTTGCTCAAACGGAAACAATCTCTATCAACTGCTGATTGAATTTTCAAAATCAAGGAACAGAACAGTCTTATAGTATGCTACTGTTTCTCTAAGAAAGATATAACATAGCCGTAATTATATGTTATACATATGTGTGTAAGTATATGGGCTTGCTTATATTGGAAAGAAAAACCAAAAAAATGAATAAAAACAGTTTTTGTAAAGGGCAGGCAACAGGTGGAGGGAGCAGAAATGGAGATGAGAATTCACTAAAAATGCGTTGCTTCATAATTTTGACTTAAAATTGTTATCATTGTGACTTTAAAAGATGTTCATTGCTATTTGCTGAAATTCTCACTCTCCGCTAATGCCCTTGCTTAAAGTCCCATCGCATGCTACATCTTTATTACAATTTGCTAAGAAAGATTTTCTTTCCTTTAACATATGCCACAAGAATGTCACTGCCTGCGCCATTCACTTTTCTGAGAGTGGTTTTCCTTCCTGCCTTTTTGGGGTGCGTTGTAGTTCTGCCCACACCAGACCCTCTTTTGACATGCAGCATTCCTGAAGAATGAGTGGCAGTCTTCTGGGTTTGCTTGAGCATAAACTCCACTTCTTGTCCAAGCTAAAAATCACACCCCATGACAGGTAGCAACAGGGATGCCATCCCACATTCTGGTCAGCTCTAGAATGAAACCTCTCTTTCTCTGACGGGAGCAGCTTGGGGCTTCTGTTCAATCAGTCCACATCTGCCATGCCGTTAACTCCATGAGGACGCCCAAACAAGCAGTAGCAGGTGCCATAGGTTAAAAGTATTTATGGGAGACATTTTTATCTTGGATTAAATACCAAACTCTATGCTCCCCCCATCCCCTGTGCTTCCCTCTGATACGGCACCTACCACACTGTGTTGTTTCTGCCCGAGTCTGTCTTCCTCACTAGACTGTAAGAAAATTGAGGGCAGCGACTGTCCCAATCTCTCTCTCTGTGCCTCTAGCTTCTACCACATGGTCTAGCACCTCCCAAAGGCTAATTAAAGTCTTCTTAAGTGAATGGAAAAACAGAGAAAATTATATTCAGCAGCTCGATGCTTATTCTGAATATGAAAACCACCACAAGACATCCTACTCATGGAAAGACTTGGACCGCACATTGAGAACTACCATTGCAGCCTCTGCCCGATGGAATGATGCCTTGTAAGAGTTTATTATAAAATAGAGTATTCACATGGAGTCAAAATGTATAAAGTCTGTATATACAGTTTAATTGTAAAGTGAATACCGTGTCACCACCATTCAGGGGAAGAGAATGAAACTGACAACTCCTCATAAAGCCCTTGATGCCCCTCTCTAATTCACAACCCTCTCCCTTTCTTACAGAAATAACCCTGATTTTCCATTTTAATAATAAATATGTCTTCTCTTTTCTTCACAGTGTATGACATCTGTATGCATTGATAAAAAATGTAGTTTAGCTTTGCCTGTCTTTAAACTTTATATAACTGGAATCATATTATATATATCCTTTTGAGTCATGATTCTTTTGCTCAACACTAGATTCTTCCACTCAACACTAGATTCTTTCATCTATTCATGTGAGATTACTCATGTTGTGTGTATATGTAATTCCTTCATATTTTATCGGCATACAGTGCTACATCTTATGAACATTTTACAAGTTAGAGAAATGCAGCTATGCCAGATAATACAGTATGTGTATATTCAACATTATAAGATAGTGATAAAGCGTTTTCCAAAGTGGTTATGCCAATAAACACTCCCACTCTCAGTATACGAGTGCTCCATCAACCTGCATGCTCGTCAACTTGGGTATTGGCAGACTTTGACATTTTAGCCAGTTTGATGTGTTTCTAGTGGTAAGTATTCATTGTTGTAACTTGCACCTCTCCTGTTACTACTAGGTTGAGCATGTTTTCTTAGATTTATTGAACATTTGCTTGTGAAGTATTCTGCTAATTTTTCTAATGACTTGACTATTTTAAAAAAATTGACCTAGGGGCGCCTGAGTGGCTCAGTTGGTTAAGTGTCTGCCTTTGGCTCAGGTCATGATCCCAGGGCCCTGGGATCGAGCCCTGCATCGGGCTCCCTGCTGTGGGAAGCCTGCTTCCCCCTGCTTGTGTTCCCTCTCTCGCTATCTATCTCTCTGTCGAATAAGTAAATACAATCTTTAAAAAAAATTTAAAAAATGAAAATAAAAAATTGACCTAAAGTAATTCTCTATATATTCTGGATGAATCCTGAGTCCTTTAGTTGGTTATATGCATTGCAAATAATTTTCTGTTCTGTAGCTTAGCATTCCACTCTCTTCCTGGTGTCTTTTAATGAACAGAAATTTTACATTTTAAAGCAGTCAAATTTATCCTTTGTTTTTTCTAGGCATAGAGCTTTTAAAAAATCTTGCTTCAGAAATATCTCCCCAGCCCAAGATGAGGACTGTAGTCTCCTATATAGTTTTATAGTTTTGCCTTTCATATTTAGGTATTTAATGAGATTGCTTTTTTTGTGTTTGCTTAAGCTAAGAGACAAATTTCATTTGTTGACATATGGATACCTGATAGTACCAATACCATTTATTTATTTATTTATTTATTTATTTATTTATTTTAAGATTTTATTTATTTATTTGAGAGAGAGAGAATGAGAGATAGAGAGCACGAGAGGGAAGAGGGTCAGAGGGAGAAGCAGACTCCCTGCTGAGCAGGGAGCCCAATGTGGGACTCGATCACAGGACTCCAGGATCATGACCTGAGCCAAAGGCAGTCGCTTAACCAACTGAGCCACCCAGGCGCCCTTAGGCAAGTTCTTTAACCATCTCTGAGTCTGTGTTTTTCTATCTGTAAAATAGAACATAATACTACCTATCTCATAGAGTTTTTGAGAGGATTTAATGAGATAGGGGATATTGGGTGCTTGGAGTGAAACATAATTATCTGAAAATTACTCAAGGAGTTCTCTGTGTTCTACGTGGCAATATCCAGGGGAGAGCCTGCCTGCATAGATTTAATTTCCCAGGGGACTGGTGGCATCCATTTCCTGCAGGAGAAGATGCAACTTTCATGGGTTCTGAGGGTCTCAGGAGGCCAGCTGGCTTTATCAGGAGCTACAGTTACTAGCTGGCATCTAAGGTTAGACTGCGTAGTATCCAGTAGTCAGTTTGTTCTGCTCATAAACCTACTCTCTTGCTCCCTTCCTCTCAAAAGAGAAGCCGTCAGGGTCAGGGCATTAGACCTACATCTTAAGATGTATGTGTGTGAGCCGTTAGCAGCCAAGGCTGAGCTGCTAGAGGGCAGGCCACCAACTGTGTCTACTATAGTCTATCACTCAAACCGCTCAGATTCATTCACTTATCACAGCCTAGGATTTCCGGGATTCTGATTAGTCAGAAGGATTGCCCCTGCCACTGCAGCGAGCCCCATGGCTGCAAGTGATGCTCATCCTCTCTCTCCTCTACCACCCATTCTAGATTCCCTTCTCCTTTCCCTTCACTTTCAATCACCTCGGTTGGTCTAGATGGATTCCCTTCTAGCATGACCCAGACCCTCATCCCTGACAGTTCTGAGCCCTGGTTACTGTGCCTCATCAGGCTATGATTGCTCTCGTTGCCCATTTATAGTTAAAGTTGGTCGTGGAAGAAACAAGAAATGCTCCTGTGCCTGAGTACCAGCCTCCCGGCCCCCGCTATGTATGAGCAGTCTTATTCCCTCCTGAAGATCAGGGTCAATTACCCTTGCAAGTATCATAACTCCTTTTTTGATTGCTAGTATACTTGCACAGTGGGCTTAAAATGGCCAGGCAGCTGTCATAGCTTTAAATTTAGTGAGACTTACTGTGTCTCCTGTGGAATCAGTACCATTTAATCCACAGAAGCTAAATTGTAGGGATTGGGAAGACAGATTCCCCACAATGGGTCACTGCGGGTGACAGTGAGTGGAGCCACTCTACTATCCACCCACTGGTTCTTGGCAGGAAACGTCACTTTTTAATGGGTATCCAAGCTGAAAATGGATCCTTTCCTTTGGACGGGAATATGGACTCCATTAACACTCCCTGACTGGAGCAGCTAGTGGTTTTCTTATGCAATTATTTCAAGCCTCCCACCTGCCGTCAACTATATTGCCGACACACAAGTGCTTGCTAACAGATGAGTGACGCCAAAGCCAAAATTATAAGAACTTAATAGGAAAAAAATTTAACATTGAATTAAATGCAAACTTCTTGGCCCCCACAACCCCCTTTGCTTCTCTCTGTCCTATCACCTTATATTATTCGCTGCGTGTGACTCCCCACTAGATTATGGATATCTTGAGGACAGCAATTGTGTCTGGGTCATTTCTGTCTCTGGCATCTAGTAACGTTTTTTTCTGAATGATTGGATGATTGTATTCATCACATTAATGACTGATGAAAATTGTGAAACCTACAATTATTCTACAGCACCAGAGGGAAGCGTTCTTGATCCAGTATTTGAGGACCAGGTTTTAGCTGTTTGCTCAACTGAATGAAGCCAAATTAGACTGTTGAAGTTCATTTTAAAATATTGATTGTGTTTCTATTCTATGCTAAGCATTGGCATTAATGTCCAGGGATCTGAACTAGTTGTGTCTAAGGATCAAGGGCCCCCAGAATGCCCTGGGTCCCAGGGACATGCCTTACTGGTGATGGCTGCTTTGACATCCTTGCTCCTCGGCGTGTAGATGAGAGGGTTGAGGACAGGGGTGAGGACAGCATACACCACATTGCCCATGATGTGAAAGTCGAGGGGCAGGTCAGCCCCGTAGGCCACATAGGCTGTGGCAATGGATGAGTAGTAGGTGCCAACCACCAGGAGGTGGGAGCCGCAGGTGGAGAAGGCTTTCGAGCGTCCTTCTCGGGAGCTGCTGCGAAGCACTGCAGCCAGGATGTGGGCATAGGAGAGAAGCACCAGGAGAAGGGGCAGGAAGGATACCACCATGGCGATGCAGAAGCCCATGAAGGTCTGGGGCGTGGTGTCAGAGCAGGAGGCCTGGACCCCAGCCAAGTGGTCACAGAAGCAGTGAGAGATGTGAGCAGTGTTGTCAAAGGCCAAGTGGGAAGTCTGCACCACTGCGGGGATGGGCAGGAGGAGGGCAGGGAGCCAGGCACAGGCTGCCAGGGCGGCACTGGTGCGCGAGGTCATGAGGACAGGGTAGTGCAGGGGGCGGCAGATAGCCACACAGCGGTCATAGGCCACGGCCACCAGGACGAAGGCTTCTGAGCAGGAGAAGCTGTGGAAGTGGTGCCTCTGCAGGAAGCAGGCGGGCAAGCGGAGGAAGCGGTCCCCAAGCAAGAGGAGGGACAGCATCTTGGGGACGGTGGTCAGGTGAAGAGGATGTCCAGGGCCGAGAGACTGATCAGGAAGAAGTACATGCGCTTGTGGAGGCTGGGATCTGCCACCACAGCCACCAGCATCAGGGCGTTTCCCAGCGGGATGAGCAGGTAGATTAAGAAGACAGGGAGGAAGAAGGATTCATACAGAGATAGAATGCCCCCCAGTTAGAAGACAGGTGAGTAGTCCTCTGATCCATTACAGATGGCTTCCATCATGGGTCAGGCCTGGATGTCCACTGTTCTGGAAACCAGAACAGTCAGGGAAACATTAACTAGAACATTCCTCTTTTTCTTTTCAACTGTGTATCTCAATCCCAGCAGTTTCTTCGTGTCTAGAATTTCATTGCACAATTAAGAAGCCCAGGATGGTGAGGTGTCTAATGAGCAATGCTTGAAAGAGCTGGTCCTGCCTGGTGGGGAAGAGAGAAAGACACAAACCCATGAAGGGCTGTCCAAACCCCATATATGGAATAAGTCTTATAATTAGAACTATCCCAGAAGGCACAAAATTGACGTGAAAATTAGTAAATTCCATATAACTAGAGGTATGCAAGGTTGGGGCCTTTTTGGTTGAAATGCTACAGAGAAGTTTTAATATTAGGGTAGGTGCTAGATTACAAAATCTTTACGCAGTCTTCTAACCCTAGATCCATTGGTTTAAAAGAAAAAAAAAAAAAGCAACAGGGGCACCTGGGTGGCTCAGTTGGTTAAGTGTCTGCTTTTGGCTCATATCATGATCCTGTGGTCCTGGGATCGAGCCCTGCGTCGGACTCCCTGCTCCTCTGGAGTCAGCTTCTCCCTCTCCCTCTGCCTGCCATTCCCCCAGCTTGTGTTCTCTCTCTCTCTGTCA
The DNA here is from genome assembly GCF_037043125.1 of Eumetopias jubatus. Lineage (NCBI taxonomy): Eukaryota > Metazoa > Chordata > Mammalia > Carnivora > Otariidae > Eumetopias > Eumetopias jubatus. Next base: position 56,376,449 of record NW_028274819.1, read on the forward strand.
AATAAATAAATAAAAATCTTTAAAAAAAAAGTAACATAAATGAACCACATCAATCAGATTGTGGAATTTAGTGGGCAAACTTATTCCATCTGAGAAGAAAAGTCTTGAGAAGCATCCATTTCAGTTCAAATGTCAATTAAAAATGAAGCTGCTTCTTTGTTAGTTCAGTAACTCTTTTAAGGGGGTCTCATGGGGTAGCCTAGTTCCTGCCACCACGGATGGAGGAACATTCTGGGTATGGAAATGTTGATGGGACCCTCACCAGACTTTGCCCACTGTTAGCACTAGAATCTTGAGTACAGTCATTTGGCATAAGACCATCCGGTCTGGGGATCTCTACACGGCAGTTCCTGGGTGGAGTTCTTTCACCTGAGACCTCAGAAAGATAACAAGATCACTGGTTGAGGATGACGAAGCTAAAGCCTGCAGTGAAAACTACATACTTTGTAATAAAGTTCCCTTGATTCTACCTTCCTATCTCTGAGCCTAAGGCTGTCAGTGGCTTCTGATAGAGGCTTCCAGCTCATGAGCTCTACAGGACTGGTGGGAACACTTCTTTGGAGACTTCGAGAGAACCATTTCTGTACAGCTCTGGATTCGATTCCTCTTCTACACCCCACTCATTGTCTCACTCCATCTGGACTGGGATATTGTGTCTCTTGAATCAGCATCCCTTGTCTCTATATTTCCATTCCCTTGAGGATTCCCTTTCTGGGCCATCTTATTATGGTATTGATAGGGAGAGCGGCTGCCTCCAAGGAACACTACCAACCGCTGTCTCAACCCAAGAATGGCTTCCCTGTCTCTGGAGCTGCTAGTGGGGCCCTCCATCTGTCTCTGTCTAACCTGGGTGCCTGTGACCTGTCTTTGCATCCTGGCTCTTTGTCATATCCAGGGTGCAACCAGAACTGATTTTCCCAGAGCTGCCTGGTTTTAGTCCTGAAATTTCCATGCCCCAGGGAAATTGCTCTGTCCTCAGCAAACCCAAATGTTTGTTATCCCAGAAGGGTAGAGGTACTGTATGTGACTTTGGGGGAAGGAGTCAGTTCCTGAATGGAATCCAAGTTGAAAATGAATTCTCCCTATTGGGGAAAAAAAATAAAAATAAAAAAAAAATAAAAAAAACCCAGCCTCCAGGGACCTTCCATATGTCTTCCCCTTTCCTAGCTGCTGCAGCTTGGCAGGTGTTACTCATTAGCCATTTTACGCCCAGCACCCCGGAGGCTTCCTTTCTTGGCCTCAGTTCAGAGGGCACTGCAGAGAACTGGGAAGACTCAGAACCAGTGTCAGGAGAGCTGGCGGATCGCTCTGCAGGGAGTCACTCTGCTCCCCAGAGGCGGTTGAAGAAGGTCACCACTCAACCGTGGCACCCCCCCCACCCCACCCTGAGACCCGAAGGGTGGCTCTGCAACCGCCGGAACTGAGCTGCGAGAGGTGTTGGCTCGCCCTTTACCTTGACTCAGTGATCGGGGGCCAGGGTATACTGACATTCGGATCACTGCCTCGCTGTCCCAACCACGGCGTGAGCAGTACCCCCTTGGTTTTCCAAGACCACCTCCAGCTTCTCTCTCTCTTAACAAAACCCTTCTCATGTCGCAGAATGTGTAAGAGCGGAAAGGGCCCTGCAGATTGGCCAGTCCCCGGTCCTTTCTTCACAAACGAAGAATCGACAGGGCTGGGGCTGGAGAGCAGGCCCAGGGCAACAGGAGCCCACTGCCAGGCTTGGTCCTGGAAAGCAGGCCTCCGGGCTCTGGCCTTGGCCTCCGTCCACCAAGCTGGGACACCTGGAGAACTGGGAAGCTCTGCCTTCCACCTAGGGAAAAATAGGCCAAAGGTTTTATTTTCCTCTCTCCCTTTCATAGGCTGATGTCAGAGACAGCTATAAATTTCTATTTTCTTCTGAGGGTGTTTTCCAACAGTTTCAGATGGGCTGGTTACCAAACGGAGGCTCTACATGGCTAGAAAAATGCTCATTTCAAGAAATGCCTTAAGGAAGAGATGGACTGGGCCCAGCTGTGAGGAGAATGTCACAGTAGCCAGGCCCCACGTCCTGAGCAGAAATGTTATGTGCCCCGCGCCTGGTACAACCAGCTCCTCAGGAAGTCTCAACAAACATTTTTTAATAAATGAATTTATGACCGAAACAGTTCACCTGAGTGAAACCCAACTTTTTCCCCTAATGGACTGGTCAGCAGGGTTTCCTCTTTTCTCCCTCATTTCTTTGAAATGAATCCAAACCGTGTTCCCTGCGAGTCGCTGCGAGTCTGAGCGGCTGTGCCCTCCTCAGACTGGGCCCCTGGGAATGGCACATGCAGGATTTGCTGGGCAATCACAGAACATCAGAGCCAGAAGCCTCCTGAAACACCAGGTGGGTAGTCCGATCCCCATCTCTCTCCCCATCTTTCAAATTTAAAAAGCCCAAAGAAGGGGGTGACTTGCTCAAGGTCACACAGGTGTTGGTGGCAGAACTGCGCTAGCAGCCACATTCCTGGCTCCTTGCCCAGGCCCGCTAAGGGGTCACCTTGGGAGAGGCACCGAAGCTTCCCCGTCTGGAGGCCCAGATCATTCTGGGGTTGTCATCCATGTTTCCCTCATTGGCCTGTGGGTTGCTTGGGGCTGGAGATTGACTGTGACTCCTCTCTTAGAAAGCCAGTGTCTCAGTGGGACCCATCTTGCTTCTTGGTGATTCCACAGACACTGGAGCATGGCTGTCCCCACAACCTCAGAGAATCCTCTCCAGCATTCCTGCAGAATCAGACAACACTCGACTTTATGGAGACCTCCTGGTCCTGCTCCCTTATTGTTGCTGATAGCAAGGGAGAGGCCCAGAGGGGGGCTATGACCTGGCTAAAATCACACGGCAAATCAGCAGCAGAACCAGCCTGCCCAGGATGCTACAAATTGGGGCAGAAAGATTTTAGCCCATCTCCCTTCTCTTAGAGCCCTTCTCAAGCGGGGTGAGAGTCTCTACCTGCTTACCCCCTAAAGCCTGACCTCCCAGAACCTTGTCCTTCCTTGGGCTCTGACCAGCTCTGGGCATTGCCTTTGAACCCAAGACCTCTGCAGGTGGCCCAGCTCACCGGCAACCCAGGCCACTTCAGCTTCTCCCTCCACTCCCCAGGCCAGCGCTGCCTCAATGGGGAGAACCAGGTTGGGGCTAAGCCTGGCCCCATTAAACCTCCAGGCCCTGCCCGTCACTAGGCGTCTGGGGCTCTCCCCCTCGAGATCCCATTCTGCTGAGGCCCTGAGTAATGTTTTTCTGGGGACTCCCAAGTGGCCGATTAACAGCTACCACTGGGCTTTGCTGATATGGAACAATAAGAGTAACAGTCCTCACTGGGGCTCGGAACTCTGTGGTCTGTGGATGTTTTCCCAGCTATCGAGCAACAACTGGGAGCCCCATGTGACATGAGGAAACTGGGGCTCAGAGGTGGAAGGAATTGCCCCATCACATGGCAAGCCAAGGGCCGGGCGGATCTGAGGTCTCACATTTTCTCAGGCTAGCCTCTGAGCCAAGGACACACAGAAGGAAAAGTCTGTGAAAATTCTCTATGTAAGTGTGAAGTCCGTCCTGTGCTCTTGGCCAGGGGGTGGGAGCGGAGCTTTGAGTGTTTTGAAGCTAGAGGAACAAGTGTGACAGAGCAGGGAGCCACTCCGTTTCCCAGATCTTCACTCTCTCACACTCGCCTGCCCTCTTTTGCTCACTCTTGCTCTTTATGTGAGACACATTATAACTCAGGCCAACCTCCTCCAGGAAGCCCTCTTCCTCTAGCCCCCAGCGCTCTTGCTCTCCTCTGGATTAACCAGGCCCGGCTGCCTATGCTGCTTATTTTTTCAAAATTAGAACGGAGGCTCACTATTCATTCCCTATTGAATGAAGCTGGCTGTGTGCCGGCCGCCCGATCACAGTGAATCGACATAGTCTAGTAGGGATAGCCAATGACAACACTGACCAGCAATTCTATCCAGTGTGATGTGTACTACTACAGAGTTGAACGGCTCAGAAGAGGGAACAATGCAGGCTTGCATCATGGAAGACATCTTTTGGGTTGGTTATGAATTATAAGCAGATGAGGAGAGCCCTCAAGGCCAATAAGGCAGGGACAAAGTCAGGAAGGGCTGAAAAAGCAGGAGGTGTGTTCAAGGGGCACACAGAGGAGTATTGGGGATGCAGAACAGAGGGAGAGACTGGGAGTCTCAAAAAGGGAAGCTACAGAGGTTGGCAGGGGCCAGAGAGAGAAGGGGCTCAAATTCCAGACCGCAGAATAACAACTCAGCCCAAGACACGGGAGAACCAGGACCAGCCTTCAGGCAGGGGACTAACAGTCAGCTGCCTATTCCAAAAAGATCACCCCGACTGCCACGTGGAGAGCAGATTCTCGTGGGAGAGGCTAGAGGCAGGGAGACCAGCGGGGAGCTGTGTCGCGAGAAGAGGAATAGGGAGAAGTAACAGTATTCCCGATGACGGAAGCCGCTGCCTTTCCTGAGCGCTTACTTGTGCCAATGATGTGCCCAGGTGGTCACCTGCTTCATCTCAGCTCATCTGAGTGGTGGTTTTCATTACCCTTGCTGTATAGACGATGAAGCTCAGAAAGGTTAAGTCACGAAGCCTGCTTTGGCCCCTCCTCTGGGCCCACAGGGAGACACTGTTAGAATTCTATCCATCTCCAAGGCCCACGCCTTTTACTACCCAGGATCAGAGAAATCTGCAAGGGGCAGACTGGCCAAAATGTGATAACTGCATATGAAAGAGTCCAAGCATCCTGGCTTGGGTGACAAGGCAGATGGCGGTGGGTGGTGGGCAGTGCAGGTGGGAAGACAAGTTTTCAGAGGAAGATAAGGAGTTCCGTTTAGGACGTATTGTATCTGAGGAGCCAGTGGGACATCCAAGTGGGGATGTCCAGCAGATGTTTGAGGGTTTAAGTCTGGAGCCCAGGAGAAAGAGAGCTGAGTTGTAAAGACTTGGGGTTGAGGGGGGAGCCTTTGTTTTTACGGAGCTAGGGAGAGAGTGTAGAGCGAGAAGGACAGAACCTCGGAGGAAACCAGCACGAGATGGGGGCAGAACAAGAAGGGTCTGCAAAAGATGCTGAGAACAAAAAAAGAAACGCCCAGAGAGAATGCAGCCACCATGATATCACAGAGGAGCTAGCTCCAAACGGCCTGCGCGGCCAGCAGCAGTAAAGCCGCCGAAGGGACCAGAGGTTGAGAAGCGGGGAGCGTCCGGGGGCCCAGTAAGGAAGAGACCACTGGCGACGCTGGGGTGAACAGGTCCAGAGGAACAGCGGGCGTGGGAGGTTGGGGGCTGAGTAAGTGGAGAGAGGGGTAGACGGCATTTTCAAGAGGCTTGGCTGTGAAGAGAAGTGTGTAGTTGGAGGGCAATGAGGGGTCAGGGAGGATTTTGTTGTATTTTTAAAGTGGAGATAACTTGAGCAGATTTCCCAGCATTTGTTGGTGGAGATAAGCCAGTAGAGAGGGACAAGAGGAAGGATGGTCGACAGAGGAGAGGAGCTTCTGAGCCCAGAGTCTAGACTTCGTGGTGAGTTAGGTGGGAGAAGGGGTTAAAAAAAGGAGGGGTGTAAAAGCAAGTTTGCAGATTTAGTGGTGCGGGGCGCGGGGGGGGGGGGTCTCATTTCAGACCAGAATGGTGGGTAAATTCCGTGAAGATGTGGAGGTTGTAGGGAGTTTGTTCTCTCCACCCAATGGGACCTGGAGCCTGTATAGCGGGGCGGGCTCAGATCTTGGCACCAGACCGGACTGGCGCCAGACTCAAGCCTGGCATTTAGCTTCCTGAGGCTGAGCTCCCTCTCCTGTACGATGGGGGTTTGTCCATTGAGTGAGGAGCTCTCGAGTGCAAGCTCTTTGCTCATGAGGTGCAGGTTGAGAAGAGGAGAAAGGTGCAAGCTGGTGTCGTAAGCATTCTCCACCCAGATTGCCCAAGCCCTGTCCCTCTCTCCTGGGGCCACCAGGAGGCCCGTAACATTCACAGGGCAGACCTCTCCCTCCTTAGAAAGTGGGGAGGTCCAGATGTGTCTCCAGGTGGAGCCCGTGCATCTCAGGAACTTTTTTGAGCTCGGAAGAGAAAACAGCCCGGCCCCTCTGAAGTTCCCACCTGCACAGAGGCCAGCAGCCACGCCTCTGCCCTGGAAAGTCGGTGACACTCTGTCTCCCTGTCTCGCCCCTACCGCTCCTCACCCTCACGGCGTGAAGCTCCAGCAGACTCGAGAGGCTGGAAAAGGAAAGTGCCAAGGAGGAAAGGGAAGGTATAAATACATTCAGGGAGAACCTAGGCTGCCTTGCCAGCTGTGGGCAGGAGGCCATGGAGCGGGACTCTCCTAGAAGGAGAGTCCAGAATCAGGACCCAGGGTTGGGGTCTCCGGCCCTCTCATCACTATCTTTCCCACCACCAGGAGGCAGTGATGCATCAGCTTTGGGGGCCTAATGCCCGGGGGCGGAGGGGGGCGGCGGTTAAAATCCTAGCTCCTCCACCTACCAGCTCCACTTGGGCAAAAGACTGCCTTCTCTCTGCTTCTGTCTCCCCTGAGTGAGTGGGGGTAACAGCACCAGCACAGTGAAGGTTTGGTGAGATACTCTAGGTGAGAGTATTTTGCAAAATGTGAAGGCTGTGAAGTTTTCTATCACTGTCCCCTGGAGGTCTTCTCCTCTGAGGTTTTTCACCCTAGAAGGCTGGAGGCAGAGGAACTGGCTGATGAAAAGTTCCCTGAGGGTATGGCCAGCTTGTTCAATGCTCACTGACCAGGGTCACATAGAGAACCAGGATATGATCCAGACCTCCTCCATTTTCTTCCTGAGTCAGGAAACACTTGGGGGAGGGGGCAGTTGGCAGTGGTCCTTGCAGGGTGAGTGCTAATTCTGTGACAAAGGGAGGAAGGGCATTTGACCAGGGGGACACTGCATGTGTATGGGTACCAAGACATGAGTGTGTGTGGTATGCTCTGGGCGGAGGACCAGGGTAGGTGGGGAGACCAGTAAGGTAGGTCATAGGTATGTGATGACAAACAACAATTTTTAGCTAAAAAATAAGCTTTGCTCTGATGAGCAGGGCTGGGTGCCATGAGATTGGGGTTTGGAAGGATGACTCTGGGAGAATGGGGGAGATGAATTCGAACAAGGAAACTGGAGTCACAGAAGAAAACGGGGACTGCAAGAGTCTGGAAGAATGAGGAATGGACTCTGAGCTAAGGGGGACAGGGAGAAGAAGACAGGAATGTGAAGGACAGAGCTGCCGTGGGCTGTGGGGAGGGATGGGGGTCAGGGATGGACCTGACTCCAGTGAGACTGGGTTTCAGTAGAGGCCTAGGAGGGAACTAGGAGGAGCAGGTCTCCAGGCCAACAGTTGCTCTTGCTGAGCCAGAGGTGCCTGGGGGACCCCAGGAACAGGTGGACATCAGGAGGGTGTCTGGGCTGGAGCAAAATCTAGGAATCACCTGCTGGGGTTCAAGCTCTTTCTGTTGTGGGAGGGAAACCTGAGATTTGAGGAGGAAAGTGACACACCCAAGGTCATTCAGACGGTGATCAGTAGAATAGGCGTGGACCCCTGTCAAAAGTGCTTAGCTCTGTACTCAACTCTATTCAAGGCCATGGTTTAGGGACTGGTAGACAGATGACTGAGTCCTCAAACTAGCCCTCTGAGATAGTTAAGTGCCATGATTCTGAGCACAAGTTCTGGAGCCAGACTGTCTAGGTTAAATCCTGGTTCTGCCTCTTAACAGCTGTGTACCTTTGGGCAAGTCTCCTCACATCTCTGTGCCTCAGCTTCCTCATCTGTAAACTGGGGGCTCTAATGGGTAGTTGGGAACATTAACTGAGTCCGTGCAAGGAAAGTGCTTAGAACAGTGTTTGGCATGTGATTCATGAATGCCAGTCATATTTATTGTATCCATTTTATAGCTGACAAAACTGAGGCTTAGAAGAATGAAGTGGATGGGGTGCCTGGGTGGTGTAGTCAGTTAAGCTACTGACTCTTGGTTTCAGCTCAGGTCGTGATCCCGGGGTCATGAGATTGAGCCCCGTGTCGGGCTCTGTGCTTAGAGCAGAGTCTGCTTGGGACTCTCTGTCCCTCTCCCTCTGCCCCTCCTCCCCTGCTCACTCTCTCTCTTTCTAAAATAAATAAATAAATCTTTAAAAAATAAAAGAAGAAGAGTGAAGTGGCTGTCCGATTCCACATAGCTGGTTGTTGGCAAAGCTCAGGCCTAAGTGACTCCAAAGACTGGATTGGTTTGCTTATGCTGAACTGCCTCTCCTTGTGGCTATTTCTGGAAGACGGTTCGATGTTTTCAACTCAAGAGACAGGAGTCTGCAACCTAAGGACCCCTAGGAAGGGATTCTGTGGGCCTGGGCTGGGATTTGCTGGAGAGATCCACCCCTGCCCTTGCCAGAGACCAGGTCTGCTCCATTTGGGATATCTCAGGCCTGGTGTCTCCCTTCCCCCAGGAAGACGCATCTGTGTTTCACCCAGAGGACAAAAAAAGGGCAGGCCTTTAAATAAGGACAGCGTCACTTTGACAGTGAGAGTGTTTTAGGCATGAGTGCCAGAACAGTCAGAGCGAGTGAAGCTAGGAAGAGTGTGTGCAAAGTGGGGAGGGTAGGTGTGTTCGGCTGGAGTGGGAGAAGGAGAGAACCAAACAAAATGCAAACTGACAATGCTCCAGATAAACGGCACTGAGTTAGAGCAGAGGCCAGTTGTGTGTCCTGCCCTGGCCCAGACTGGGCCCAAACGCCAGACAGAATGCTCTTTGCCCCAGCAATCCTCACCTGAGCATCTGCGGAGGGCCGGCCGGCTGAGATCAGCTGCCTGTGCACTCGGCTTCCTGCCTTCCCCATCTGCAGGCTCGCAAGCCCATCAGGGAGGAAGTGACTCATCTTCCTAGATGAAGCATGCGGCATGCTTCCCCAGCAGCTGTCATAAACTCTGCCCAAGTCCCAGAAATGAAGCCCAGGGAATAAAGGGCCCTCGGGTTTCTGTAGATCACCGGTGCTGTGCTGCGCATGCGCCCTCCGGAGCCAGTGCCTCAAAAGAATACAATACTGGTGATGCTGATTGAGCACTCACCAGGCACTCTGCGAAGACTGCCGCTTATGAGCCCCATCCTGCAGATGAGAACACAGAGGCAACAAGAATTGAGTAACACACGGATATGGGGTTTCCCTTTGGGAAGACGAAACAGTTGTGGAGACAGGTGGTGGGGCTGGCTGCGCAAATCTGTGAATGCACTTCATGTCCCCGGATGGTACACGTACGATGGTTAAAAGGGTAAATTTTAGGCTGTGTCTATTTTACCACAATGCAAAAAAACTTACAAACAAGCAGAGAAGTAATCCAGCTACCAGGTGGAGAAGCCAGGAGTCATGCCCAGTGGTCCTGCCCCCAAAGCCTGGTCCTTGACCATCCGCTATTTTGTCTCATTTGCAAAGGGGAGACACTGATCTGAGAGACAGGGGCACTTGCTCCCGAGGACGCTGGGGAGAGCGGGACAGGGCTGAGTTTTAAGCAGGGAGGGGCATGGTCAAATTTAAGGGTTGGCAAGTTCCCTCAGGCTGGAAGGAAGATGGGCTGGAGGTTGGGGAGGAGGCTGGAGCAGGGCCCAGGCAAGAGCGTCTGGTGGTCTGGACCAGGGTGGGGCCGGCAGGATGGGAGAACGGGGCCAGCTTGAAGGACTTGTGGAGCGAATAGGCAGTTGTGGAAGGGAGGGGAGAGGCAGGGGCAGGCTGTGACTGCTTTCGCTGGGCTCCCCCCAGCCTGTCCACTTCAGCCTCCTGGGGCGGTGGGCCTCTGCCCCCTTTCCCTGACTGGAGGAGTCTCGGAGGAAAAACCTGGGGCACCGACCTGCTCTCTGGCCCCCAGGGGGCAGTGTTGCAAAGTCGTCTGGGAGTTGGAACCCTTGCTTCCAACTCCCTGCAGTCAGGGGCTGGGGCTGGCTCCCCTCCGTCTCCTCTCCCAGCCTTTACTGCGTCCCTCCCCCATGTCCTCTCTCCCAGGAGCCAAATTATTAATAACCATAATCCCTCATGTCCCACACCTGACACTTTACAAAAGCAGTGGTACATCCGTTAGCTCACGTGGTTCTTCCCCAAAGACTGGGGTGGAGCAGAATGAGATCCTTCTTTTTATTGCCCCACCCCCCCGACCATTATCTAAGGAAACTGAGGACCAGGCAGAAATAGGATCTGACCAACGCCAGTGTGTTGGTGGCAGAGCCAGGGCTGGGAGCCACGGGCCAGCCAGCACCCAGTCTGGACCCCGTGAGAGGGTATAGCCCTGCAGTGCCCGTAGAATGACAGCTGCTAACAAGGGCCCCCCCCAGCCAGCCTGCAGAGCCCTAACTTTGCCCTTGAGCTCCCTCCCACCTCAGGGGCCCTTCTTGGTGATTTATTCCCGTGGGGTTGTCAGTCAGGTCAGACCTGCCATGATTTACTTCCTCCTCATCCTCTGCTTGCAGAATTACAAGAATCACCCTATTACCATTGTCACCCTATTAATAATGGCTCATTATTAATGCTCAGCTCTTAGAACTTAGCAAGCACTAATCCATCCATTAGCTCCTCTGAGCCTTATGACAGCGCTGAGAAGGTATTTCACAGACAAGGGCACTGAAGATCAGAGAGGGCAAGTGACTAGCCTCAGGTCACCCAGTTGGGCTTTGGGAGAGATTACAAGAGATTACAACCTCCTATGCACATACCAAGTTGAAGATAGGGCGAGATAGTTGAGGCTTATTGCGACTTTGCCTCAAGGGGTCCTGTTATCTTGATTTTACAGATGAGGAGATTGAGTCTCAAAAATCTACTGCATCAGGGGCACCTGGGTGGCTCAGTCGCTGAGTGTCTGCCTTCGGCTCCAGACATGATCCCAGGGTCCTGGGATCGAGCCCCACGTCGGGCCCCCTGCTCAGCGGGAGGCCTGCTTCTCCTTCTCCCACTCCCCCTGCTTGTGTTCCTGCTCTCACTATGTCTCTGTCAAATAAAGAAATAAACTGTTTTAAAAAAAAATCTACTGTATCAGGATTGACCTGTCTGATGCCCAAGCTCATGCTCTTTCTGGGGCCTGGGGCTGCCACATTCAGGGAGGGATGCAGAGTTTCTAGCATAGTACATATCCTCTCCAGCCTGGAGGGAGAACCTGGTGGGAGGTGGATGCCGTTGGACCCAGGGGAAAGCTGCTGTTGGGGCAAAAGGGCTTGCCAAGGAGGAACCTCCAGGGGAGTGTAAGCTGTAGAGAGAGCATGCTGTGCAAGGCTGGGTGGGCTGGAGGTGCTAGTGACTGTGCTGAGCCAAGGTGGGCCGGGCTGAGTGGCCAGGCCATGCACCCACCTGCCTGCAGACCTGCGCTTCTCCTCGCATGATTCGGAAATTTTCTGTCTTGATCCAAGAGCTGTGCCAACAAAGAGGGATAAAATCCTGAACCCTTGGCAGGCTGGGGTCTTTTTCTCATCCACCAGAGAGAGAAACTAAAGCCTAAGGAGAGACAATGACTTCCCTGTGGTCTCTCCAGGCCTCAGTCTCCCAGTCGGAACAAGGGAAGGATTGAATGAAATGTGCTCCAGTTTCCTTCCTGCTCTGACCTTCTAGGTACCATGCGTCCATCTTTGCTGTCCTTGGCTCGGATCCCGGCCCCTGCTGTCTGTTTGACTTGTAGCTCTGGGCAAGACACAAGGACTCTCTGAGTGTCAGGGTCCTCATGGGTGAAATAAGTATGACACAGCCCTCCTTGAGCAGATTAAATGAGCCATGCATGGGAGCATGGCTGTGTAGCTTGGGTTCTGACCCCAGGCAGCGTCTGGGGGTGGGGAAGGCTAGAACTCTGACTGAGGTCCTCACTTGTCTGCCCAGCCAAAGGCTCATTTATAGACATCCGGCTCCTGGCTGCCAGGCTGAAGGGAAGTGGGAGCAGAGGTGCTGAGATGGCAGTTTGGAGCCTTTTTCAGGAAGGAGCCTCTGGCTACTCTTCCCCTTGCTACCGCTGCCTCCCCATCTTCTGGGCCTTCTCACAGTGACACTCATGACAGTCCTGAAGGTGGGAGGTGGGAGGTGATGGTCTCCATTTAACAGATGAGAAGACTGAGACCCAGAGAGGAGGGAGGACTTGCTGCAAATCCCATAGCTAGTTAGTGACAGAGCTGTGACCAGAACTGAGGTCTCCGGTCCGGAGCTCAGCACTATTCTGTTACACCCAAATTCAGATAGTTCTATAAAATGAAGACTGTCCTATTTTTCTGGGTTTGCAAACCCCCTACATGGGTTGACTTATTAAAGAAGGGAAGGGCCTGGGTTCTGCAAACAGCCCAAGGTTTTACGAACAGCATCAGGCTCAGCATGAGACGCAAGACTGTGCATGCATCATGGGGCCTCAGAAGTTCTGCGAGCCATGCTGGGCTTTGCCAACAGCGTGGGACTCTAAAAAAGGCATCAAGTTTTGCAAACTGTGGGAATCTGCAGATGGTGTTGCAATCTACACACACCATGGGGCTCTGTAAAATGCACGGGGTTCGGCAAACACTATGTTGGCAAGTGGTAAAGCAGGGGTGCAAAGCAGGTTGGTTGAACAAGCTGCGGCTACCCATGATGGGACGTCACAGAGGGATTAGCCCAAGAGCCCCCGAAGGCCCGTTAGCCTAATTCCCAGACGCTGCTGGGTAGCTGACCCTTATTCCAATTCCATAGATGAGTTCAGGAATATTCTCGGACCGGGCTACGTCAACCTGGGGAGGCCGAAGAGATAAATGAAGAGCACTCATGTCGGAGGTTATGGTATGTTCCACGCCTTGGGGAGCGTTGTGCATTGTTTCACTCAAAGACTGATGAGCTGAACTTAGCCAGCCAAGCTGGGCCCGACAGGTACCCAGAGCAATCCACGTATAGAATTTTTCACCTCTGAAGCCAAGATGGAGGCAACTGAGTTTCCAGAAAGCCTAAAGGGACCTTCTCTCTCTTAACCATGCACCTGCAATTTGGAGTCTGAAGTTGGCACCTCTGCCAGTCTCTGTGAAGACTCGCACTACTGACTTCAGTAATACACAGAAATAGAACCAATTTGGTTTTCTCAAGCAGGAGCAGGGCCTGGTCTTTATATCAATCTGAGCCAACGATTGACCTTTCCTAGTATGGTGGTCATGAATTCACATTCCTGGTTTCTCAAAGACAGTCAGGCAACGAGTATCTATGGAGGGCCACTATGTGCCAGGCTGTACACTGATTATTTCAAAGACTCCCTGCTTCCCACCAGCTCCCTCATATAGCCCCTGGGAGCCAAGTGGGGTCCATGGATATTTCTCTTATCACTGTACCCTGAAAGTTGGATTCCAAATCCACATCCCCATTTCATGCAAAGACCTTATTCCTAGACCTGGGTCAAGTTCACTTCTGTATCTTGGATCTGGGGAAACCCAGAGGTCTTCCTCAGAAAATGCAGCCTGGGTGGAAGAATAAGCCTGGTTCTAGCACCAAAGGTTCAAGGCATGGCCCCACCACCTACTAGCTGGGTGATCTCTGGGCAGTTACTGAGACTCAGTGCCTCATCCATAAAATGGGGGAATAAGCAGCTGGCCTAGAGGGCTGACAGACCCGGAAGGGCCTCACGTGCGAGTGCTGAGCAAGCTGGGAAAGGCAAACCGGTATGTTTCCTCTGCTGGCCTGTTCTGAGACCTGCCTCTGTGGCTTCCTTCTCTGAGCTCCAGGCCTTCAGGCTTGGCTTTTTTCTTGCTCGCTGAACTTACACAGCAGCCTTACAAGTGAGGGGTCAGCTGTCCTTTCTTTATGGATGAGGGAAATGATACTCAGAGATATAGAAACTTGTCAAAGACCATGTAGCCGGCTGAAATGAGACCCAGGTCTGTCTGGCTCCAAGGCCTCCATCCTCAGCCTTCAATCCAGAAAACTCTTGAAATTGCAGATTTGCCCTTCTCCTCCCCGACCCCCTCCACCAAGATGGAGCTCCACTTCATGAGCTGTTGCCGTGAGTCCCTTAAGGCGGGCTGGCCATTGTGAATCCCGGTGAACGGACTTACTCCTTGCTCTGGATCTTCCGAGCTCAGAGAGGAGATGGGGGTTTAGTGAGAGGGGTTGAGATCTTCAGGGGGCCAGGGATTCTGGGAAGGGGGACCCTGGGGGAAGAGGGGCTCTCTATGGGGCTCATGGAAGGTGACAGGATGTGGTGGGGGACAAGAGCTTGGTGGGGGACAGCTTGAGAATGGGAGTGCATGAGGAGACTGGAGAATCCAGACTGAATGAGACCAGGGCTTGGGGACCATCAGCATCCCCTCTGCCCGCCACCTCTCTACTGCTAATGGAGGAAGAGAAAATATCCCGGGGAATGCTGAGGCGAGAGGATGTGAAGGAACAGGCTGAGGGGAGGTGACACAGCAGCCTCCTCCCAGCAGCGGGGCTGGATCGAAAGAAACCCAGCCTCCTGCACCACTCTGGCCCTGGGCTGTCCCAGCCAAAGATCAGAGGAATTCAGAGAGAGAGAGAGAGCCAGAAGGAACCAGTAACTGGATGAGGCAGGTCCTGGGAGAGTGGAGTCAAGTATTACAGGAATTCCTACCCCATCTCAGAAGAGGTGGCTGTGATCCAGTGTGGCCCGAGCAGCATTGGCCCCAGTGCCTGGAGTCTCCACATTAGTGCCTCCCTTCGGTGGCTCGTGGCTGCTGTCTCCAGGGGCCCCTGATAAGGTCTCACTCCCTCCCCTGCCTGCCTCTTGACATTGAAATAGGAATTCACTGCACCCCATGAATCATGGGACCCAGAATAGGTAAGTCTTGGATGAAATTAAGGAAGGGGCACTGGGAAGGAGTCTGGGGGCCACATTCCCAGTGTGGAGGGTGAGGAGGCTGTGGAGCCAAAATGGGTGTACTGGGTGGGGTGGGCTGGGGGACTCGCGGTTCCTCCACACAGAGCCAGCCACAAGGCCAGACCTAGAGAAAGTGTTTGAATGAATGAGTGAATGACGCAAGGGGCAGGAAGGGACGCTGTTTACTCAGCTGGAGGCGGGGAACCCAGCCTACCTTCCTTGATGAGACAGAGATGCTGAGAGGACAATGGAAAGTCGGGGCACTCGAGCCCCTCACTGAGCCCTGTTCCCCGTCCAAAGCAGGCAGAGATAAAGACAGACAAAGCAGACAAATATACAGACAAAAGTGGAGTCAGAGACAGAGGAAGTCCAGAGATAGGGAGTCAGACAAAGGCTGGGACAGAGGAGAAGACAAAGGCCAACAGGTGTCTGCAGGACTGTGCAGGGACAGGGAAGGAGGTCCGCCCCGGAGAGAAGGCTGCAGAAGAGACAGGGGGAAATGAAGAGAAGCAGACAGAGACAGACAGGAGAGAGACAGGCAGGCCTGCCACGAAGAATCCGAAAGCTCAGCACAGAAGAGAAAGGGGTTCAGAGAGAGGCTTGCAGAACCCAGCCTGCAGCGTGACACGCACCACGTGGAGAGGGCGGAGGTTCTGGGAACGGAGCGCCCCGCTGAGCACTTCTTGGGCAGAGGAGGGAGGTGGAAGAAACAAAGGGTCTTCAGACACGGTGCCCTGCAGTGATCACCTCTGGTCTCCTTCCAGCTGTCTGTCCCCTGTTGGCTGTGTTAGCCTCACGCCCACTCAGGCAGGACTGAACCTCCTCCCTGGCTTGTGCGGGCGGCACCGAGGGCTTCGTGGGCGGCCTGACGCGGCTTGGGGACCCTGGCATGGCAGGAAGGGTGGGGTGGATGCTTCCTCTGGGGGCCTTGCCGGAGAGATGACAATGAGGTCAGACTTGGGTGGTTGGTTTGGAGATGGGCCACTGACAGACCAAATTACCCATCAGCTTTGGCTCGCTGCAGGATGGGAGGGTTGTGACCCTACAGGTATGGGAAGAAACTAGAGACTTTGGCTGTATTGGCTTGTCCCCCTCACCCCACTGTTATTCTGACCCCTGCAGGGCTCAACTCTAGACTATTCTCTAGCCGCCCCGACCTCCCACACATACAGCAGGAGGCTGATCCTCCGTCTGCCCACTGGGCCACCGGGGGCCACCTCTGGCTTTGCTTCCTGGGCCCCACCCTGAGCTCCTTCTGGTATGAGGACATCTGAGGGGTATGGGAATGCAGGTGGAGCAGGGTATAGAGACTGGAGCCTGGGAAAAGAGCAGGGGCCAGCTTGCGTGAGGGAGAGGGGTCAGCTGTCCTAGCCAGGGGCAGACATCAGAGAGAGGAATCAGGGTCAGATCTGGCTCTCAGCCCAGCCCTACCACCAGCTCACCATGTGCCCTTCGGCAACAGGCAGAGCTTTCCCTGTCTGTGGGGGAGGAGTTGGAGAAACTGATCTCCCGAGGCCATTCCTTTTGTGATTTCAGAGAAGCCTCTTTCCTACCTCTGCTTTTTGCTCACAGCTTTTACCTCCACCAGGAAGGTATCTGCCCACGTTTCTTCACTGGTTCTGGTGAAATTTGCCATTTGCCAACTCCTCCAAACATCAGCTTCTCCAGGAAGTCTTCCAGACGGATTCCCCAGCTAGAAGTAACATATCTCACGTCTGCTGCTTGACTTCTCTTCTTCGAGGTTCATCTTTTCTTGTTGCTCGTATTGTTTCTGCTGCTTTCCAGCCGTCCTGGGTTCAAAGTGCATCAATCCGGGGCAGATAAGTAGGGCAAAGGAAAGAACTAGCAGCCCCAGGTCAAACTTTGAGCTCTGCGTCACTGGCTGTATGAGAATTCAGTGACATTCTCTCACCCTTTTTTAAAAGTTGAGGAAACAGATGCTCCAAGAGGGCAAGTGGTCTCACCCAAGGTCACCCAGCAAGGGAGCAGCAGAGTGGGGGCCAGCAGAGTGGGGGCAGGTTGTCCTGATGCCAAAGCTCTTTCCTCTCTCTGCCATGACCCTCGGGGCTCCCTCCTCTCTTCCGCAGACCCCACACTAGTGAGACTCCACCCAAGACTTGGGCGCTTCTCCACTGGTTCTGGACAAAGCAAACTATTCTCTGGGTGCGAGTGACTGGGGAATGGGTGGGGTTGGGGTGGTTATTTCCTCCCAGGCGAGGCCTTGCCTACTGGGCCTGATCTCAGGCAGCTGTGAACCAGATGGCAGGCTTGCCTAAACCCTACAGTCAGGGGCTAGGCATTCAAAGCCCCCTCTGCTTTTGTCCCTTTCTGGGACTCACTTTCTCTGTGTGACAGATGGAGGGGGTTGGCTGAGGTGGTCATTTGGTCTCTTCCTATACTGAGAAGCCCAATCTTCTGTCTCTGGAAGGAGAAGTGCAGCAAAGGCCCCTCTGCAGGGGAAGGGTCAGATCTCCCCATCGGTGATAAGGGGGCTGGGCTGTGTCCAGGGTGCCAGCCCCAACTTCAGCTGCACCCTGGGGGCCGGGAAAAAGTAAAGAAGTAAACTTGGTGCCTGCCATCCCTCATGGGCTGCAGCCCAGAGCCCTAAGCGTTAATGCTTGAAATGATGGAGAACAGTGCCTCCCTCCCCAGACTGGGAGCTTCCTGGAGGTGGGGTCGGATTTGAACCATTCTTGGGGCCCCAGATTTCAGCACGGGCTCAGCAGATGTGAGGATCTGGGGAAGTCTCCGTGCCTAAGCTGTCCTCCCTCCACTCCCTGTCTCCTCCCAGGACATTCCTTCCTTCCCGCCAACCTGTTTTGAAAGCCTACTCTAGGTTGAGGACTGGAGACTCATGGGATGGAGTGAGGTTGGGTATAATAGGGCCCTAGGGGGTAAATGTAAGCACACAGAGAGATGAGCTGGGACTCGTGGTCGGGGCGGGGAGGGGTGGGCAGCGTGGCCAAAGCCAATGGCCACCTCTCTCTGAGCCTTAGGCTGAAGGAGACTGACCTGGATTCCCTATGTGCTCAGGGCTCACCCTGCCCCCCAGGCCCTCCACACTGTTTTTAATGTCATCTTTCTAGTTGGGATAGCCAGGGCTGGAACTGGGAACAGAAAGTCCCAGCACAGGGTGCCTGACCCAGTTTGGAAACCACCAGAAAGTGCTTGGCCTCCTCCCCCACCCTGCACGATCTTCCTCAAGAAACAACAGCTGGGAGGCCAGCAAGAGCTGGAC
The DNA here is from genome assembly GCF_037043125.1 of Eumetopias jubatus. Classification (NCBI taxonomy): domain Eukaryota; kingdom Metazoa; phylum Chordata; class Mammalia; order Carnivora; family Otariidae; genus Eumetopias; species Eumetopias jubatus. The sequence continues at coordinate 56,394,490 of NW_028274819.1, forward strand.
CTCAACCATGCTGTTGTCATCCCAGCAGACCACCAGAAGCCCTGCAAGGAGGAATTTCCCAATGATGACAGCCAAGCCCTTCGTGCCTCCGACTCTTTCCCCTCCAGAAGCTCGCTGACCCCCTCCAGGAGCTCACTCGGGCCGCACTGGAAACTGGGGCATGCAGGGCCCCCCAGCCCACCCCCACCCCAACCTGAGCCCCTCCTCCCACATTCCCATGCTCCAGCCCCGTCTTCTCCCTCCCTCAGCTTAGCTCGGTTCAACAATCATGTTTTTAAGCTGGGCCAGGCCTTGAAAGATGAGAAGTGGTTTGCTGGCGAGAAAGGACACTCCAGGCTGAGGGTCCAGCATGTGCAAAGGCAGAAGGGTGAAAAGAATAGGTTGAATTTGGAGAATGGCAAGCGTCTATGGGGCCAGAGAACACTGTTCACTAGGGGCGGGTAAATGAGACAGGAGCGGTTCCCAAAAAAGCGGTTGTTGACCTTTTGAGGCTGAGATGTCCGTTCTCACATGGTATAGACGGTGGTGGGAAGGGAGGAGGGGGCCACCTATTGTTGGGGACAACAATCCTACAAACACTCCATGAAACCGGCCCTCTTCTCTCGCTCCCAGAGAAGGAAACTGAAACTGACATTGGCTAACTAAGCTGCCCAAGGTCACACAGCTCCGATGTGGCAAAGCAAATATTTGATTCCAAAGTCTTCTGACCTAGAGGATTTCAGCAGGGACATGGTCCATCAGGACATAGGATGGGACAGATGCTGCCCTGGGGAGCTTACTGCTTCATCAGGGGGACTTAAATAGTGCAGGAGACTGACCAGCCCTGCAGCCCAGAGGAAGGTCTGAGGGAACCGGCCCAGGAGGGGGTTTTACGGAAGACGAGACAGCAGGCGTGGGCCGCAGGAGCTAGGTAGGAGGGACCAGCAAGCTGAGGGCATACAGAACAATCTAGGAGGTAAGGGCTCAAGGAAGGAGTTGGCCACGCTGCCTTCCTTCTACTCCACTAACTCCGGAGAAGTATCTGTCATTGTTATGAGGGACGGATTGCCCAATATCTGCTGCTGGGAAAATTTCCCTTCCCAGGCTCGGGCTATGGGTGTGTCAGTGCTGGAAGCTGGTAGGTTTTCCAAAAACATCTTGGCACCTTTGTGACACTGCCCCCTCCCCCCACATGGCATCTGAACACAGTTCCAGGGTAGGTGCTTCTTTTTGCTCTGTTCTCTTCAGATGGGGCCTATGCCGGAGGCGTCTCACTCTCGCTGGGCAGGTTGCCCACTTGTGGCTTCTGTTACCCTCTTTCCACTCTTGTCTCCGGACAGCCAGAGAGCTGACTCCAGCCCGTATCCTCTCATGGGCTCTCCTAGAGCCCACAGCCCCCTAAACATCTCTCCCTTGGTGCACCACCCCCCCTGCCCCACCACCCCAAACTCACCATGGCCAAGGCTGAACTCACCACCGCGTTTTAATCCCGGCCCTCAATGATGGTAGGCCCAGATGCAGAGCTGTGCCTCCCTGCTCCACCCCTGCCCCCAGGACTCCTCGGCCTCCTGCACCCCCCACAGCTGATCTTCCACCAAGTCCTGCCCATCCTACCTCCCCACTGTGGTACCTCAGTTCATTACTCTCCTAGCCACTACCTAGCCCAGGCCCCATGGTCACTCGCCGCTCTGGACCCCACTCCTGCCTTCTCCCTGGTCCCTGCCCATCGCCTGACTCTTCCACTCTCCCCTCACAGGCACGGAGGTCTTCCCAGGTAGCCAAATCAGACCTCATCCCTGGGCTCAGAACAAAGCCCAGCCCTTCAGCCTGTCATTCGGGCTCATCATAGCCCGGCTCCTCCAACCAGTCTAGCCCCAGCCCCCCGCCACACCCCCACCGTGGCCCCAGTGCTCCAGCCTTGCCAGACCATTTGTTCCCTGAGCATTCTTTGTACTTTGATATTTCTGCCCTTTCCTCTGATGTTTCTTGCTTTAAGAAGCCTTCCAGAACCTTGCAATCTAGGCTAGGGTCTCTGCTGTGTTTCTGTAGTCTCGAAACTCCTTGTTACCTCAGTGAGCTCATGTCACTGGGATTCTGTGTTGGATGTCTGCTTCCCCACCTACCCCCACCCCCAGACACTGGGAGCTCCCTGAGGGCAAGGACTGGGGCTGCTGGCCTCTGAGTCCCCAGCAGCCTGCCTTGGAGAGCTGTCAGGGTGTGTGGAATGAATCTTCATTGTTACTTCTAGAACCAGCAGAGACCAGTTCTTCCCATGTGGAGACCCTGGGCAAGTCATGGTCCTCTCTGGCCCTGTTTATGCGCCCCTCAAAGGCTCAACCCAGCCCTGGCTTCCTGTCCAGGGGGCTCCCCAGCCCAGTGTTGCTGTGGAGTCACAGACAGATGAAGAGGGTCCCTGAAAACACACCAGGCAGGCACCCCCCTATCCCCACAAAGAGACTCCAACAGCGCAAATTGCATCTTGGGCCAGCTGAGTATCGCTATATGAGAATGTGGGCCCAGGATTGCCACATCGGCTAATCTTTCAGGAAAAAGCAAAAAATCTGGAGTTTTGTGTGAAATTTCCCGTTTTTAAATGCTGGCCACTAACTTAAAAACACTCAGAAAGCAAGCATTGCGCAAGCCCCCCAAAACGTCTAGAAGCCAGATGTGCCACCAGGTAGGACTGCCATGCGCTGCCCCACAACTCCAGAGGGCACCATTCCCTTCGTGGTGCACAGCCCACACAACTGCACACGGGGCCTTTGGCCGGGGCCTCTCCTTCAAACCTCTGCCTTATACTCTATCTCTGCTAGTTCTTTTGATGGTCTTAGCAAAGGGTGTGGGGAGAGGCCTTTTGTTCCCTTGTACAGGGAAGTCGTTAAAAAAAAACAGGACCTTGGAATGCCGCTGGGGGGATGGGGTGTGGGGAGAAGACAAGAAACGGCAGAGGGAGGCATCCGGAGGGGTCTGTGCTGCTTCAGGGATCAGGGGGACGTGAGTGAGTGGTGCTGGGGCTGAGGCGCCCACAGGAAGGAATATCGTTTTTTTTCTGGGCCCTGGTGGCCAGACCTGGAAAAAATAGATTGCCTGGTGAGTTTGCAGCAAAGGCTGACGAAACTGCCACTTGCAGGATAGCCTCATGTTGACAAAGGACATTATACTGTGTGACTCTCACACAGGCTAGAGAGGCAAGGCTTAGTATTCCTAACACACAGAGGCTCAGAAAAGTCTAGTTGCTGGCCCGAGGCCATACGGGGTCTAAGTGATCTTTGATTTTGCTCTCTCTGCTGGAGACAGGCTGGAATGTTCTGGAGAGAAAGTGCCATTGCCTTGCCCTTCCTTGGTCCCCAGGATGTGAGAACCCTCACAGGCTCTCTCGGCATTTCCCAGCAGGTCCCTCCTGAGAGTTCAAATCTGGGCCTTGGTTATGAGTCTTGAACTCCCACCATCCTCGGGTCCCCTGGAGTATGGGACTCAGGGCCCCACGTGTCCTTGTCCCCTCGTTTCTCTCTCTCCAGCCTTGCCCTGACAGCACTCTCTGAGGCCGTCACCAGTGAACGACGGACACTCTGTAAAGAATCAGCTGGTAGAATGGCAGACTCTCCCCATGAAACTACCTTAGACAAAGCACAGAAGGGAAGCCAGGTTGGAATAAGAAACGGCTGCATGGGGATTGTGTATGTTTCGTTTGTTCTAAGGCCATCTTTGCAGCCAACCTTCTTGTGGTTGCTACTGGGGGCCCAGGAGTCAGGCAGATCTGGGTTCCGGTCCAGGCTTTGCCATTTACCAGCCCCAGGACCCTGGATAAGTTGCTTCCCCTCTCTGTGCCTCAGTTTCCTCCTCTGCATCATGGAATCACAGCAGCTATCTCTAAGGGGTGCTAGGAGGATTGGTGAGTGAGCCCAGGCCAGCCCAGCCCAGCACAGAGTGTTGCTTGGTCTGTGGTAGCCCCTCAGACAAGCTCCTCGGACAAGCTCCTCCAAGACCCTTCCTGTAGAGGATTACGGTGAGGCAGAGAGCTGGGTCTCCCAACCTCCCACCTCTTCAGCCCTCTGGGGTTGAACTTTCTCTGGATTCTCAAGTTCCAGATGTGGCAATGTGGCAAAGCAAGTATGGAAGCCAGCATGGAGTTTGTGGCAGGACAGACAGCTGACAGAAAGACTGGCTGCCCGACGGGTGATAAAACAACACTTACTGCACACCCTGCTACACGTTGTGCTTGTACTGGTTTCCCCACACGTTACCGATGGAACCTGTTGGTAAGACAAATGCTGTTGTTTACTGTGAGGAGGGATAAGAACGCTTCTCAGAGCTTTGGCAGTGATTCAGAGTGGGGAGGTAAGGTCAATATTTGCTGAGAATTGGAAGTTTGTTTTAAGGCTGGTCCTTTGGTGTGGGGAGGGAGGGAGAGGGGGGAGGCCTGACTGGGATTGGGTAAGAATCATGATACAACAGTTTGTTGGTGGAAATGACAAGGTGAGGATTTTGTCGGGGAGAGAGTCAAAGAGTCGGAGGCTCACACTCTGTGGATGGTTTCCCTTGAAGAGTCGAGGGGTCTTTCAGAAAGTTCCTGTAATGAACAATGAAGCCATTTGTTTGAACTGGTCGGTCTGGGAGGCATAAGAAGAAAAAATGCGAATGAAGACAGTGGAATTGTAAGGCCCAAGTTCATGTAGACCGTAAGGTGTGGTTTCAGGCTTTTAGTGTCCAGGCTGAATGTGGGGTGGAAGGATGTGGTTCTCAGTGGGCTCTTTCTGTCCTGGGATGTGGGGATTACAGTCCCTGCCTTGCAGAGGAGGAAGCAAAGGGGCCACTGGTCTCAGGCCACACAGCAGGATTGCAGCCACGGGGGACTCAAACCTGGGCAGTGCCCCTGAAGCTAGTGAGTGTGCATGGAGGGAAGGGGTCCCAGGTCCTCCTTGTGGTAAGTTGGGGCTTGGGTGAGAGGGAGAGATAATCTAGGGAGGGAAGGATGGTGCTGTCAGAAGGAGGCATTAACTTGGAGGGGCCAGCTGCATGTGGAAGGGAACGGGTTCCGTTGGGCCCTGTGGCCTCGGAGGCGCTTGAAGGTTATCAGGAGAGGGGAGGGTAATTGTCTTCAGTGGGGCCTACTGTGTCTCAGGCCTGGGCAGGGGCTGGATGCCTCATCTCCTTGAGGTAGATGCTGTCTTCTCATCTGGAGGGTGAGGCAACAGCTCAGAAAGATGAAAGGGCATGTCCAGGCTCACTCAGCTACCGGTGACAGAGCTGGGGCTCAGACCCAGGTCTGAGGACTTTGGAACCCATGCTCAGCGCCATACCTGCCCCTGGGATTTTCTGTTTACAGCTGGGAGGTGGCTGGAGGAGGTTAGGACTTTCAGCGTTTCTGGCAAAGAACAGGCAGAGAAATCTAGCCTTCTCTGTCAGGCTGCTCTCTGACACCTTGGTCCTCATCACCCTGGATTCAGCTGGTGTGAAGAGTGCTGATACCTGCCCATGGAGGGGGTCTCTAGAGGCAGAGCCTCTGCCTTACAGATGTTTGGAGTCTCTGAGTGAACTGAAGGTTTCTGGCTGAAAGACGTTCAGGATGACTGACTGACTAGCTGGCTAGCTCAGCTTGCCTGAACAGACAAGTCTCCTGAGAGACAGCCAGACCAGTGACTAACCAGCTGATGGACATGAGTGGGCCTGTGTCCACAGCCAGCCATGTTACCAACTGACAGACACCCAGACCCCTTCCCTGCCCGCTCTGAGGATGTGGGCTCCAGCCCTGAGAACCAGCTGGCCTACCTGGAGCCCCAAAACCTGGTTGCCCACCTGGGAGAGAGACAAATTGGCATTTTTTTTTTCCTGGGGCCAGGTTCCCTATCTCTCCCCTCATTCCTACAGGCCACCCAGGCCCAGCCCAGGTTCACCCCCACAGTGGCCCCCTCTCCTGTCAGGGGTGACCCCTGACAAACTCTTCACAGGATGGGAAGGCCCTTGGAGATATCACATGAAGAGGTTGTACTTTCCTGGACTCAGGACCCTCCTTCCTAAGGGAGCTTTGTCCTTACTTAGAGAGTCAGACTATTTTGTTGCCAGCCTACTCAGAGGCCTTAGCCCACAGGAAGAGCTTGAAGAGGCCTGGTTACCTGCCTGACCAGCCCCATTCAGTGACCAAGTGACCACCCAATGCACTGACTACTCCCAGAGGGCACGGCTTCCCTCCTTCATCCGGAGGCTCAGGCTAAGGACTCGCCCATGGGAAGGTAGAAGATTCCTTAAGTTGGTCCACTGATCTTCTGTCGCCCTCCCTTCTCCATATCGTGGACTTCTTTCAGCGCCTTCTGGTCAGTGACTGCTGCCCTCCCAGACTCAGCTCCAACCTCATCACCTGGTTGGCCTGGCCCCTTGGTGGGTGTTCACTGCCAGTTAGGGCCGTGACAGAGAAGAGCATTGTGCTTCTTCCCCTCATCAAACCTGTGCAAGGAGCATGGAGTGATGTTGAGGTTGACACCTGGGCTTGAGTCCCTGCCCCAACATTAACCAGCAGAGCTAGTTACCTCAGAGCCTCAGTGTGCTCATCAGATGCATAGAGACAATGAAAGCACCGAGGCCCAGAGCTATGGGGAGGCTTCGGGAGCGTGGAGAACATGCATGTGAAGGCTTAGCTGCATTAGAGCGTGTAACCCAGCTTCTGTGCTATAGGAAGTGACCAGTCTATGCTGGTGAGCGAAACCAGCGCATGGGAACGGTACCATCAATCTCCTCTGCGGGAGTCCGCTCGGGAACACCCTCACCTCCATGTCTCCTTCTAAGTGACCTCTGCAGAGCCTGTCCCTTCGCTAGGCCAACCCCTTATCTCCTCCCTGACAGGTGTCACTTTGGTTTCAATATCTCCTCGTTTCCCCCGAATCCTCATGCCCCCCAAAGGCACTCCTCCCTAGCCGCACACACTTCCATTTCTTCAAATTCCTTAAGCCATTTGAATAGACGTCTCTCCAAAGAAAATACTCAAATGGCCAATAAGTACATGAAAAGATGCTCGACATCATTACTCATTAGGGAAATGTTAATCAAAACCGCATGCGATATCGCTTCCTACCCACCAGGGTGGCCATAATCAAAAAGACACAATAATAAGTATTACAAGGATGTGGAGAGATTAGAAGCGCCACACGCTGGTGGCGGGAGGATAAAATGGCACAGCCACTTTGGAAAACAGTTTGGCAGTTTCTTAAAAAGTTGAACGGAGTTGCCACGTGACCCAGGAATTCCACTCCTGGCTATATACCCAAGAGAACTGAGAACAGATGTCGACACAAAAATGTGTACAACATACGAATGTTCACAATACCTGAAACCTAAATAAAATGTGATGTATGTTCATACAATGGGATATTCTCCAGCCATGGAAAGGAATGAGGTACGGATGCCCGCTATAACATTATTCTCCGTGAAAGCAGTGAGGCAAAAAATTACATATTGTACTATTTCCTTTATATGAATTTATATGAAATATCCAGAACAGGCAAAGCCAGAGAGCCAGAAAATAGATTTGTGGTTGCCAGACGCTGGGGAGAGGGAGGACTGCTAACCGGTATGGGGTTCCTTACTGGGATGGTGAAGATGTTCTGGAATGAGTGACAGTGATGGATGCCCTTTTTCATATACCAAAACCCACTTAATTGTGTGCTTTAAAAGGGTGGGGTTTATGGCATATGAACTATACCTCAGTTGAAAAAAATTCCGCAGGCTCCCAGGTACCTTGTGTGAGGAGCGCAGACCCTTGGCCTCTGTGGCCCCTCCCTGGGTTTGCCTTCGGGGTCTGGAGATGGAGAGTCCCCATGTCCCTGCCTGGGTCAAGGGTTTCCTTGCGTCCATTTCCAGGCTCCAAAAGGAGCTTGTTGAATGAGGGGAAACTCCTACCAGGTTAAGAAACATATGAAACAATGGGGGAGGCTTCCGTGGGAAGTGGGGCCCCAGGAGGGGAGGAAGGCCACGGGGGTTGGTTTCCATTTGAGTGGAAGGGTGGAGTCTCCCGAAGCCGGACTTCCGAGCTCCGCACTGAGGTGAAATGTCAGGAGACCCCAGGAGAGATGGTCCTGAATGGGGTTCAGCTTTGCTCTCACTGCCGTGAGTGGGATACAGGCAAGATTACCATGGTTACCATGGAGCAACCCAGACATGCCTAATGGGGCCAAGGATCCAGATTTTAACCACAGCTCTGCCTCCTGAGTCATCACCACACTTGGGGAATTCAGTTTGTCCAGGGTGAGGGAGATGGTTAAGTGGGATCACCTCTGAGGGCCCTTTCTGCACCGACCAGCAACACGGTTTGATGTATGAGTTGGAGATGGGGTTAGGTAACTCCAGGATTACACACAGGGTGGTGCCCTGTGGGGGCATTGGTATCTGTTCTGAACTACCCCCAGGAAAAACCTTTACGCCCTGACTATGGTCCAAGCCTTGACCCTAAATCTGTGATCCTACCCTGAGCCAGAGAGACCCACAGCCAGACTCAGCCTCCAGGAGCACTGGATGTCTCTTAGCTACAGGCCCGAGCGGGGCTGAGGCTGCACATACTTCCCGCCAGAGTCCCTGCTTGAAGGGTATGGAGTGTGGCTGGCAGCTTCTCCCTAGAAGGAAGGTTTATGCTGGGAATGATATGAAGATGTGAGACAGGAGGTCCCAGCTGGGATCCGGCTAGCACGGGTGCATGGATCACGTACCCTCTTAGGAAGGGCCCTCCCATCGCTGGGCCTCAGGGAGGCTGGGGGTGCTCAGATTGCCACCAACCCCTGGAACACCCTGGGTGACCTGGGACAGGGCCATTCTCTGGGATTCCATCGCCACTCTCACCTCCTGGATGTCTGTCCCACAGGGCCAGTGGGTGAGGAGCCCCAGATACCAGGCAAGGACACCAAGGCCATGATGAGCGCAGAAGACACACCTGGAGGCAAAGCCAGCCCAAACCCTCGGGACTTGAGGCGAAGTGTGTTCTATAGCATCAAGGTATCACTCAGGGCCTTCCGGGAACAGGGCCATCTGAGCCTGGCGGAGAAGGCTGTATGACTCCAAACAAGCTGCTGCCTTTCTCTGAACTTCAGTTTCCACAGCTATCGAACGGGTGGCCCTGAGAATCAAAGGGATAATCCACTAAACCATTTAGCTTGGTTTGGGGCGCATGTTCCCTCCTTCAGAAAAGAAAGAAGGGCTGCTCTGTGGGCAGTGGGGGACCAGGCTCCTTGCCTCCCATTTCCCTACAGGGAGAGGAAAGGACTCCAGGGATCCTGAATCTGTAGGAATGTTGGGGAGCTCTGGCTCCTCCAGGCATCCTAAACAGCCAGGCATACCCTGGGTGCCAGGGCCTGTTTGGTCCTCACGGTAGCCCTGAGGGGTAGGGACGCAGTCCTTGTTGTACACAAGAGGAAACCAAGACTCAGAAGAACAGAGGGAATATTTTTAAGCTCTGGCATAAACACCCTTCTTTGAAGTTAGTTTTCTTCTCCTGGGAATTCTGCCAGTTCATCCGGAGGGGGGTCCGGATGTTTGGGGTGGGGCTAGGTGGGGTAGTCAGCTTGAGGATTCGGTGTGTGCAAGTGGTCTCCCAAGGGAGCTCTAGGGGAGGAGTGGGTGGGTTGAGGTGGAGAATGATCTGGGAGAGCTTCCTGGAGAAAGGGGCAGGGTGGTGGAACAGGGAGGAAGGTGCAGTCCGGCCCAGGGGAGCTCTGAGGGTCAGAGTGGCTCCCATCGTTCTTGGCCCCAGAAAGACCTTACTCTCAGTCATGTAGGTCTGAGGTGGCACCAAGACCCCCTGAATGTACCCAGGACAGTTTGTGTCGTTTTTAGGCCTGTGTGAGAAGCCATGGGCTACTCCAGTAACTCTCTCTCTTTCTCTCTCCCCCTCCCCTTATTCTTGACTCTCTCTCTCTCTCTCTCTCTCTCCTGTGTGTCTGTCTCCCCTGACTCTGTTTCCCCATCTCTATTCCTTGCTCCTCCCTTTCCCCAACTCCGTCTCTGTCTCCCAACCACCACCCTCTCTAACTGAATCCCCACCTATCTCCCTGCCCCGCCCCGGCCGGCGACCCCCCCGCCTGGGCCCCCCCTGGCAGTTCTTCGTCCTGTGCCACAGCCTGTTGCAGCTAGCGCAGCTCATGATCTCCGGCTACCTCAAGAGCTCCATCTCCACAGTGGAGAAGCGCTTTGGCCTCTCCAGTCAGACCTCAGGCCTGCTGGCTGCCTTCAACGAGGTACTGGCCCTGGTGCAGCCACGGGGGTGGGAGTTGAGGAGCCTCTCACCCCCACTTCCTCACCCCCCTCTCTCACTAGCCTGACATAAACCCTTCCCGGCCCGGTGCCCACAGGCCACCCCGCCACAGCTTCCTCCCCAAATCTCCTTAGCCAGCTCCTTCTTCGTGTCCTGGTAGAGAAACTGACCTCTGCCTCCTTGTGAGGACGGAGGACAGCACGGGCAGTCCTGCCCTTGGGGCCACTCTGATGGTCCGGGTGTGGGGTATTGTAGAGCTAGTCACAATTCCCATACCCACCCACTCTCCCTTTGGTTCCTTTATGTGGGCTATTGCCTGTCCCAGGGAGGAGTCAGAGGAAGTCACTTCAATAGTAGTGAGACAGACTTAAAATTTGAGAGCAAAGGCAGAACTTTGGGTGCAGTGGGTGGCAGGGGGAGGGAGTGATAGCGTGGCATGAGTGTCTTTTCAGGCTTGCTCGGAGATCCCTAAGTCTGGGGCCCACAGCGAAGCAGGGAGAAGGGGACAAGCTGCTTTGGGGAGGTTAGAGATCAGGGTCCAGCTGTGCCCCAGCACCCCCTCCACCAGATGTTTTGCACCTCAGAGAAGGCCACTGTCTGGAGGACTCTTTCTTCCCTCCCCACAGCAGATTTCTAGGCAATTCTCTGCCCCTGGCCTGCCAACGACACAGCACCCCCAGATAGTCCTCAGACCCCACCTCCAGATCTCAGAGGTGGGAAGGAAACGTCATTACCTAGCTCTGGGACCTTGCGGAAGTCACTGCCCACCTCTGGGCCTCAGTGTCCCACCTATAAAATGGAGAGTGGCTATCCTTCTCAGGGTTGGGCCTCCTACCAACTTTCTTGTGAATACTGCTCCCCTCCAGCAGCAAGGAGCCTGGGGCTCGGGGCGAGTATAGCAGCCCAGAAGCAGTGGGGTGGGCAGCTTGCCCCTTCCCTGCGAACTCTCTAGTCCCCTCCAGTGCCCACATCCTCAGTTTTTTATTCTAAGGCTTAAAATTCCAAACCTTAGTCCTCTGGCTTTAGCTTTTATTTGTTTGTCTCAATCATGAATCCCAGAAACTTAAAAACCCTTCCCTTGACGACTCCTTGTTCTAACATGGGGTCCAGCCTGTTTTCCAGAATGAAATGGAATTGCTAGCCTTGTCCACGTTGCCCTTGTTTCTATCCCCTAATGGGGGCCGTGGGGCCCCTCCTAGGAGGACCCAGCATCTGCATTAAGAGGGGCCCAGATGACTCTCATTCTGTCAGCTAGTCCTTTAGACTGAGGGCAGCACCAGGCTGGTGATAGAAGCAGGGGTGGTTCTGGCCTCTGGTGGCTCTGCTGCACTTGAATGGGTCCCCTCATCCCTTGGCAGGTGGGGAACACAGCCCTGATTGTGTTTGTGAGCTACTTTGGCAGCCGGGTACACCGGCCCCGACTGATCGGCTACGGGGCTGCCCTTGTGGCCCTGGCAGGCCTGCTCATGAGCCTCCCACACTTCATCTCGGAGCCATACCGCTACGACCATGCTAGCTCCGGTAAGAGCAGGACGGGCTGGGCTGGAGACGGGCACCAGGAGCTGCCTTACCATGCACCGGGGTCCATTCCCAGGCCCATGGGTCAGGATGGGCCCAGCTCCCCGGGACACTTGCTGGTCCTCCCCACTCCCTCGGTCCCAGCCTGGACGGGTGCTCCTGGCAGTCCTGGGGAGTGGGGGAGGGGGGTTGTTCTGCGGCAGGGGGTTGTAACCCTCTGGGCCTCCCTTGGTGAGGGCCTGCTTGTGTGTCACTGTGTTTTTAAGGTGGGGTGAATGTACAACACAGCCTGCTTTAGGGCCTGGCATACAGTAGGTCCTCAGGAAATGTCTGTGGGATAATAATAGTATCACGTACCACTTCTGGTGTACCAAACACTCTTCTAAGTACTCTATGTGTTTTAGTGCATTTAATCCTCTCAAGAAGCCATGACATTAATGAAAGAATGAATGAGTGCATGAACAAATTAAAAAATGAAAGAATTTTATTTTATTTTTTATTTTTTTTAAAGATTTTATTTATGGGATGCCTGGGTGGCTCAGTCGTTAAACGTCTGCCTTCGGCTCAGGTCATGATCCCAGGGCCCTGGAATCGAGTCCCACATCAGACTCCTTGCTTAGTGGGGAGCCTGCTTCTCCCTCTCCCTCTGCTGCTCCCCTTGCTTGTGCTCTCTCTCTCTCTGACAAATAAATAAATAATTTTATTATTTACACAGTGAGAGAGGGAACACAATCAGCGGGGAGAGGGAGAGGGAGAAGCAGGCCTCCCACTGAGCAGGGAGCCCAATGCAGGGCTCGATCCCAGGACCCTGGGACCCGACCCGAGCCGAAGGCAGATGCTTAACGACTGAGCCACCCAGGCGTCCCCCCAAAAATGAAAGAATTTTATACAGTAATAGTGAAGCCCAGTGAGATTTTGTTGAGGGCCTACTCAGGTAGGTGCCTATCCCCTGGAGAATAACCCAAGAAGCCTGAGGTTCATTCTTTCGATATTCCATCCACCCATCCATCCACCCATCCAGCTACCCACCCATCTATCCACTCTTCCATCTATATCCATCATCTCATCCATCCATCCATCCATCCATCCATCCAGTGGTCAACCCAGTGAACCCTTAGCATAGCCTACTTTGTGTCAGACCCTCTCAGGGAACTCAAGACTCCAGGGAGCTTCCAGCATGGGAGAGGAGACAAGAGGAAAACAAAAACCCTGCAATGTGTCACTTGTGCGAGGAAGGGAACACAGGGGCCAGCCTGGCATCATGGAAGCCTTCCCAAGGGAAGAGGGCTGTCAAGAGAGCATTGCCTCCCTTGCTCACACCCCAGAGCTCCCACTCTGTGCCAGGACCCGGGGTGGGAAGAGGGAGCAGTACAACCAGCCCTGAGAAGCTCCCCGGGAGGCCCAGGTTAGAGGCATGGGCAGCTCTGCTATAGGGTAGAGACTCCAGCTCACTGGGAGTCAGCCAGAGACAGCTGGCAAGAGCCCTGAGTGGGGTGGGGGATAAGGAAAAGGTGGACGTTTCGAGTTCAGGGAGCCGCAAGGGCAGTGGCGAGGAAGTGGGAAAGTAGACAGTGTACGTGAACAGCTTAGAGGGGTTATCGAGGCCCAAGGGAAAGCCGTCAAAAGGCCTGATTGGAATACTGGGGGAAAAAATACATTTCTGGGTCCAGAATTTTCACTTCAACAGAGCTTTTTCTGTGCAGGGTCTACACGTTCTTCCTCCGCCCTGCCACACAACACCCCTCTGCCATGGGGGCCCCGGGAAAACCTTAGCGCAGCCCTTCTCCTGCCTGAGCCTGTCTCGGATGAGTATACTAGGCTTGGTGACCGCCAGGCACCCGGCCTGCTCTGGCATCCCCGACTATTTCATTCACTCCTTCTCCATCCAGCATGGATTAGTTTCTTTATCACTATTACTTCTCTACCAGGCCCTCTGCGAGGCCCTGGCGTCACAGGGGAGCAAAAAGAAGACAGAGCCCTATAATAGTCATCGCCTGAAATGTCTAGTAGGCTCTGTGCATGGGCAGCACTCACTCTCCATGTTTATGGCCCGGTATCGGGTATTAGCAGCATCCTATTTGACAGGTGAGGAAACCGATGTTCAGAGAGAGGGGGATCCCCTCAAGGCCCACAGCTCGTGGGGACATGACATGTCCAGGTGGCTTGGCTCCAGAGCCCCTGCTCTGAACCACTGAATTATTCTGCTTCTGAATTCTGAATTTCTGTAGAACTTCCATTCTAGGAGACTCTTCAGAGGTGAGGAAGCTGAGGCCCAGACAAGTTGAGGTCCTCCATCCAAGTCTCCCAGGCTTCAACTCATGCAACCTTGGTTGAAGGTCCAGGTCTTTGACCCTGGTTCACATGGCTTTTTCTCAAGAGTCCCAGCTTCCAGAAAAGGCTGGGCAGGCCACACAGAGAAGGCCACATCTATACTCACATTTGGGGTAATAATAGCACGAGGGTGTCTTTAAGTTTGCTCACCAAATATTGGTGAGTTACAGGGAGCAACTGTCTGGTGCTAAATTAAGAAATTCCCCTTTACTGAACTCTGCATCTGTGTCCTGAGCTGACACAGAGCCCACCCAAAATGAAAGCCAAGGGCCCTAGAGCCTTCCACACTCCAGGCCCAGCGTCCCTCCCCTGCCTGGCCCTGCCTTCAACCCTGGCCTGGTCCCTCACACTCTGTAAGTCCACCCTGCTGAACTTCTGCCTGTGTTGTGACCTCTCCCTGGAGCACCACTCCCACCTTCTCTTTCTGGAAATTCTTGTTCTTCTTGGTCCTGTTCAAACTCATCTCTTTTGAGAGCCCCACCCCACCCGAGGGCCACGGTTGCAACGGAACTTCCACATACCTCTGCTCAGAAAGGTGGCATAGGGTAGTTTAAGAGCATGGACTCGAAGCCAAGCTGCCTGGGTTCCAATCCTGGCTCTGCCTTTGCTAGTTGCTGCCTGAGCATCAGTTTCCTCGTCTGTGCAATGGGTGTAATGAGAGCACCCATCCCCTAGGTTTGTTGCAGGGAGGGAGTCAAATGGTTTACATACACAGCACCTAAAATGGTAACTTGCATCCAGTGCACACTGTGTTAAGAGTCTTAGCTCTCGTCATAATATTTTTTATCATCTCGTAGTGGACATGCCACAGGATTTTGAGGCTTCTTTGTGCCAGCCCACAACCTCGGTCCCAGCCCCAACCCCAGCCCCCTCCAACAGCAGCTGCTCAAGCTACACGGAGGCCCAGCACCTGGCTGTGGTGGGGATAATGTTCACGGCCCAGACCCTGCTCGGCGTGGGCGCGGTGCCCATTCAGCCCTTCGGCATCTCCTACATCGATGACTTTGCCCACAACAGCAACTCGCCTCTCTACCTTGGTGAGAACCGGGCTCAGAGGGAGGGCCAGGTTCAGAGGTCGGAGGACGAGAGGACCAGGTAGGGGCTGGGCAGAGTTCCTGACCTCTGCCCCACGTGGCCAGGAAAGGTCTGGAGAAGCCCTGGAGTTTCCTGGGCCTGACCAGGGGAGATGGGCCGTTCTTGCCTATTGGAGACTGACCAGGTGCTGATCTGCAGAGGGAAGCCAGGGCCAGGGGGCCTAACCCAAGCTTTGTGTTGCAGGGATCCTGTTTGCAGTAACCATGATGGGGCCAGGCTTGGCCTATGGGCTGGGCGGCCTCATGCTGCGCCTTTATGTAGACATCGACCGGATGCCAGAAGGTGAGCCTCAAAGAGCACACAGCCGTCCCTGGGGGCACACAGCCGCTAGCTCACTGACCACTGGCCTCATGGGAGACACTGGGCCGGGGGCTCACATTCAAATCCTAACGATCCCGCTGACCTTGGACGTGCCTCTTAACCTCTGAGCCTCAGCTTCCTCATCTTTGAGACACTCTCCCTCCTGTCCACCTCCCCAAGCTGCGATCAGAATCCAATGAGAAATGAAGATAAGCTGCAGAACACCCCCAGATGGGCCGTCGTCTTCTCCCTGCTATTCTGATGCCTCTTCACTCAGTCCGTTCCCTGAGCTCCCCCCGACCCCAGCCCACGCTCAGATACACTGCGGGGCAGACAGGGGCACATACGCTCTTGGCCTGTAGGGAGCTCCCATCTTTAGGGGGAACAAGACCCAGGTGAAACAGAGAAGCGTGTGGGAGAGAACTTCTGGAGCAGGACTCGGTGAGCTTGGGCCTACTTCAGATGGGAAATTTACGGGGTGACCTCTAAAGACCCTTCTAGTTCTGACCACCTCAGAGTCTGGGAACCTGGGCCGAGTGCCCCGCTCAGGGAACAGCAGTGTCTGATGCAGGCAGTAGTGGGGGCGGCCAAGGAGTGGGACCGAAGCTTGGGCTGAAGGCAGCCAGGAGCAGGGAGTGGTGGCGGGTCCCCGAGCTCTGACACCCTGCAGGGAGTAGGAGAGAATTCCTTTCACCTGGAGACTTCCAGCAAGCCCTAGAAACCTCAGGGGATACACGTGTCACTGGATGGACACGCCGATTCTGCTTCCGGTTCTCTGGCTTTTTTTGCACAAGGGTGCCTCCTGGGCAGCTCTGAATAAGACTCACTAGGGATAGTCCTGCCCCACCTTCCTTCGTTCTAGAAAGCGGGGCCCAGCAGCCCGGCGTGAGCTCTGGTCGGCCTCCTCAGCTTGCCCAGACATGCCCCAGCTCCAGGAAGGTGGTGTGTTTTCGGGCTCTGTTGACATCATCGTGGCAGATGTGGCTCCTCCGCGGGCAGATGTGGTGCTCCTGTAGACGGATCTTCCTGCCCTTTCTCTATGGGGGATTTCATGGGGTGGGCAGATCATGTCTGCTGCAGGCACAGACGAGTGTGTGAGAAGCGGGGGAGTCGGGGAGATGCCTGTGCTCGGGCTCGCCAGGCTGGCACAGAAGCAGGGGGAAGAATAGCTGGAGGAGGGAATTAGTAACAAAAGCCACCTTCATCCCCAGCTGATATGTGTGCTGAGTGCCGATTGTATACTCTGGCCCTGGCCAGGAGCACTCAGGCCCAAGCACCTGGGAACCAGCCCTACTCCTGGGCTTGGTATCATCGTACATCTGTGTGGTTAGAAAGCATTTGCGGATGCTGTGGCCATTGAAGGAGGAGGTATCCGACTCGGCCTCGAGGTCAAGGGCTTGGGTGGGAGAAGCGGTCAGGCCAGCCAGGAGGCACATCTGGAATAATCTAGTCCTAATTATACCTGGGGAACTTGCTAAAGGGAAGACTCCTTGGTCACCTTCCCGCTCCACCCCGTGGTAGTTCTAAGTTGATCTTGGGTATTCTTGACAAGCACCGTGGTGATTTTAATGACTCAGGTCTGAGAAGCACAAGAGGGGTCCTAACGATCGATTTGATAATAATAATAATAATCACAACAACAATAGTAAGGTGAGGAAGAAGAACAAACAGGTGCACAGCACATACTACGTGCTTTGCCTGTATTGGTTTCTGGGGTTCTCACAATGACCCTGTGGTGTAGGTACTACGATTGTCTGTATTTTATAGAGGAAGACCCCGAGGCACAAAGAGGTTAAGTAATTTGCCCAAGGTTATATTAGTAATGGAATTCAGACTCAACAGTCCATTTCCAAAGTCCATAACCTTGACCGCTACACACAATGCCTCAGTAGTCGGAAAGCTGAGGTCCAGGAGGGATCAAGGCCTTGCCCAAGGTCACACGGGACATAACTGGCAAAGCCATGCTGGAGCCGAGGTCTCCTGACTCCTGGTCCCTGGGGCCAGCTCGTGTCTCAAAGGTCAGTCCCAGGGTGGTGGCCAAGAAGGGACAGCCCGTCCTGACCCTAACATCACCATGGTCTTCTCTTCCAGGTGGTATCAGCCTGACCTCGAAGGACCCCCGATGGGTGGGGGCCTGGTGGCTGGGCTTCCTCGTCTCCGCCGGTGCGGTGGCCCTGGCTGCCGTGCCCTACTTCTTCTTCCCCAGGGAGATGCCCAAGGAGAAGCACGAGCTCCGCTTTCGGCAAAGGGCCTTGGCAGCCACAGCCTCATCTGTCAGCAAAGTAAGCCCCCTCCGTGGGCCCACCCTAGTCCAGGCTCCAGCCCCCACCCACCCATCCTCCCTGGTAACCTTAGACTTCATCCCTCCTGGGCCCTGCACTTCACAGCTTACAAAGCCTTTCTGTCCAGGCTCCATCCACTGCATCCCCCAACAGCCCCACACAGTGAGTATGCCCTGGCCCTTGCACGCGGAGGAGATTAGGGGCCCGAGGAGGAAGTGACCTAGCCAAGATCACCCGGCCAGTGAGGGCAGCACTGGGGTGAGAACCCCGGCCTGTCCGAGCCCACGCCCTCTGTCTAACCATCACACTCTCTGCCTCTCTGCTTGTCACTTCATGGTTTCTGTGAGTTCCTAACGTGGTGCGCCGGAGCAATATTGAGAAGTAGGAGGAGGTGGAGAATGGGTGTGGGGTCTGAGAAGACTTCTCTGAAGGGGCAGGATTTGAGCTGGACTCTGAAGGATGGTGGAAGCCTAGGGAGGGGAGAGGGAGCATTCTAGATGTGGACACAGCGTGGACAAAGGGCTCAGCTGTAGAAATTAATCCAGCCTTTCCAGAAGCAGTGAGGGGACAAGTGCGTACTGAGGGCGTCCTCGGGGCCATGTGTCAGGCCGACACAGGAGCTCAGCACATGGCCTCTACCCTTAAAACAGGCACAGCCTAGTGGGGACCAAGATTCACTGATAAGTAACAAGCCATGAGGTGCTCGAGGAGATCTCGCTGAAACCCCCTGCTCGGCTGAGGGGCAGGTGGTTTTTCCTCAGAGGAGATCCCCTGGGCAGGAGAGATGATTCTGGGTGGGGGGCCTCCGAGCTTTCCAGAGGCTCACCAAAACACTAGGCCTTAAAAACGATCAATTGGCTCCAGAGTACAAAAGAAAATGACAAAATAGAAACTTTTATTAAAAGTTCGATGTGTCATTAATGTTGACCTTATCGAATTTTCTTTAGCACTCAGACATTGCATTACATTCTGAAAATTTGCACATTCATTTTCTCTTTTCCCGAGTACCCACACACAACATTTCTGTGACCAAGTATGTGGGGTGATTCTCATGCCGACCAATTCTCTGCGCCACCCACTGGGTGTCCTGTAATTTCACTCAATTCTGACACTGTCTACCGGGAGATAGCATCTGATCCCACAGCTTAGGGCTCAGTCCCACTTCAGCCGCAGGTAGTAGGCCCATCCCCAGGTGACCCACAATTTCTGTCCTACTTGGCTACAGATCAGGGGTTCCAACAACCCCTTTCTTGGATTCCATCATTTGCTAGAACAGTTCACAGAACTCAGGAAAGCACTTGCTTCATGTTTACCAGCTAATTATGTAATAGGGGGTATGATAAAGGGTATTGATAAACAGCCAGATGAGGAGATACATAGGGAGGGGCCTGGGAGGGTCCCGAATACAGGAGCTTCTGTCCCTGTGGAGTTGGGGTATGTCACCCTCCTGGCAAATGGATGTGCTTACCAAGCTTGAAGCTCCCTGAACCCCATACTATTAGGATTTTGTGGGGGTGTTCTCCATACAGACATGATCAATCCTTAACTCCATTTCCGGCCCCTCTCTCCTCTCTGGAGAATTGGGGGTGGGGGTGGGGGAGCTGAAAGTTCTAAGCTTGTAATCGTGGCGTGGTCTCTCTGGTGACCATTTCCCATCCAAGAGCCCACTGAGAGTCATCTCATTAGAACAAAAGATGTTCTTCTCGCCCAGGAAATTGCAAGGGATTTAGGAGCTTGGTGTCATTTCCTAGCACGCAGGAAATTACACAGATATTAGGAGCTCTGTGTCAGGAACTGGGGTCAAAGACTAAACACTAGAAGATTCTCCTAAGCACTCTTAATTTACAAGAGTTTTAGGAGCTCTGTGTCAGGAATATAGACATTTGCATATATATATTTCTTATTATTTCACAGGGAAGCGATTGTTGAGAAATCACAATCATAAATTATTTGTTGCTAAGTAATTCTAATTTCAAAGGGATGATTTGTAAAAAGCCTGTCAAGTATTTTGCAACAAGAATAATTCTATTTAATGAGGCATGTTGGTACATTTGAATATGCTGGCTGTGATGGGAGAGAGGCCCTCCTCCTTAGAGCAAGAAAGTCTGGGCCTAGCAGAGAGGGCTGAAAATGTCTTCGTCTAGAAAAGCTAGAATTTGAGCCCAAGTCTATCCAAGCCCAAAGGTGGCTGCTCTGTGAACTTCACTACCCATCGCCCACCCCCTGTGGGAGCAGAAGTTCTATTCATGGGAGACCAATGAAAATTGTTGTTAGAACAGCCAATAGGGGGCAGATCAGAAAAGGCCTTGCCTGCCAGCTTCAAGAGCAGCTGGGCGCCCTGGAAGGAGGGTAAACGGGGCTCCCATGGCTCTATCACAGGGTCTAAGCCGAGAAAGGGAGAGAAGAAGGGGGGGCGGGGAGCAGTGGGGGCGGGGAGACTGGTCCAGCCGCTCTGGCTGTGGTCCAGGTGGGAAGCCGTGCACCCACAGTGGTGCGGGGTTGGGGAGGCAAAGGGAAAAGTTGTAGGAGCCGCCCAGGAGATACACTGCCCAGCCCGGGCACTGCTCCACTATGGGACATCCCGGGACAGTGCGGGGCTGGGCTGGTGCTGGGCTCAGAGGCAGGGGGGGCAGGCCCTGCAAGCGACCAGTTTCAGGGGAAGAAGGCACTTGAAACCACAGAGGGCCCTTCCTGGTTCTGCCTAGCTCAGGCCAGAATTTGAATGAGATAAGAATTCCTAGAACTTGGGGGAAGAGTTCTTAGAAGTAGGGGTGGTCACAGAGGAAGTGAGGAGTTTCTGGTTACCGGCAATGTCCAGGTTGGGCCTCACATCTGAACAGAGGACAACTGCTTGAGCCATGGGGCAGACTAGATGGAAGAAGCCAGTGGGAGGCATGGCTGGGCTCGGGCATGTGGCCGCTGTGTGACCTTGAGCAAGACACTTCCCCATTCTTTTCGGCCGCGGGAGATGCCGAGGGTTGATTCCCGGAGCCATAGTCTGTGTGCCTGGAAGTCTTAAGAATGCACAGTTTCTTGAGGCGAAGCTGCTGTGGTACAGACATCTGGATTTGAAGAGTGGCATCTCTGTGATGCTTGGAAACCCTGCTCCCCAGCTGTGAACCTGTCTGGCTGTCTGGATTCATTCTGTCAGCACACTGGGGATGGGGAGTGAGGAAGGAAGGGAGTGAGAGGTTCTTAAAAAAGAACCGAAGGCTGAGAACATGATGATCTGCTTCCAGCAGCTCGCAGGCAATAAATATTGATGTGGGAGGAATTGTTGCCCGCCCCTCCCCCCCTCCTCGAGGCTGCCTCGGCCAGCTCTGCTGACTCGGGCTGGCCCAGCCCACTGAGGCCACTGAAGGGGAGGTAGATGGACTGGGAGGAAGGGCCCAGTTAGGTAGAATTGGCAGCCAGAAGGTCCAGGCCCACAGACGTGGGAGGTGTATCTTCTGTAGAGAGTGGGACCAGGCATGGGTGGGGGTGGGGGGAGGGAAGTGAAGGGGAGACTGTTTCTGAAATCCCTTCGAGCATCTTCTCCCAGACTCAGGGGTCCCCCAAGTAGCCTCCTACAAGTAAATGCAGTTTTTAATGGTGGTATGGTGGAATGTAATATCAGGGTTTTGTGACCCAGTGAAGGTCTCTGATCTGTCTCTTCATCTGTACAATAGGCAGAAGATTGGACAGGGTCTACCAGCTCTGACAGGTTGAATGATGTCTTCTCTAAATGCAGCAGTACAGGAGCCCTTCCACTGTGGGAGAAAAGGGTGCAGTCCACAGCCTCTGCCCCCAAGAAGCTCTTAGGTAATGAAGGAAGGCCAGATGCAGACGGACAGGGGGATGACTGACTGCTCAGGCTTCTCCCACGGCCAGTGCTTAGAGTCCTCTGCCTGCGGGGAGGGGAGCATGAACAGTCTCCACAGAGAAGATTATGAGATGGTAGATGGGGGAAGCCATCCAGGACATGGAGGGGCAGGATCTCTGCTTTCCTGCCTTTGGTTCTGCCCATGTATCTGTGACCTCATGGTGGCCACCAGATATCCTTCTAGGAGTGAACCAGGGCGTGTGTTAGCTCTCTGTGAGCCTCAGTCTCCCTGTAGTCTCTCTTTCTATAATCAGCCCGTGTCCAGGATCCTGTCAAGCCCCAGGACTCCTAGAACACAGTTCTGTAGGGCCTGTGAGGTAGAGATGGCCTCTTAGGGGCTCTCTGGCAGGTCATCTGGCTCTCTCTGTCCTTCCGGTCATAGGACCCCATCAGTCAGCAACCCTCCTTTGCCCTCCATACCCTCAGGTCCCTCTGAGTGCCTGCCCTTGAGGCTGGGCCAGGGGCTGAGAAAGGCCTTGTCCACCGAGAGCCCCTGTCCCTGCCCGGGCTCTGAGCACCACTGGCCTCTGTCATTTTCTCTGGGTTCCTATTTCCCAGGAGTCTCCATGTCTGTTATTCTAAGCCATCTTCCAGAGTCTGGGATTCTAATATTATACAGTTTTAAAGTTCTGTGTTTCTAAAGTACTTGTGTTCTATTACTCTATGATTCTATGCTTCAAATGATCTTTGACTCCCCAAATTCACATTTCTACATGGCTATAATTTTGACCTACAAGTCTAGGAGTGTATGAAATCCGTTTTCTCCCGATCATTAACCTGATGTGCTTCTTTGGGAGAATGGTCAAGGATGGGGACAGGAGTGGGCAGTGGCAGTGGCCCTTAAAACCCAGAACTTACAGCCAGCTGGGAGGCTTCTGTTCTTCTTGGACGTCGTGCTCCTTCTGCAGCCCCTGGGAGGTCCAAGGTGACTCGGGTCTGCCTCCGGACCCTTCCCAGCCAGCCCAGGAGCCCTCATATGTCCTTCTCCATCCCTCGAAACCCAGGCCTTGGGACGCCACCCTCACCCCTCCTCGACGCTCCAAGGTAGAAGGTCTTGTGTGATCATCCAGTTCAACCCCCACTCTACCTTACAGATGGAGGGATTCAGGCCCAGAGAGGGTCAGGGTTGTGCCCAGAGTTTGGCCAGCACCACCTCCCCCTGTACCAGTCTGTACCAAGCCAGGTCTTGGCCCCACAGGGCTAAGGTGAGCCTCACCCCTACTCACGGGTGGTGTAGATCAGAGCTTCCTCAAACACTGGGACTGGAAGGCTCTTCAGTGATTTCAAACTGTACCCACAGAACCCCAAGGTGCCACCATAGGGAGATTGAAGAGCGGTGTCCCCCAATAGGACGAAGGGCCTTCTACCTCCCTGCACACACACACACACACACACACGCAACATACACACACACACACACACACACACCAATCAGATTCTAGTTTTATGTGTTTTTATATCAGTTTTTTGAGTGAGGTTTCAATTGGAGAAAGGGTTTTGCTGCTGAAAACCCAGTTTTAAAAACACTGACCTAGTTCAATACCCCCGTTTGGCAGAGGAGGAGACTTGAGTCTCACTAAGAGAGCTGATCAGTAGCTGATCTGGCCCGAGAGGCTCCTCGGTGCCTGAGGCATCCACACTGGCTTCAGGCAGCTAGCAGCAGGAGCCAGACACGCCTCCGCACTTGGAACTCTGAAATCTATAAAATGGGTATAATCCTAATATCCACACCTTGGGATTTTTGTAAGAATGAAACGAGGCAAAGTGGGAAGTGGGTTGTTCAGTGCCTGACGACCCGGAGTGTTTATTCTTAATATCTTTCTCTGATCAAGCCAGCTCTTAAGAGGAAAAATAATGGAAAAATCACCTTTTTTCTAATATTCTTACAGCTCACGCCAAACTCACGTACCGAACTAGTAGGAGTGGGAAATTAGACTGACATCTATCGCTTACTCTGGACCTTGCATTGTTTTATAAACCCTTTGTATGTGTTATCTCACTTAATCTTTGTAATCTGCCTATAAAATAGGTTCAGCTATAACCCCCATTTACACCTGAGGGGTCAAGTTACGGAGAGATTAAATAACTTGCCCACAGGGCTAGTGAAGGGTGGAGCTGGGAGTCAGACCCTCGGGAAGGGCATCGGAAGGGCATCGTGGGACCTGAGCCGAATCACTCAGTCAGGACCAAGAAGCAGGAAAAAGGGGTATCAGCAAGAGAAGGGGAAACTTAGGAGCATGGACCACAAAGATGAATTAAGTTGATGTAACCGAACCCCTTATTTGTTTCTGAGCTTGCCGGTGGCCACAGGGACACGGGGAGCATGGCCAGTTGCACGGATCTCAATATGAGAAAGCCAGAGGAAGCGTGTGGCAATCCTTGGCGGATCTCCGATCTCCGGGCGCTCTGCTAGAAACACGATCTCCTTCCCACGGCGGTGGGAAGGCTAGTAGATCACCCCATCCCTGTGGCCGCTTGTTGTGGCCACGTGCCATGGCAGCTGAGGGCTGGCAGAGAGAGTGCCCTACCACCCACCAGGGTCAGCGAGGCTCCGTGGGGCTGGGGTCACGGCCCCGCACAAAGCTTTCTAGGCACCCGGCTTCCCCCGAGGACAGTTCCTGGAGCTCTGGAGGCCCGGCAGGCAGAGGGCCCTTGCTCGTGCCGGACCAGACACGGCACCCTGTGTCCCACAGGCTTGCAGCCGTCAGCACATGGCCCTGAGGGAGGGGAAGTTCTAACCGGCTCCCTCAGCGCAGGCCTGCTGACCTGGGCAAACCACAGCCAGATGCGTCTGACTCCAAGCCCTGCTCTGAGCGGAGCCACAATGCTTCTGGTTTCCGGAGCCGGCTCTTGGTTGCTTGGTTGGGAGTCCTCAAAACAGATGTGGGGAGAGAGGCAGAAACTTGTGAAGAGCCCAGGACAGGGGCTCCCAGTACCCACCTGATAAAGCCCAAGTCCCTTAGCATGGCCCTCCAAACTGCCCAGCTTCTGCCCCAGCCCCTATGGCTTCCCTGTCAACCCCCCACCCCCACCCCCGCACAGAAGGGCCCTCCCCCACCCCCACACTCCTGCTATCCTATGCCCTTGCTTTGCATAACCTCTCCCTTTCTGTCCACCCCAATCCCAAACCTCACTTCTCCTGGAGGCCTTCCCTGACGCCCCCCGCCCCACAAGCCCCTGAAGTTCTGCCCCTTCCCTCCTGTCTCCAAACCCATGATCTTTTTCACAGCATGAGACAGGGGTGAGACATTGGTCCTGGAGGACCTACCTTCGAGAACCTGCTCTGCCCATTGCTCCCTGAGTGACACGTCCTCTTCTGGGGCCTCAGTTTCCTCTTATGCAAAATAGGTGCAGTAATGATCCCTTCCCCAGACTGCTGCGGGAATCAGATGACATGGTGGATGTGAAAGTGCGGGGTGGACCACAGGGAGCTGGACGTGCAGACACTGTGGTCTTCCTCACTGCTTACATGAGGACAACGAACCCTAGGCAAGGAGCTCACAGATTCTGCCCGTCCAAAGGCCGCTGAGCTGAGCCGCCCGTCCTGTGGTCCTTGATGAGAATGTTGGGAGGTTCTTAGTTTATCTCAATTTATTCCTCCCTCCTGTCCTGGGGCAGTACCCTGGGGTCCTAGCACCCCTCCCTTGGTCCTGGGCCCTTCCCGCACCACTCTCCCAGGCTTGGTTAGGACAGTGAAAGATGCGAGGAGATTCTCGGATTGTCTTGAAGGCAGCATGTCCAAAAGAAATATTATGTGAGCCACATGTGTATATTCTAAATATTAACTGGTAGCACATTCAAAAGTCAAAGACACTAATTTTAATAATAGCTTGACGTTAACGCACTATATCTAAAATATTCTCATTTTAGCATATCATAAATTTAAAAAATTAATAATGAGATATTTTCCTTTTTTTTTTCATACTAAGTCTTTGAAATGCAGCCTGTGTTACTCACGGCACGTCTCGGTCTGGACTGGCCGTATTTCCAGTGCTCAGTGGCCACACGTGGCTGGTAGCTCGTGCATCACACAGCACCACTCTAAGGTATAAATGAGGAACAGACCCACACAGTGCCTCACCCGGTGACTTAGACTGTGGGCTTTCAGGCCCCTTCACGGTACTCCAGAAAGGTGCCTCCCAATTCTTCCTGTCTTGCACCAGGGCCTCCGACTCACAGGACTTAGTGGAAAAGGCATGAGCTTTAGGCACAGGCAGGCTTAAGCTCAGATCATATGGTTCTGTGCAATGTTGGGCAGGTTACCTAACCTCGAAGCTGCTTTGCGCCTGTGTGGAGCGTTTTCCTTTGCAGGTGCCCGTGAGGATAGAGCAGCAGCATGCATGCGGAGCCACCAGCCCGCATACCAGTGGCCTGGCACACCGGATCTCCGTTGTGCTAGGCCCCTGGGGTACTCGGTGTGGACCCCCTGCCCCATTCCTAACCAGAAGCAGTGTAGGAAATTGCTTGCATCGACGCAATAGCCTCTCCTGTTGATTTCATTTTTTCTTCCTAGAGCCTGACACTGGCCGCACCCATTGCCACTTCTTCCATTCTTTCTGTTCATTCATAGTTATCAGATACCCACTATTCCACCCCAGGCCCTGTGCTAGGCACCAGGGTTTCAACAGAGAACAAGATAAGCATGATACCTGCTCTTGCAGAGCTGGGAGCCCAGCAGGGGAGAGACCCTGCACAAAGTTTGACTCAGTCCTGCGTGCGTATGTAATGTAGTGATTTTCTCTGAAAATCAACTTCCCTTCTGCTCTGAATGCCCATCCTGCTGGATTAGCAAGACACTTGACCTCAGCCTTTCTCAGGGGTCCCCCACCAAGGTGAAGCAAAGGTCCTTCTAGGGTGTTCAGGCACCAGAGAGCTCTCACCCCCACCCAGCACGCATCAGCATCCACCCATCCAGGCCCATTTGGGGCCAAAACAAATGGAACACTGTTGACCCCTATTGATTTGATGAGGTGACTGCCCCATACCCTCTTCTCTCCCACAGGGTTTCCCCAGCCCACAGGCACCTTGGGGCAGAATGTCTGGCATCTAGCTGACTGCCCTTGGTTGTGTGTCTCCCCAGGGTGAAGATTCTCCCGCTGAGCAGACCCCAGGGGAGTCCCAAGAGAAGCAGGATGGCCTCACCCAGATTGCACCAGACCTGACAGTGATCCAGTTCATCAAAGGTAAGGGAGCTCAGGCCAGGATACAGAGAAGTGGCACCAGAGGGGCATGTGGGGCCGTACAGGATCCAGCCCCTTCCTGCCCTTCTTCATTTATCTTTCACACCTACAGACCCCTCATGAGCACCATACACTCCTGTGAGTCTTGACTTATATGATCCCCTCTGCCTGGAATGTCAGTTTTTATTGCTATCTATCAAAATCTTCCTGGTCCCTCTATGTCAAGTTCAAGTGCTCTTCCTCTCCTTCCCCTGGCCAGCCTGGCCCTCCCTCCTCTCAGTTCTCCGAACCCTCAGGGCCGATAATCCTTGGCTCTGCTTCCCTCAAGGACTATTAGGAGAATCAAATGGGGGTGATGAATGGAAAGCCTTTTGTATATTATTCAAAGAAAAAACAAAACTTTACTTCCATAAGGTATAATTATTTTTTCACTTATCACCCCTGGCCTACTGCTATTATTCTGATCATGTCCTGGGACAGTAAGTTGAGCTGCCTGTGGTTTGGCAGGGTGATGACCGAGGGGTTTGCTTCGGCACCCACCCCTGCCCCCGCTGAGGACTCTTGAAACAGGAAGTTAATTAGGCCCAATTCTTGGAAGTGTGTCCTAAGACCTGATGTTGGGATACCAGTAACCCAACCCCCAGTTCTCCAGCCTCCCCGGGGTAAGGGGAGGGCTGGACTGCATGGGGCTGGCCTAGAGGCAGGAGGGGCTTAGACTCCCTAACCTCAGATCACCCCCCAGCTGCTGGAAGGCCCCAGCAGGCTGCTCCTTGGGAGAGTTTATTAATCACTGCTTTGGCTTCTGCCCAGAGGGGAAGCTGGGGCCAATCACTGAAATTGGATCCTGGAGTGGGTGTCCTGGGCAGATTGTCTCTGGTGGTTTCTGCTTCTCCATGAGGCTAGAGGAGACCAAGGCAGGGCTAGCCATAGGCCCTGTAGTTGGTCAGCAAGCAGGGCTCCTGGGCTTTCTGCTGAGTTCCAGAGGGAATGGTAACCTGAGGCTTGGCCTTGACCACATGGGGCCATGGGGGAGCCAAAGGGAGGAGGAACCATGGCCCTTCAGCTGGAGGAGGCCAAAATTCTTGAGAGAAGACAGTCCCTGAGTTAGAGAAGGCCCCTGTCTGATGCGGGAGACATTATCCTTGAGTTAAGGGAGGCCCCTGACAAAGGGAAGAAAGACTATCCCTACGGTGGAGGGAGCCTCTGAGCTGTGGGCGGCTCCTGAATCTCTTGAGTGGGGAGGAGCCTACCCAACGGAGGAGGCACTAAGCTAAGGGAACAGCTATCTAACAGAGGTGACCCGGGAGTTCCCAGCAGATATCCCAGTCTAAGTGAAAGGCATAGCCCTGCCCTCCAGGAATTTTCCATCTGTTCTAAGGACCGGCTGCAAATGCTGAAGAGATAGCGGGTGGGTACAAAGTGCACTTGGGATGATTAGCACAGGAGAAGGAGATAGAAGCAAGTAACGAGCTAGAGCCTTCTGGCAGCCGGAGAGGCCCAGGAATGTGGGCGGGGTGGGGTCCTGCAGGTGGAATGGCCTTTACACTAGGAGTCAGGAAACCCCTGGCAAATTCTGGCCTTGCTCCGGCCGCTCTAGATGAACTTGGGCCCCACCTGTCCAGTGAGGGCACCGGTATGGCCTGGGCCAATCCTGGCCAGGGCAGCTCCAGGAGGGAGGAATGCTGGAGCAGCTACCTGGGGTGCAGGCCACGTGTCACACCTCCTCACTCCAGACGCTGGTTCAGTGCGCTGTGTGTAGGACAGGGGACTCAGGACAGGAGGCAGGCCTGAGACACGAAGGAAGGGGAATTCCACAGCCCAGTTCCTACCCACCGTACGAGGACTGTTGGTCTTTATTTTCTGGCTTCTAAGGAAATGGTTCCTGGCCCACCCAGGGGGCTAGAGAACTAGCTGACTGGGCTCTGGCCAAGCTCTGAGGGCAGACAGAGATCTCCAGCGATATGCACCCTGGTCTTGCTACTGCAGGAACAGACGGGACCTCCCACTTGGCCCAGAGGAGCCCGAGGGCCATCTTTCCCCACCAGTCCCGACTGCCAGGTGGTTTGCTCCTCTGACGTGTCTTCTCAGAAGGGCCTTTCCTCCTCTCTCCCCCACACCTCACGTTAACTTTCAGCTCACCTCCCGAGGGCAGAAACACATGCCTTTCTCTTTTGATGTTAGTGGAGAGAGAACTGCACGTGTCCGAAGAGAAAGCATTCTTGGCCTTGGCCGTCACCCGGGCTGCCCCTGAGGCTCTTCCTCGAGACTTACCCCCATCACGTGCCTTACAGGTTGGCAGACCTGCAATGAGGAAAGCTGTACACAAGGCACCGGGTTAGGAGATAATGGGGGATGGGGGAGGTCATCAAAGCCCGACCCATCGCTTCTTATGTGCTTTTGTTCTTGCTGCGTCCCTACTAGGAATTCCTTTTCCTTCAGATCCATTCTTCAGGCCCTACCTCTGTCCTACCTCAAGAAGCCACCCAGCACCAAGCCTGCTCAGTTTTTACCTTCTCTGGAGGTCTCACTTCTGCCCCAACATTGTGACATTTGGTCCCATATTGGCCTGCAGTTCCATCCATTCGTTCCCTCATTTGTTCCATAAATATTTGCTGAGTGCCTGCTGTGCCCCTACGCTCTGGAGATTGAGCAGTGAACATGGCAGACAAAAATCCCTGCTGTAAATGAAGCTTATGTCCTGGTGGGGTGACAGTCAAGTGGCTGAGCGAAACATGTGGTATGTGAGGTGAGGTGCTGCAGAGCATAGAAACTCGGGATGGGAGATCAGGGGAGGGACTGCTCTCCCGTGCTGGGGACACAAGAGGGAAAACAAAGGCCAGGGTTGGCTTGTTTTCTTTCTAGGTCTTTCTGAGAAAGACCTAGAGCAGGACAGGATGAAAAAGACTGAGTGGGGGAAAGTGAGCTGAGGAAGTAGAACAGAAGAAATGTACCGAGGTGGGATGAGATGAGATGAATGGAATAGGAGGTATGGAATAGAACTTTATGGAATCGAATTTTAGATAGGATCAAATGGAAAGAGGCACGATTGAATAGCGTGCAATCTAATTCAATGGAATGGAACAAAACTGAGTTTCAAGAGCAGAATAGAATTAAATGGGAAGGAGTCAAACGTAACGGGATGGAATTGGGTGCAGTAGAATTAAATGAGACGGCATGGAAGGAATGGGCCAATTTCAACTGCACAGGGCAAGACTGGACAGAAACAAAAGCACGGCTGGCCTGCGCACTCTGACCTTCTCCCCGCTCACCCCAACAGTGTTCCCCAGGGTGCTGCTGCGGACCCTGCGCCACCCCATCTTCCTGCTGGTGGTCCTGTCCCAGGTGTGCATGTCGTCCACGGTAGCAGGCATGGCCACCTTCCTGCCCAAGTTCCTGGAGCGCCAGTTTTCCGTCACAGCGTCCTACGCCAACCTGCTCATAGGCTGCCTCAGCATCCCGTCAGCCATCGTGGGCATCGTGGTCGGGGGCATCCTGGTCAAGCGCTTCCACCTGGGCCCCATGCGTTGTGGTGCCCTTTGCCTGCTGGGGGCGCTGTTCTGCCTTCTTCTCAGCCTGCCCCTCTTCTTCATGGGCTGCTCTACCCACGAGATTGCAGGCATCACCCGCCAGCCTGGGTGAGTGTGTAAGAGGCAAGGGGCGGGGGTGTCAGGGAGGGGGCCCGGACAAGGCCAGGGGAATGGGGTGCCCGTCTACCTCAAAGCTCACTCTCCATCAGCACCTTCTCCTCCCCTCCCCACCTGGCTTCAGAGCAGTGGGACTTCTCTCTCCGAGTCTCCAGTCAAGGTGTCAGGCAACACTAGGAGGGGCAAGGATGGAACTTCACAGACAGGACAGCTCAGGTCTGGGGAGAGGTGGAAGCCAAGCCAGGGCAAAGCCACTTGTGCGGATGGCATCTCCAGAGTGGCCAAGGTAAGGCAGAGGCCACGTCAGAGAGCAGGACCCAGCTCAGCGTGGGGAAGGCTTCGCTCCGGGGCAGGGGAAAGGCCTGCCTGGGAAGCCCGCACCCTCTCCATCCCCCGGGGGGTGGGGGTGTAGAGAGAGGGGGCGAGCAGGGCTGGAAGGCATCTGTCATGGACGCTGCAGAAGGGACTTAAGCCGTAGGAAGGGGTTGGCCCCCAGAGGCCTTGAAGACTTGCGGTTCTTAGAGCCTGGCGGCTAAAATGATGTTGTTCCATGACCCTAAAACTCAAGGTTCTTTTCCCACATCTGAGGCGGCACCAAGAGGAAAGCCTCCGATGCCTAGCTCCCTTCCCGTTTCTCTGTCCTCCCACCCTCAGGTATATGCTCTCTCCCGCTGGGGGCTGTCTTCGAGAGGGTGCTGGAAGTTACATCGCTGCCTCTTCTCCAGAATGACTTCACTTTTCCTGGGAACTGCTCCAGGCTTAGGCTGGCCCAAGACCCAGCTAGAATTCCCCGATTGTCTCCATTCCCACCTCTCCCTGGGCATCTCCTCCCTCCACCCACATGCCAGCTATCCCGCCTTGCCGGAGGCTCAGCAAATCTCTCTGGCCCAGGCCCCACATCACAGCCTCTCCCCCGTCACCCTTTCCCTTCCCCTCCTTCCTTGTCCCTCCTCCCAGACAGTAAGGCGACTCTGCTGCCTCCCCTCTGCAGAGCCCTTGTTCTAGGCACAGCGGTGGAGCTGTAGCCAGACCCTCTACAGTCCCCGGTCTGAGGAGCGAGCCAGGGCCTTTATTTTTTTATTTTTTTAAAAGATTTATTTATTTATTTTAGAGAGAGAGAGGGAGGGGGAAAGAGAGAGGGAGAACGCATGAGGTGGGGAGGGGCAGAGGAAGGAGAGAGAGAATCTCCAGCAGATTCCTCGCTGAGCACAGAGCCTGACATGGGGCTCAATCCCAGGACCCCAAGAGCATGTCCTGAGCCGAAATCAAGAGTTGGCTGCTTAACCGACTGAGCCTCCCAGGGACCCCTCCCCTTTTTTTTCTTCCAAAAAGTAAGTGGAGGGCGCCTGGGTGGCTCAGATGGTTAAGCGTCTGCCTTCGGCTCAGGTCATGATCCCAGGGTCCTGGGATCGAGTCCCGCATCGGGCTCCCTGCTCCTTGGGAGCCTGCTTCTCCCTCTGCCTCTCTCTCTCTCTCTCTCTGTCTCTGTCTCTCATGAATAAATAAATTTTAAAAAAGTTTAAAAAAAAGTAAATGGAGACAAGTCAGCCTAGCACACACACCTATTTCCCTTTTCTTCTGCCTCTCGCCTTGACTCTGACATCTCATCTCACTGTGTTCTCATCTTTGTTCTTGCAATTTACTCACTGAGCTTTGGGCTCTAATTCATTGACGAAGCTTTTTGGGACCAACTGAGCAAATTCAGGAGGCTTTCTCATATTTCAGCCCAGCTAGTGATACCGACAGCTGCCAAGAACTGAGGTCTCCCACGCACCCAGCATCCAGCCCAGCTCTTCCCATATTCTGTCTCATTGAACCTTCACAGCATCTCTGAGATGGGTTGTACCATTATGCCCATTTCACAGATGAGGACAGTGAGGCTCAGAGAGGTGAAGTCGCCCAGCTGGGCTGTCCAGCTGGGAGGGGCAGAGCCAGGGCTCTCCCCACAGGAGCAAGGGGCTGCGGAAGAGTCCCTGCTCTCATCCATTCAGCCTTCCTGCTGCTGGCAAGGGCAACCTGAGGGGTGCCTGCCCCTGGGAAGCCCGCACCCTGGTGCCACCTCAGCTCAGGCAGTGCCAGCCCGTTCCATTTCCTGCTTGGCAGCGAAGGAAGAAGAGATGATCTCCCCCTACCCACTGTCAGAGGGAAACCCCCTCCTGAGGGAAAGAGTGCATTCACCTCTTCCCCGAGGCCCCCTTCCCAACTCTGGCTACCCAGTTGTCCTACCCACCTCCCCAGCCCCCTGTTGAGTTGAACCTCTTCTCCAGGGAACTGAGATCTCACTAAGCTGGCCAGACTTGCCCCGCTGCCTGGGCCTCTGCCCACACCCAGCCTAAGCCCACAGGACCCTCAGCTGCCCACTGGGGCCCCCTCCTCGTTTGTAGCCTGGTCGTAGGCTCCCTGGCAGGTTTTCTCCCTCTGAGCCATGAAGTCAGGTCCTCCTCTGAGTCCCAGGGGCCACCTCCGCACCTCACCGAGGGTGACCTAACTCCTCAGACTCAGCCTCTCCTCTGATCTCCCAGCTGACTAGAGTAGGGGTGCTCCTGGGACTTGGGGCAGGCCCTCCAGAGGGAGTTGGCGGGACTAAGTCATGCAGTGGCCACAGTGAACAGAGTAGTGACAGGGAGCTGAGAGGCCGTGAGACTGCAGGGTGGCCATGGGAGGGGGTTCCCAGCAGAGCTGACAGAGACACTGAGGTCCTGAGAGAGGCAGGGACAGGTGGGTGATTCCACAGCTAGTCAGGTGTCGTACCTGGTCCAACGGACATAACTCGAATTTTCTAAGAAAAGGAAGCAATCCAGCCCATCAAGAAAAAGGCCCCTTGGGCACAGGGCTGAGGTGGCCCCAGTTCATGGTGTGAGAGCCAGAAAGCCAGGCTAACCCTGCCACCTTCTCTCCCACCAGCAACCTGCCTGGACCGGACCTGTTTCCAGCCTGCACAGAGCCTTGCTCCTGCCCATTGGACGACTTTAACCCTGTCTGTGACCCCAGAACCCATGTTGAATACCTCACACCCTGCCAGGCAGGCTGCACAGGCCGGCTGGTCCAGGAAGCCCTGGACAAAAGTCAGGTGGGTCAGGCCTCTGATTGTTCCCTCTGCCTCCCCTGCGCTCTGCCCCTCCCTGTCTTTGTGCATCCATCACACTCTCCATCTTTGCGCATTCTCATTCTGTGGCTCTTCTATCTGTTGGTTGGTCTGTCTCCTTCTGTTGGCCGATGTAGAACATGATTCTTGCAGTAAACTTTCATTGCCGGTTGGGGCCCAGCCATGTGCCAGGCCCCAGAGCACAGGGGTGAGCCCGATCTGACTCCAGCTGTCTGTGCAGGGGAGAGGCAAAAGGAAACAAGGAATTCCAGGGGTGGTGATAGGCAGGAGAAATGGTCCCCACACGTACAGACAAATATGGAAGAAGATGCATCCTGCCTGGGAGGGTCCTAGAAGGCTTCCTGGGACGTGGCCTTTGTGCTGGATCATCGAGGATAAGTGAGCAAACCAGGAAAGGACTTTCCAGGCAGAGGGAACTGCAGAAGCAGAGTCTGCATACACATGCATACAGTTTCAAGAAACTGCAAAGAACTTGTTGGAGCAGAAGCAGAATGTTTCCAAGAGGGAAAGTGAGGCTCAGTCAAAGAAGGGCATTCAAGACCTTTACCGAGAGAGCAATGGGGAGCATTGGATGGGCCAGTGACAGGGTCAGATCTGGGTCTGATCATACTTGAGGCCATGTATTTAGGAAGGCGAGCAGAGTGCAGGCTAGGAGACAGGGAAACAGTGGGGAGGCTGGCCCAGAGAGCCCAGTCAATCATTCAGCCAGTCAGCAAACCTTCACAGAGCTCCTCCTCTGTGCCAGGCCCTGTGCCGGGGCAGGGGGGCGGGCGGCGAGGACCCAGAGCCACAGGGCCCTCCCCTCAAAGAACTCCAAGCAGGGAAGGAGGCAGAATAAGCAGCCGCAGTGCATTCTGTGTGAACCTTAAACGGGGCTCCAAGACTAGCCACTCCTCCTCCTCTTTCTCCTCAGTCCCCCAAATGACAAGTGAGGAGAATATCTGCCTTCCTCAGGCCCCCAGGCTGTAGAAGAGCCTGTGGAGGGGGGGCGCGGGGGGTGCAGCATCGGGCTGGCCACAACGCGTCCCTTCTCCAGAGTTCCCCCTCTTTGTCATGTGGAACTCCTCCTGCCTTTGCATCCTGCGGGGCATCAGTATCCAAGCCCAAGGCTCCTCCAGGTAGAGACCTGGGCCCCACGGGCTGGTGCAGAGGAAAGCACCTGGCTGACGGGGCTGCAAGCCAGCAGGCACCGCGTGGGCTCTGCAAACTATTTGCCTTTGCAATCACCGAAATCCCAGCCTCTCTGCCTCCTTAGCACTCACTGTCTTTACCTGGTTTCACCTCTGAGACCTTCCAGGGGACCCCAGGCCCTGACAGCTGGGGCAAGATCCCCCAGGGAACAGTAAACTTTTGTGGATATGGGCCCCTGAGCACTGAGGCCAGGCTACCCGGTTCGAATCCCTGTTCTATCTGTACCTGGCTCCGTTACCTCAAGCAAATTATTTAATCTGTGCCTCCATTTCCTGGTCTATAAAATGGAGGTGATCGTATTGAGTACCTACTGTATACCAGCCACTGTGCTAAATGCTTTCCTCAGGTGAATTCATTAAATAGTGAATAAAGAGCCACATGACAATTTCCATGAAAAGTACTTAGCACAGTGGCTGGGAAATTTTAAGCACTCAGTAGTACACACTCCTATTAATGTCCATTATACAGATGGGAAAGGGAGGCTCAGGAAAGGACCAGGCATTGCCCAAAGTCTTAATGCCAGAGCTGGGGTTATAACCCAGGGTTCTGGCCTCCCAGCCCAGTGCCCTCCCCAGAGCATCCTCAGAGGTTGTGTCTGGGGATAGTATTTGGAGGAGGGTGCACCTGGGTCCTGGTCAGCACTCAGGAACTGTCGCTCTGGCCTGGAATAGTCTCGCAGCCAGCCTGCCTCCTGAGGTCGACTGTGAGCAAGCTCGCGGGCCCAGGGCTGGGTCGCTAAGCGGCCAGCATGGCTGCACTCAGTAACCGTGGATGAAGGAGTAGATGACCAGGGGAAAGACAGGGAGAGGTGGGCGGTTGGGGGGATCTGAGGCTCAGGGGGTGAGGCTGAACCCCCCGGGGGAGTGAGAATCAGAGGCAGCTGGAGAGATCGGAGTCAGCCGTAAGAAGAACTTGCTGCCAGAGTTAGATGAATGTGAATGAGAGCTGGGAAAACCCCAAGAGGAAGGCGTCTAGCTTTGTGTCCGTCCCAGCCATCTTTGGCCACTCAGAAAAGGCATGAGGGCAGGTCTTTCTCTTCTAACCACCTTACCGGGCATATTTCTCCCCTCACCTGTCCCTCCATTGTACCTCCACCCCAGTGGGTTGCTCAGCCTGGGGGCAAAAAGGTCCAGATGGCGTGTGCTCAGCAGGTCGCACGCCTGTGGCAGCCTGACCACGCACGGGCACCCTGTGGGCAACGGAAAGAGCGCCCAGTTACCCCAGCTGGACTCCCCGATCTTGCGCACGCTCTCTCACCTTGCCCTAATTCTACATCCTAAGTACTCTCAAATCAAACCCTGTTCTCCATCCTCCTCCCCCGCCCACCACTCTCTCCATGGTGGGCCTCTTCACCGGCCTCCCCTGTCTGGCCTGTCCTCTTGCAGGAGCCCCACTGGCTTTGGTGCTCCCGAGCTTAAATTCTTCCCAAGGCTCCCACAGTCCGCCTCAGACTCCCAACCCTTTTCACAATGGGAAGTGTGTGAGGCTGCCCCAGGCTGAGCAGACCACCCTGAGGGTTGATGGCACCCAGCCCTGCACCCTATCCCAGCAGAGGCCGAGGCTCCCTGGGACACGCTGGTCAGAAACTCTATTCTGTGGGGAAGAAAAGCCTAGGCTTCCTGCTTTGCTTAGCTTCTGTGAGGCACGGGCGGTGGAAACCATTGCTGAAAGAATCCTAGGCTGGAAGTTTTCCAGGCCACGTGGGGATGGGAATGCGGGCTGCAATCAAACACGCCCCTGAACCAGCCTGGAGGCCATCCCTTGCAGTTTGAAAAGGGGTCAGGCTTTTCACATACTTCAGCCTCTGGAGGGGTCCCAGTTGTTTGGGGGGGTCTCCTATTGGACTTGACTCTGGCAGGAGGGAGGGCTAGGCTTTGTCCTCCGGCCCTGGAGCCCCCAGACCTCAGAAAGCTATACTCCCTGGTGAAGGTTCTGCAAACATGCTGGGGCCAAAGCTCGCTTCAGGACCCTGCTCACCTCGCTGGGTTCCAGCCTCTCTGAGCAGTTTTCTGTTTCTGCCAGCACATGGGTGCCCTTAGGACAATGTTTTCAATACTTTATCCAGCATTGTGTTGTCAGCAGGATGATTGGCAGGGCCCCGGTCCCACTGTGTTTCTGGAAACAGCAGTCCAGGTTCCTCTTTGTCCCAAAGTCTTCACGACGCCATCCCGGGGCAGCCCTCAAGCACCTCCCTGCCTCCCCTCTGCTCTCCGCTCCAGGCAAAGATTTGCTGCACTCTTTCATGCCACTTTCTTGGGATTTTACATCTGACCTTCCCTCTCCTCATTTCAGTTTTCCTCTTGGCAAACTCCTATTCATTCCTCAAGACCCAAATGCAGCACCCCTCTCTGGTGAAGCCTTCCTTGCCCCTCACCTGCTGAAGCCGGGTTCCCATGGAGCTGCCTGCGTCCCTCTCTCCTGTGCTTGACTCTCTCCTGGAGAGTCTCCTCTGCAACCCAGTGCCCTGCAAGACCTCAGTGAAGTAGAAAGGGAGGGACACTGAGCTGGAAAATCTGAGTTCCTTCCCCCAAAACACTCTTAGGTTGTTTTTTTTTTAAGATTTTATTTATTTATTTGAGAGAGAACATGAGAGAGAGCGTGTGTGTGTGTGTGTGTGTGAGAGAGAGAGACAGAGTGCACAAGCAGGGGGGAGGGGCAGAGGGAGAAGCAGACTCCCTGCTGAGCAGGGAGCCCGATGAGGAACTGGATCACAGGACTCCAGGATAATGACCTGAGTTGAAAGCAGATGCTTCACTAACTGAGCCACCCAGGTGCCCTTTTTCTTTTTTTTTTTTTAAAGATTTCATCTATTTATTTGAGAGAGAGAGAGCATGAGAGAGATCCCCAGAACACTCTTGGTTACTTTGATTCCTGGCACAGTCAGTCAGGAATTTGGAACGTTCTGACCTCACCAGGTGAAAGAACGAGAGTGTGTGTGCACACGTCTGTGTATGATTGTGTGTGTGGAGGTGTGTGGGTGTGAGAGTGGTCCTGCGGTGTGTGCGAGTGTGTGTGGTGTGGTGGGGGGTGATTCTCCCCCAGCCCCTCTCCCTGTCCTCTGCTTCCCGGTCCGCACAGCCTCAGCCCACGTGTGTGTCCGTGGCCAGAAATCCCAGCCTCCAGCCAGCTCTGTCCCCAGCCGGTTGGTGCCCTCGGGTCCCTCACAAGCCTTCAGGGGCCTCAGGCGCTTGGCCAGCTGCTCGCCCTTGGAGGCTCCTGAAGGCTTTTCTCCGCTCCCTTCCCACTCTAGGTTTTCTACACCAACTGCAGCTGCGTAGTGGGGGGCGGCCCTGTGCCGGCGGGCGCCTGCGACTCAGCCTGCAGCCACCTGGTGCTGCCCTTCATGCTCCTGGTCAGCTTGGGTGCGGCCCTGGCCAGTCTCACCCACACACCTTCCTTCATACTCATCTTAAGGTGAAAGCAGGCGTGGGCCAGAGCCGGCGGATACCTAGAAGTCCTTAACCCCAGGCAGGATAAGGGATCCTGAAGGCGGGGTTTGAAGAAGGAGGCCACTCGGGTGTCCTGGGCCCCCCATAACAGAGCAGGTTCTCACTGCCCTGTCTCCATCCTCATGGCAACCTACTAAAGTGAAGTCCCGCTCCCCCCATTTATAGATAAGAAAACTGAGGCTCAGAGAAGTTCAGAAGCTAGCCTCGGGTCTCGTGGCAAGTGTTGGGTAGAGAAGTACCAGTACCAGGGCCCAGAGCCAGGCCCCTACTTGCTCCAGGGAGAGGCCACCCAGTCACAGTGAGGAGAAAGTGGAGTGTCACATGACTGCCCACCGCCACCCTGCCCATAGTGGGTGGGCCGGCAGGAGCTAACATCCAGAAAACCAAGCCCTATCAGTGTGGTTCATGACTCTTCAAGTCAGTGAGCACTTATATGTCCACTGTGGACCCAGCCCATTGTCCTGAGGGTGCCTGCTGGGACTGACAAATTGTTACCTGAGGCCAAAGTCAGCACGCCTAGGTTGGGGGCTGGAATTGGGACCTCAGAGCAGGATAATTGCAAGTTTTCATTGTGCTGGGATTATTTTTTTTAAACCATTTTTTTTTTAGATTTTTATTTATTTACTTACTTATTTGAGAGAGAGAGAGAGAGAGAGAGAGAGAGAGAGAAGGAGCAGGGAGAGGGAGAAGCAGATTCCCCACTGAGCAGGGAGACTGACTCAGAGCTGGATCCCGGGGCCCTGGGATCATGACCTGAGCCGAAGGCAGATGCTTAGCCAACTGAGCCACCCAGGCGTCCCTGGGATTATTTTCATTCTCTGTTTTTTGGAAAATTAAAAGGGGGATGGCGCCCCTCACAAATACGAGAAGACACGTAGATCTATAAAACAGGCTGGCCACCAGAGAGAAGGTAGTGGACTCCGACTTCCCGGCAGGCAGGCCATGTAAGAGGAGTTAATGCAGGCAGTGGGCTGCAGATTCTGACTCTTGACACCCACCTGCGCTGGGATCTTAGCCGAGTCGCTTAACCTGTCTGAACATTCATCAGTCTCCTTATCTGTAAAATGGGCTAATGGTAGAACCTACCTCATGAGGGGTGAGGTAGGGCCTGCAGTATAGAACGACAGAGCCTGTAGTAAGCACTCCGTAAACACTAGCTGCTGCTATTCCTAAGGAGGAGCCAGTGATGGCCCCAGCATCCTAGGCTGGGGCCTCACAGCATTTGGGGAAGTTAGAAGGCAGGTTCTGGCTACCTAGTTTCGGGTTTTGCCGAGTGCAGGAGGAGGAACTTGGCGGGCCCGGGGGTGAGGAGAGAGGGTGGGGGTGTCTGTGAGCAGGAACCCAGGGAGGCCAGCACAGGGTCCTGATAGCTAGTGGGAGTGCCTGGAATGTGGGGGGCTGGGCTCCACAGGTTAAAGGGAAATGGAGTGGGGAGCCTGAGCCCACCCCCGCCCCAACGCCCCGGACCCTCAGACCGGGGGAAGGCTGGCCCTGGGTGGTGAGAGAGAAGGGGATGGTGAGAGCCACTGGGGGGCTGGGACCCTCTTAATCCTCACGTGGCCGTGTTTCTACTTATTAGGGGAGTGAAGAAAGAAGACAAGACTCTAGCTGTGGGAATCCAGTTCATGCTCCTGAGAGTTTTGGGTAAAGAACCTTCCTGGGACCCTTAGTTCGGACACACACTGTGCGCCAGGCCTGGGGGCACAGGGATGAGCGGGACCCAGTTCCTGACCTTAGGGTTCATGAGCCCCAGGCAACGGATGGGACCTGGGACCCTGGAGGTGGGTATGCAAACAGAGAGCCCTCCAGCGAGGCAGCATCCCACACCAGGGTAAGGGCTGGGCTTGAGGGCCAGACACTTATGGGACAAGAGGCCCCGGGGGCTCTGGGGGTTGCGCCTGCCAGGGAGCAGGGGGGCGGGTAATGCAGAAACGCCAGGCCCTGTCGTCCCCTGACCACCTCCTTCCTGCAGCCTGGATGCCCAGCCCAGTGCTCCACGGCAGCGCCATCGACACCACCTGTGTGCACTGGGCCCAGAGCTGTGGGCGTCGGGCTGTTTGCCGCTACTATGACCACGACTTGCTCCGAAACCGGTGAGACCTGGGGTGGGGACTGCCAGGACCCTGTGGGAAGGCTGCTGGAAATAACTCCTGGGGTCCCAGGTAGGACAGCAGCAGGGACGAGAGGCCCATTTATACCCTGCTGCTAAGTAGCAGGTGCAATATCCTGTACTGAGCTCACCAGTCCTATGAGCTAGCTACTGTCCCCCACTCTTAGGATGAAGAAAGTGCGAGTTAAAGCAGCCCAGCATCACTCAGCTGATAACTGGCAAAGCTGGGCCTTGAACCCAAGTGGTCTAACCATGGTCTGTGCAGGAAACGTGTCGTCATGGTTGAGTGTGGGGAGAACCGGGGGAGCAGCCCAGCTGTGAGAGAGACAAGGAGTTGAAGTGGGGTTGGGAGAAGGCCGGTCTAGGACACAGGAGGCCTGGGATCCAGCCCAGCTCTGTCTCTCTCATTGGGAGACCTGCCTTTTCTGGAACTGAGTCTTCCCATCTGTGCAATGGGGAGCCCAGAGGAACCTGAAGGCCAAGAGGCTGCTGGGATGGGATAGGGGGTTGGAGGGGACTTGCTAACAGGGCTGGGAGCAGAGAGCTGGTCCCTGCCAGCTCTGAGGAGGGCCGGGAATGACCAGGGCCCTTCCTAGAGGGAAAAAAAATCAAGTAAGAGCCTTGGTGAGTTAGGCAAATGGGGGAGAAGGAATCCTTGTGGCAGGTGGGGTGATCTAAAGTTGCACCTGTCAGGGCCCCTGAGCCCTTGGACAACCAGAGAGAGGCAGGGCTGGCCCAGGCTGCAAGCTGGCCAGGGACAGGGCAGGAAGGATGCCCAGGCTTCTGCCTCCCTGCCCAGCGCTCCTTCTGCAGAGCCTCTCCCCCTCTATCAGGGAAGGACCCCCACAGGGGTCAACGCCAGGGGCCTCCCTGTCTCCGCAACCCTTATGGTGATAGGGTCCACTGCCCTGGGGCTGGAGGCCTCTTTCCGCCCCCCAGGCTTCAGTGTCTCTGACCACACGATGGGTGATGATGGCCGACCCCGCTCTGCCCCACCCCAGGGACATCCAAGCCCTGGACAGGGAGGTCCCTTGTTCAAGGGTCCCTTTGGCCTTTTCCAGGTTTGTTGGCCTCCAGTTCTTCTTCAAGATGGGCTCCCTGGCCTGCTTTGCCTTGATTTTGGTCATCCTAAGGCAGCAAGACAAAGAGGAGGGGACCCAGGTGACCGTCTCCACATCTGGCCTACAGCAGCAGCTGTTGGCGTCGGGGCCAGGAAAGAAGCCTGAGGAATCCAGAGTGTGAGCTGGCCCCAGAAGGGCAGGAGTACCTCCTCTGCACCCTTCGTCCAATCTTGGGTGTCAGGAACCCTGTTTTCCAATTCTGGCTTCTCTGCCAACTTGCTCTGTGACTTCGGGCAAGT
Organism: Eumetopias jubatus; assembly: GCF_037043125.1. Classification (NCBI taxonomy): domain Eukaryota; kingdom Metazoa; phylum Chordata; class Mammalia; order Carnivora; family Otariidae; genus Eumetopias; species Eumetopias jubatus. Next base: position 56,436,128 of record NW_028274819.1, read on the forward strand.
TACTGACCCTCTCTGGGCCTTTGTTACTCATCTGAACCAAAGAGTTGTCTAGGGGTTTGGTGTGTTGGCCACTTCTAAAGCACGATGGTCTTCCCCCTTCTGCCCCCAGCCACACAGGCTGACCTGAAACCAGGCTTTCCTGGTGGAAGGACTGCGTATCTTTCCCTCAGGCCCTAGAATAGAGAAGTAGACAATATTAGGCCAGGTTGCCTTTCGTACCTGGTCCTAGCCCAGCTCTGCCACTCACCAGGAGCACCCTACCCTCTCTGGGCCTCAGCCACCATCTCTGACAGGTGAAGTGGACTTGCCGGCTTGTAGGCCCCTTCTGGCTATGACCATCTTTGTGGTCAGGATGGACTCAGGTCTCCTCCTCAGCCCCACTCAGCCTGGAGGTGGGGCCAGGACAGCCTGTCAAGAAATATACATTTGGCGCCCCCTGGAGGCAGAGCCCTGAGCTCCGGGGGGCGCCCACTGGGGAGGAAGCTGGCCTCACACTCAGAACATTCAGGTGGGCCAGGGCCTTCAGCAAACCTGGCGTGAGGGCCCCTGGGGCACTTAACTGAGGTGGGAGGGTCACCCTGTAGACTCAGGAAAATCCAGTCCTTGCCCTCAGGGAGCCACAGTCTAGGCGAGGCCTGGGCTCTGCCTTAGGGGCTCCAGTGAGGAGGGAGATCCAGGCCCCACACTTGGGCATTTTCTGACTTCAAAGACCAAACACACCCAGCACACATTCATTGGTACTCACGCATGGCCAAGACTTCACACATTTGACCAGGGCCCACCAAAATCACTGTGACCCTTGTTGACTAAAATCCGAATTTCACCATTTCCTTCCCGGTGCCTGACTCCGTGCCGCCTAGCGCTCTGTAGATAACATCTGGTTCTGCGATAACCACGTTTTGGGGGCAATGTCTGGTTCTCTGTGATGCCTGAGTTGGTGTAAGGACCTGTTTGTAAGACCAAGGCCTGTAATGTCCGACTATGTGTAAGAAGAGGGTCTGTGGAATGCTTGGGTCTGAACCAACTGGTCCATCAGTGGGCCTTGTCTTGTTTTATGGCCGGTCTTCCCCAGCCTGGTTATCCCGCCCCGCCCCCCCGCCCCCCCCCCCCCGGGAAGGGGAGAGAGTTTCCTCCTCTACTCCAGCCCATTCTGTTGCCACCTGAGCTGACCAAGACCTGCTGCTTGGGGGGGCAGGAGACAGCTGTCAGCAGTGGCTTCCCAAGCCCTGTGTCCAGCCCTGTGCTGGAGGCAGGGGAGAAGCTGGGGGGCAAGCAGGGGGCAGTGGGGACACGTGTGGCTCTGGCCCCCTGAACAGCTCCTGTGGCAGGACTTTGAGGCTCTCCCACGTGAAAGAAGAAGAAGAAGAAGGTACAGAAATTCGAACTCCCATTTTGATTCTACTGGTTGATACCTTTGAAATGTTTAATAAATACCTGAGCCTGTATTTATCAATGCCAAGAATTTCAAGGTTTCTTCCAAAAAGATGAGGCCGTTCACATGTGTATATTCCTTCTCCTTCCCTCCTGTTTCCCAGGCTTTGCAGAAATAATCTGGAATTATAGACACAGCATATTATTAAATTTGTTTTTGCATCATGTCTATTACAAAATTCCTTTCTTACAAAGTGCATTAGAGTTTGCAGCAACCACATTATTTCCAGTTATTTAGATTTAAGTTTTACTGGATTCATAGCTCACTGTTACTTCTTGCATATGACATCTTTCCCTATTTGTATATTCTGGTCTAATTTTCATTTGACTGGGTTACTTCCTCCAGTAATGGGTTTCAGAAACGGAGTAAGGTCATGAAGCTTTCCGAGTCCTCACCTGTTCAAATTGTCATTGACATTTTATAGAAGAGGAAACAGTTCAGAACGAATAAGCAACTTGCCCAAAATCATACAGAACATAAATGGTGGAGGAGGGTTTTGTGGGAACTGAAGCTTACACACTTTGGGGAGCCCTCTTTAAGAAAAAGAGCACAAAATTAGGTAAGAAAGTGAGTACCTAGAATGAGAAAAGAAGTCAAAGCAAACACATCACACAATTCAGAAAAATAGCATATTTTTTTACTAACTGTTGTGCACATGTCTAAAATACATTCTTCTCCCTGAAGACTGGCAGGATTTTCTGCAGCCTAGCTTCTGGTTCCGTCATTGCAAACCTGTTTTCCCTCTATTGCCCATGTACTTCCAGGGCCAGGCCGCATAAAACACTTTGATGTCACAAGATGACCTCTGGATATGACACCTTGATGTCACAATGCCGAGTGAGTTGGACAGTGGGTAGGAAGATTCCTAGAGGCCATTCTCTACATGCAGGTGGCTAGCAATGAGTTATCAAATACAGAGGTGACTGAGAACCATATAAATATATCCCAATGAACCCAAATTAAGTTGATCCCCAATTCAACTGCCCCTTAGCCAGATCCCAGAAGTGCCCATGGCCCCTCCAACCACCTCACATAAAGAAAAACTGGGACACAAGTAGTTGGAGTAGGAAGAACTAGCAATCTTAACTAGTTGTGGTTAAAATACCTTACCTTTGCAAATTTCCCAGGAACACAAAACCTGAACACATTGCAGAGGCCCCTCCCCGGGCCTGAGGAGAGACGATGATACTCAAGCTGCATTAGCTTCATGCTGAGTCCGCCTCTGGGTTGAGCTGAGATTTGAAGGAGAAAGTGAGGTCCTTGTGCTTAAAACCTCCCAGGCTGGTCAGGGTAAGGAGACTCCAGGAGTCATCACAAGAGAGACACAGGGCTGAGAGCCAGGGGTGGAGCAGGTCAGGGCTGGAGGGGTTCCCAGGGACCAAGGGAGTCCAGGGAATAGCCCTTGTATGGCCTCTGGCCAATGAGGAGCCATAAGCAATTGCATTTATGAGCTCACTTTCTTCTCACCCTGCATCCGGAAGCTGGGAGAAAGGCACTGTCTCCATGCTAGAGTTGACTGGTAGTAAAGTCCTGCAGTTTCTCCTGGAACCAGAATGAACATCTTGATGCCTGGCTCAGAAACCCTTTGGCCCATAGACCCATGCTAGAAAGTTGCAGCAGGGAGCTGCCTCTCCAGAGCCGGGAACCAGGCGCCATGACTCGAGTGCAAATAAATGAAGAGCAAGAACCCACAGAACCTTCGCCATTCTTTGGCCTTGTTGAATCCTTTCCCCCTAACAGGCCCCAACGTGTGCTCTTCCCTCCACCTAACAGGCCTTCTTCATCCCCACCCCACTGCTTGCCTCTCCATCCCACTCCATGAAGTCCTACTCAATCTTCCAGACCCAACTCAAAGGCCACCACCTCTAGGGAGACAGCCTGGCACAGGTAATGGAAAGCGGATGACAAGAACCTTAGAGAATGAAAGAAGATGTATCTCCATTAAAATAACACACCATCGTATAAACACCTGTGCCTCTGAGTTCAGAGGTTGGGGACCCTCAGAAGTCTGGCTTAGACCTCCAGTGGAGTGGAGTGGAGTGAAAAGATCAGAGGTTTAGAGTCCGTGAGATTTGGGTTCAAATCCTGATGGCCACTTATTCACGGTGTGACCCTGAATAAGTGATTTAACTTCTCTGCATCTGTTTCTTCACTTGTATGGTAAGGCTGATCATTCCTATCTCCTGTCTCCCAAAAGTTGTGAAGACCAAATAACAACATACTTGCTCACAGGCAGTGCACCGGATGACCAGTATTTGTAAGTTTCCTTCCCTGTCCCTGAAAGAATTTAAGGAGCCCATAGAGCATGGAGGTGGGATCGGGGGTGAAGATAGTGGGGAACAGGCACCACTGAGGGGAGACACACTCCCTTTGCTGCCCTGGCTGTAGCTCTGCTTGTCCCCTAATCTCCCACTGTCAGCCAGGGCTCAGCCTGCCCAGTCTTATCTCTCTCCGCAGCCAGCCTGGGACAGCTTTTCTCAACTAGATTTACATTTTTATTGATTTTCTTTCTCCCTTCCAGAGCAGTCCCTTCCTCTGCTTCCCCTTTTGCTATAAAATGGGTTTACCCTGGGAAACAGCAGTTCTGGGGCCAGCCAAGAAGTGATGGTTTAAGGCTGGATTCATCCACCATTCACTCATTCATTCAACGAACCAACCAACCAACCAACCAACAAATCCCACATGGCTGCTCTGTGCCCCGGCAGCAGCACTGCTGGGGACACAGCCAGGGTCAGATACAGCAAACTCCCAGTGTAAGCTGACAAACTGACAAACGGTAACAAAAGCATGACTCGTCAAATAGGAGAAGGAAGAAGAGGAAGCCGTGAACTCTTCCTGGGGCCACCAGGAAAGGCTTCCAGAAGAGGTTAAATCAGAGCTGGCTTAGAAGACTAGGCAGGAAGTCCCAAGGTAGAGAAGATGGGAATGGGCATGAGAAACAACAGGATGAGCAAAGACAGGGAGGCATGAGAGAGTAAGGTGCGTCTGAGATATAACACAAGAACAATGTGGCAGGGGTGTACCACGTATGCAGGGCAATCAGGAGAGACTGGAGAGCTGAGGCTGGAGACACCAGTGGGGACCAAGCCTTGGGTTCCAGCTGAAGGCTTTGGATATCTTCCTGAGGGCAAGAAGCCCTTGAAGCATTGATTGATGGATTATTCCATTGACTGGTTATTTTAAGCAGGGAGTGACAGGACAAGATTTGTGTTTTAGAAAGGCTGCTGGCTGCAGCATGGGGGCTTTGAGTGGAAAAAGGAAGCTGGAGGCCAAGAGCTCAGGCAGGAGGCTGGTGCACTAATCAAGGGGAGAAGTAGGAAGCCTTGAACCAGGTCAAGAGAGGCATCCTAGAAGTGGGGGCATCTAAGCTGAGTCTTGAAAGATGAGTAGGAACACACCAGGTGGAGAAGTTGGGAAGGGTGTCCAGGGAGAAGAAATGGCACAGATAAAGTGTCAGCATACAGAAAGCTCCCGGCAGGCTTGGGGAATTTCCACTGGTTCAGCCGGGCTGCGGTGTGGCCTAACAGAGAGGTCATGGTGAGGGATGAGGCTGAAGAATTGGGTCGGGGCCTTCAATTTCTCTCCGTATTCTCTGTCTCTTGAAGCTAGACTCAGGTGGGAGAGAAGAGGGACCACTTGCCACTTGTACAGAGGTCACTGTGTGGGGCTGTGTTGTGGGGCTGCGTCCCCTACAGACTGAGAGCCCTGGGTCAGGGGTGCTCCATACTCAAAGCAGACCTTTCTGTAATCACAACACTTCGCATTTTACAAAATCCCCTCACACCTGATCTTCCAGGTTTCCTGGTGATGCATGTGGAAGGAGGATTTTATTCCCCATATAGTGGACAAAGAAACCACGGCCTAGAAAAGTGCAAGAATTTGTCCAAGGTCACTCAAAAGCCTCTCAAAACTCTGCTGTTTTTTCTGATACAACTTCTTGTCCCAGAATCATATATACACACTAGATGATGTAGTGGCTGCTAACTAATGTGGCTGGAATGAAAAAAAGGAGAGAAAACACATCAGAGAAAGAGACTGACTCCTCCAGTTCCCAGTTCCTCAACCTTCATCCTGCAGACATTCTAGCTGAGAAAACAGAACCAGGTTCCCTCTCCTCCGGAATCCAATAGACATGAGGGCAAATCCCAGATCCGCCACTTTCCAGGTGTGAGAGGTCACTGCCCTCATCTCAGCATCAGTTTTCTCATCCTCAAAACGGGAGAAACAAACTCCACCTTTCAGGGATGTTGTGAGGATTTAATGTGACAATATAGCACTATGGTAGTTAACTACTGCTGAGTAACAAACTACCCCAAAACTTAGCAGCTGAAAACAACACGCTTATTATGTCACACAATTTTCTGAGGATCGAGAACCCAGAAGTGGATTAACTGGGAGATTGTGGCTCACGATCTCTCATGAGGTTGCATTCAGGTGTCAGCCAGGGCCACAGTCATCAGAAGGCTCAACTGGGATCCACTTCCAGGCTCATTTTGTGGTTGTTGTCAGGCCTCTGTTCTTTGCTAGCAGGTGGTCAAAGGGTTTAATTTTTATGCAAGCCTCTCCATAAGGGCACTCTTGCCATGATGGCTAACTTCCCTGGGAAGTGAGTGAATGATCCACAGAAGAGAATGTGTGCTGCCAAGATGGAAGCCACGGTGTCTTTTATAATGTAATCTTGGAAGTGATATACCATAACTTTTGCCACATTCTATTGGTCACACAGACTAACCCCGGTATAATGTGGGAGGGGAACACAAAAGGGTGTGAATACCAGGAGATATGGATCATTGGAAGCCATCTGGAAGTTGGTTACAAGTGGCCAGAGCAGTGGCTGGAACACAATAGGTACTTATTCATTAGTAGCTGCTATTATTCTCCCAGTGCTCATAGACTGTCTGGGACAAGATCTGAACATGGAAAGATGAGAGAGCTTGGCAAAGTAGACTTGAATTGGGTGATGCTCAATTACATGGTAGAAGAGGGTGTGCTGGATGCGGGTGGAAACCAGGGCAGGCTCCCTGGCAGACGTGAAGAGGCCAGCGGAGGCCAGTCCAGAGAGGAGACAGAGTAAGTATGGTAAGCACTATTGGTTGCCTTCCCACAGCCAATTCCCTCTTCCTTGTTCTAGTAGCAAGGTACCTAGCTGCAGGGATAATCCAAACCATTCATGGAAACGCCTTCATCTTCACCAGCAAGTGGTCTGAGAGTGGACGTGTGACCTCATTTTGGTCAATGAGATATAAGGCGATTGTCTGCTTGGAAAGATCCCCTCCTGGATAAGACAGTGGCATGAGAGAAGACCCTTTATGCTCCCATGGCCTTTCTTCCTGCTTGGGAAGACATGGTGCTTGGTGCCACATCAGCCATTTTGCAAGGCAGAGGAATCTCTCTCAAAGCTTAGAATGGGAAAAGCCTAGGTTGTTAGACACGGTTGAGTCACCAGACAAACCTGGATCCACCTTCCTCTGGTCTCCTTGTTAAGGAAGCAAAAGGTTTAATTAAGCCTCTTAATCAGGTATACTTTCACATGCAATCTAACTGATTCAATGAGCAAAATATTCCAGTTCCCTCTGGAGTTATTTTCTTTTCCCAAAGAAGACAGAGTGGAAATGTAAACAGGAAAGTGACCTGCCCTGGGAGGCAGGAGTCCTTGGTCTAACCCCAGCTCTGACTGAGTTGCTCTGTGATCTTGAGCAAGTACCTGCACCTCTGGACCTCCAATAATTATAGCTAATATTTATTGACTGCTTACTGTGTGCCAAGCACTCCTCTAAGAGCTTCCTCTGCATTATCTTATTCAATCTTTGCATCAACTATTATTCTCTTTATTTTATGGATAAAGAGATGGAGGCCAATATATTAGGTAATTTGCCCAAGGTTACACACGAAGTTAGTGTTTAGTGCTGGATCTCTGGATTCTGAATTCATGCTCGTCTCTCTCTAAAGCCCAGGCTCCTGACCATAGTGCTGTACTGCCTGGCAGTAAAAGGAAGTCTCTGGACAAAATGACCTTTAAGGGCCTTTCTGGCTCAAATATTCTTTGATTTGCTGTCCCATTTCTAGCTACATGATGAACAAACCAGCTTATCCTAGAGAAGAAAGAAATAAAGACTGTCTTTATCCATCTGAAAAGCTGTCATGTGAGTGGGAGATTAGACTTACTCAGTGAAGCTCAGAGGACATGAGCCAGACCAGTGTGGAGGCACTACAGGAAGAGAGTGCAGCTTATATAAGAGAGAACTTTCTATTTGCCATTCAGCAGGGGGTAGAGGTATGCACAGAGGTAATGATTCCCCTGTCATGAAGCTCATGCAAGCCTATGTTTGATAAACCTTTGACAGAAGTACTCCACTGAGTAGAGATGGGACTAAATGGCTTAAATGTTGTGGAAGAAATTAAATGGAATAATATGCTTGAATACTCCTGGCACCATAATTGATACAAATAGTGGGAGTCAATAAACTAGGGTTTCTTTTCCCTTTTGACACTCAGATTCTTGGATTTTAAGATTCTCTAATATGAACTTTTGGCTCTTTGTCTCTAGTGTTCTACAGTTCTATAATTTTAACACACTGTGTTCTGCCCTGCTAAGATGCTATGGTTTTAACAGTCTAACTATCCATGGTTGTGTGGCTCTAGAAGCTGAGCAGTCTATGATTTTGTAACTTAATAGTCTCTAGCTTTAACAATCCAAGATTCAATAAAGTATCTCTCACCAGTTCCAGAAACACGAGCGAGTTGTTCCAAATGCTGTACTTCAGTGGCCTGGACATACATTAGGCTACTCCCTCTGCCCATCTTATCACTGCACCGCTATCCCCTCACCCCAGCCTCAAGCTCTCCATTCCAACTAACCCTCCTCCTTGATCTCTACACCATCCCCACTCTGCTATGTCCCCAAACACCAAGTAGGTACATTCACTCTCTATCTACTGGTGATTATTCATTGAACAAGGACCTTCTCTGTGCCTGGGCTTGTACTTACTCCAAAGGGGATATAGGGAATGAGAAGGCACGGTCATGATTCTCAGGAGGCCTAAGATCTAGGGACCAAAGTCTCTTGTTTTCCTTTAAGCTCAGTTCAAGCTCACCTCTACCAGAAAATTTTCCTTGATTAACAATATCTAGGGCAAATAACCTCAATCACGAGCATGAAGATCTGAGCCCTTTGGTTGGTTATTGTGCACATTTTAACTTATCTGTCCACCCTGTCTCCCTGATTATAATTGAGGTTTCCCCCTAAATCAAGAACATGTCTCCTTAGCCAGACAGATTTTTTTCAGAGGAAGACCATGTCTTCCACATCAGACTGGAGGCTCCATTTAGACATGGGTCATGCCTCCCTTATAGTATACTTGAGTTAAAGACAGAGTGACATTCCTCTGCTGGATTAATAAATTCTCAAATGTAGTTCATGACTATATCACTGGACTGGGGATTTAATAAAAGCAGAAGTCAGATCTCCCTTTAAGATGGGGAAGTCCCCAAGGCCAAGAACTGGGCTTCCACCCTCATACTGGGGTCCATCTCCCTGAAAGCAAAGGGTCTAGGGCTTTTCCTTCTCTTCTATTTCTTCAATCTCAGCCGAGAGCTCCGGCCATAAGGGATATTTTCCCTAAAGAAGATGAACAAATGAATGGAAAAGGGAAGACTCAGAAGGGAGAATAGGAACTCAAGCCTCTCCCCAACATGTCCAGACCTTTCTTTGCTGTATCCTGAGCTGTCTGCTAAAAGCTGCCCTGCCTCTGCCCAGAGTGGTCCCTTCCCAGCTCCTCGTAGCAACTCAAGAGCAGTAAGTGAAGATGTCAGCACCTTGGACAGCGCCCAACCCATTATAGTTCTCAGAGCAGCCGAAGCCAAGCTCTGGAACTCCCTTAGCCTCTGGGTGATGAATTTCCTCGTTTCTCAATTTGATTAAAGCCCAGTAGATAACCAGAGCGCCTTGTTCCTTTCTCTTCTCTCTTCCTGATGAACATAATTAACTCCATCAGGCTGGGAATACTTGCTCTTAAATACTGCCTGCCCAGCCCCCACCCCGTAACACATAATCAAAACATTTGGAAGACACAGGTTCCTTCCTGGGGAATGGAGGTGGGAGAGGAAGCTCTTCTTGAGATATATAGGGGCTGTGACTGGAGACTGAAAAATTGTGGTTGGGTAAAAAAAAAAAAAACCTTGACCTGAAAGTCAGGAGATCTGTTCTGGCTTTGCCACTAATCTAGATACGATCTAGAACAAGTCACATGCCCTTTATGAGGCTATTTTTCCATTTGTAAGATGAGGATATTGGGCTGGAGGATCTCAAATGCTGTGTTCAGTACTAAGATTCTATGCGGGGGTGGGGGGAGTTTTAAAACATAAAGGGAAAGAGACTTGCCTGAGCGCACATAGCAAGTTCATGGCAAAGCTGGTTTTGAATTCATGGCTCCTGACTTCTACTTCAGTGCTATTCCGGTTGCACAGAACTTCCCCCTTCTTCCATATTACAGAATTTCTTGCCTGGCGATGAGGCTGGGGAAGTTGAAGACAGCTGGGATTGAGTTTATTGGTGCCAACAAAAGAAAATAAAATTTAAGATATGTGGAAATGCTGATGTCTCTGAAGAGAGCAGAGAACATAGTAGAAATAATTAAAATTAGGGGAAAAGGACCACCTGATAGAGACAGAAATTCAACCCCAAACTCAGAGAACCCCTTGTTACTTCTCCAAGGCCATCCAGCAATGCAACTGTAGAATCCTCTTAAAGAGAAAGGGTAAACTCTTATCCTGATTAAGTGTTGGGGTATCCCTGTTAAGAGAAGGGAAAATATTAATCACCAAGTATGTATTAAGTTACTAAAGTGTGCCCAGTTCTGTACTAGGTACTTTAGTGGAGGTATAAAGAACAAGACATGACATCTCTCCTCTAGTAGGTTTTATGCTACTTCTTCTATTTGGAATTACATCCAATGCATTTATGTATGCCCAAATACTGTTGTTCTATTAAGGCCCAAACCAAAAGTTTACCCTGGTGGAAAGGCATCCATAACCTTATCCATATACCACTTCTCCCTCCTCTGAATCCCCAAAGCATTTTCTTTGTTCCTGTTTTACAGTACTCACCATCATCTGGTTTGTGGGCTCCCAAAGAGTGAGCACCTATATTTTACTCAGTTTTGAATCACTCAGAATACTCAACACAGATTTGAAAGGTAATAGAATCCCAGTAAGTACTGGATGGATGGATGACGAATATAGATGTATGGATGACTGGGAGAGGGAACAGATGAAGAGATATATGTATGGGTGGGTAGTTATATTGGTAGATGGTGGATGAATGGATGGATGGACAGTTAAGTACATGCTCAGATAGGCGGATAGAAATGTATAAATGGTTAAATGGGTTGGTAGGTAGGTAGGTGGATGGACAGGTGATTGAGTACATGAATGAATCTATGGGCAGCTGAGTGGAATGGTATGTAGGCAGATAGGGGGGATGGTGAATAGATGGATTAACATATAGTTGGATAGTTGTGTGGGTGAATGAGTCGATGGATAAGTACATGATTATATGAGAAGATAAATGTCAGCGTAGATGAAAAGAATTACAGGGAAGAAACATGGAGATGTTCCTAATATTACAAAGATCATTTTCATGGAGACTTTCCATTGCTTATGTCAGAAAAATGACAATGGGGATTTGCTGACTCTGTGCATAAGCTGAGTCAAAGGTGTGTTAAAGCCTCAAAAGATCTCAGGCAATTTCACGCCTTATCAATGGAACTCTAATATCAAGATCAAAAAAGGTGACAGTCCTGCTCTGACCTGAGCTATTCACACTGCCCTGGAGTCTGTGTTCTGCTCTGTGCATCTGGAGAGATGATAATCTCCATGACTTGTCCACATAAGAGATAACAGTGAGGAGTAATATGTAAAGTCTACCAAATGAGGAACTTGTGAAAGAGCTAGGTGTTCATCCTGAAGAAGAGCAACCATCACGTCTCAGGATCTGGCTGGCTGTCCTGGGGCCTGCCCTGTGGGCCCAGAGGCAAAACTGGGTCCCAGCAGAAGTCACAAGGCTGATATCTCAGCCCCATGTGAGAAAGACCATCATACAAGGGAAGGACTATCTTAGGGGAGTGAGTTCCCCATCTCTGGGGGTACACAAGATCTGGACATCCTTTATCAGAGAAGCTACAAAGTGAAGATTTGCTTGGTGTGGAAAGTAAATAAAGACAACTCCAAGGTCTCTTCCTACCCCCAAACCAAAGCATCTGTTCCTCCCTCATTTCTCAATAAATTATGTTTAGCTATGCCCTGTGCTCTGATTGGAACGCAGGGAATTTCTGTCCAGAGCTGAGGGTTTGGGGAAATTTGAGATAGATAGGGTTTTATGGGACCCTCGACTTTCTCTTCATGTAAGACTGGGGCTTGAGAAATGAGGAGGAGATGAAAATGTCCTTTCAGAGACCCAATGACTGGGGAGGGGGAGAATCAGAGCCGCTCAGAACCAATCCATGACCTAGATTCCCTGTAATTAATGAGCCTACGTCACTGATGTGTTGGCTTCTGATCAACGCTGTCTCCCCAACCCCGCCCAGCTCTCTGGTAGCTCTCTGGTATGAGAAGATTAAATCAATTAGGAGGAGGAGATCTGGCTGGCGCTGGTTGGGAACAGAGGATAATTCACTTACATAACAGGGGATTGAGGTTTGGACCTGTCCCTTGAGTCGTGGGAGTGGATCCTAGACCCCAGGCCTCTGGCAAGAGACTTCAGGATGTAGGAGTGAATGCAAAAAGGACAAGGGAGTCCAGGGGAAGGCGGAGTGATAACACCAGGCCGAGGCCCATCTTCCATCTTCCTTCCAGAGAACTAACTCCTGTTCTCTGGGCTGAGAGAGAGCCAAAGTGAAAAACCACTCTTCTTACCCCAAATGATAGGGGTCCCAGCCACTAGGATCGTTCAACAATGAAAATCTGGCCAAGCCTCTCTCCTTAGCCTGGCATTTAAGGCCGTGCAACTTCTCCCACGACATCCCCTGCCTCCACAAGGTGGGGGTGGGTAGAGAGGAAACAAACATGTTCTGGTTTGCCCTCTGTGCCAGATTCTGGCTAGGCACTGGAGGTACAGAGAGAAACAGGTCCAGTTCCCTCAGAAGTGCCGCCTTGTGTAGGACACATACCTACAATACTCTGTGCCAAGTGGTATCACAGAGGGCTGCATGGGCAGGGTGCAGAGGGAGGGCACAGTTCCAGAAGGCTCCCTAGAGGAGGCAGTACTTGCACTCAGTGAGCCTTAAAAGAAGGATGTATTAGTGGGAGTTATTCTTGCTGACCTGGCTGAGGAAGGGCCTTGAGTGGGGAGGGACCAGCACGTACAAAGGCATGGCAGTGAAGATAGCTTGGCTCACATTCAGGGAACTAGTTGGTGTGGATGGAGCCTACACCATAAGGTAGGAATGGGGGAGATGAAGCAGAAGACGTAGCCAGGTCCAGGTCTCACTTCTGATGGCATGCCAAGAAAGGACTGAAGCAATAATCTCAGAGTCTCTGACCAATCCACGCTTCCTGAGCACGGACATTATGCCAGGCCCTATTCTGGAACTGGGAGCAGGTGGGAGTGGAGGAAACAGAGATGAATGAGACTCAGGCACTGCCCTCCAGAAGTTCTAGAAGGACACACCAATAGTCCCCCTTATATAGTCCCAGCTTGGCTCCAGGTGGGATTCAGGCCTGGCTGGTCTCTCTGGAGTTCCACTTGTTGGCTGGGCCTGCCTGCAGCCCCCTGCCTAAGATACCCAGGCAAGCAGTCTTACTGGATAAAATTGAGCTGGCCTCTGGGAGGGGTGGGGGTCTGCTCCTGATGCCTAACTGGCCTCCTGAAGACCAGTCCTATGATGAGCAAGGTCCCCATAAGCAAATTCAGAAAATGAGAAGAAGTGATGGCTGAGATGACATCCTGGGGATGGAGGCAAGGTATAGATTAAGAAATGTTTAGAAGGTGGACTGGAGAGACACCAGGGTTTTTATCTTGGGCCATGCCATCCTATGGGAAACCCAAGTTGGGGGGGGGGTCGGGGGGGAGAAAATGAGCTGCCAAGGTTCCAGGCTGCTCAAGTCACAAGATTCACCCAGTGGAGATCCAAGGAGGCTGAGGAATTCAAGGGAAACACACACAAGTTGCCTGTAGGAAGCAAACATACAGAAATCCCTCCCTTACCCACTCTCTCCCTTCATTCTTTCCTTCAGCAGCTCTGAGTAAGTCCTCTCTCCAGGCTGGCTCTGGGCTGAGCAGGGAGGCACAGATCTAGGATCACTCTGTTCTTTGTCCAAAAGGCCAACAGTCAGCACAACACTTCTAGCACATCCAGGACCTGTCTGCATTAAAACTTTGGCTGGTAATTAAAGTGAGTGCCTGAAATTTATTTTACTGTTGAAAGATTTAGGAACTAACCTTTGTGGTTGCAAGCAACAGAAACTGACTCAGACTAAGCAAAACAGAAAAGAAATTATTAGCAGTTCCACTGGGCAGCTCAGAATGGATGAGAAACCTGGAGAATCAAATGAGTGGGCACCTGAATTCACAGCCAAGGTCATATCATAGGAACAGCTGGTCTTGACACCTCCACCAGTATGGCTTTGCATGTCCTCACAGCGCTACACACCCAGATACGGCATTGCTACATGACATAAGCACAAATAAATTCTTTTTTAAAAAGAGATTTTATTTATTTATTTGAGAAAGAGAGATTGGGAGAACAAGTGGGAGGAGAGGCAGAGGGAGCAGCAGACTCCTTACAGAGCAGGGGCAGAGAGCCCGACATGGGACTCCATCCCAGGACCCTGGGATCATGACCTGAGCCAAAGGCAGACACTTAAACAACTGAGCCACCCAGGCGCCCCAAGCACAAATACATTCTAATGAAGCATCCTCCCAGCCTCACTAACTGTCACATTAAAGTCCTGAGGCAGAAATAGCTGGCCAAATTGCCAGGGGGTGACAGTGGAAGAGTATCCGGCCCCCCTTTGGCTTTGAGGTGAAAGGTGGGGTCCTAACTTACATAAGGACTCACCTCCAGGGAGATTCATTCAAAATATAAAAATGGATTCGTTTTAGGCAGCAAAAAATGTGACAAATGTCCACTACATGTTTATTGAGGGCTCACTAACTGCTGGATGCATTGTCAGATGTTTTATATACACAAATCTGTGAAGCAATTCTCTAACCGGATGATGGTTGATCTCATTATATAATTAAGGAAATTAGAGGTGAGAGTAACTTTCCCAAAGTCACTCAGCTTGTAAGTGATACAGCCAGGATTTGAAGACAGGTAGGTTTTGTGTTTGTCTGTTTGCTTGTTTGTTTAAGTAGGCTCCAGCCCAGTGTGGAGCCCAACATGGGGCTTGAACTCACGACCCTTAGATCAAGACCTGAGCCAAGGTCAAGAGTCAGATGCTTAACCCACTGAGCCACCCACGCGCCCTCAGGTGGGTTTTTGTTGTTGTTGTTATAAATACATTATGCTGTCTCCCACACTGTAAACAGAGCACTTGTACTTACGGTTCCTAACATGTTAAAAAAAAAAAAAAACATGTGGGGACAGAGAAAAATGACTAGATGTAAATATTCCAGTGTCCTCACACAACAATGTGATAATGGGATTTTGAGTAATTTTTTCCTGCCTTTTTAATGTTCTCCTATACTTTCCTTTTTTTTAACTAAGACCATCCTTTACCTAAAAAATCATAAGAAAAAATAAAACACTTTTAAAGATGAGAGCAGTGTTAACGCAACGATGGAGAAAATATGCATAGAAAAAAGACTGGAAGGAAATTTGCCAAAAAGGTCTCTGCATAGTGCGATTGTGGGTGTGTTTATTTTTCTTTCAACTTCCCTTTTTCAAATTTTCACCAGTGAGCACACTCTGAAAAAAAAAGCAAAATGACTTTTTAAACAAGAATAAAATGATATTAAAGAGATGGTGCTGCTGTGTTTTGGTCCTTTTAAGTTCCCGTAGTCATGCGTAGAGTAGTACGGAAGTCAAGGTAGTTCTGGGTTTACTGGAGTAGCCCGGCAGCCCCCTGCAGTATCTGCTGTCAGCACCGGGCCAGCGGGCATGGACCAAGGCCACCACAGTTATCTCAGGCTGAGCACTCTGAGCCAGGGTGGGAATAACCCAACATTCCCACCTCTTGTAACAATGTGTGTGTTATCAGGCCCTGCTACGCTGTGAGGATTAGGCCCCTGAAGCCGGAATCCTCCTCTATGTTGGTTTTCTCTCTCACTTCACAGGCTTCAAGGTTCACCTTCGCCTCTGTGAATGGGGCAGGGCTGGTCAGTCATGTCAATGTTTAGGCCCGTCTGAAGTGCAAGCCCCCAGTCCCTTCTCCGGCCTGCACTGCCCTGGCTCCCAGGGCAGTGGATGGATAGAGGATGGAGGTTCAGTGCTGTCCTGGCCCCAGTCTCGTGGGCAAGCCAGTCCTCCAACTGCAGGGAGACTCCAGACTATTCCTTGCCTTAGGAACGTCTCAATCAGATGGAAGACGCAGTGCCTATTTTCCAGGAGTTCCAGTGTGGTGGGGAGAAAAGATAAGAGGGTGGGGCTGATTCAGTCTCAGCCAACCTTGACTCCAGAACCTTCTGTCTCAGGACGACCATACCTCCCCCAACGCCTCCTCCAGGTGGGACAGCCAACTGCCATGGCCTTCCCTGGCCTCCAGGGCCCTCTGCTCCCTGCCCCCTTCCCT